>NC_060073.1:3263750-3623125 GCF_922984935.1 Meles meles
TGAGAGGAACCCCTGCAGAGTGTGAGCAGAGGAGGGAAGCCAGCCGAGTTTGCTTAAAAAAAAAAAAAAAAAAAAAAAATATATATATATATATATATATATATATATATACACACACACACATTTGAGACAGTTCATGACCTATGTAACTTACCCTTTCAAACTGTACATTTCAGTGGGTTTTAGTATATTCAGAAGGTCGTGCAAGCTTCACTTAGGTGATTTTGGAATGTTTTCATCACACAGAGTAGAAACCTGCTGCCTATTAGCAATTATTTCCTTCCCCTCCGCCTCTTCCACTCAGTCCCTGATAACCACTACCCTATCTTCTGACTCTGGATTGGACTATTCTGGACACTTCCTATAAATGGGACCATGCGCTGTGTAGCCTTTCCTGTCTGGTTCCTTTCTCAGGACAGAATGTTCTCCAAGTTCACCGATGTTGTAGCATGTGCGGGTGTTCCGTTCTTTTTAAGGAGTCAGCAGCAGCCCGCTGTCGGGAGAGACCCCATTTGAATATATCCAGTCATCGGCTGATAGACATTTCGATTGTTTCCGCTGCTCAAAACCAAAATTCGACTGAGTAAATTTGATGATCTTATGGGCTTTATTCAATGATTCATGAACCAGACAGCATCCCGTGTCACAAGGAGAAAGCTCTGGGGAGCTGAGTATTCACAACAGAAGGTTTTCATAGGCAGAAGGGGAAGAAAAGGAAGTTTTCTAAGGAAGAGTGGATTGTTCTGGCAAGGTCTATCCTGCAGACCCCCTCACCAGTGCCCAGCAGGGAGCCCCGGATCGTCTGGTTTGGGGTTACATTCCTAGCAGAGGGTAGGTAGACGTGGCGGGAGAGTCTTGGTTTGTTGTGGTGGGGAAAGGTGACGCAGTTCTGGGCCCTTTGCTCCTTTTGTAAGAGCGCCTTTTGGCTGTTAGGAATAACGCTGCTATGAACTTGGTGTTCATTGTTGGAGGGTTATTACTCGGCCACCGTGTAGAGGCTAAATAACCCTGATGAGAGGTAAGGGTACTTGGACTGAGAGCAGGGGTGGGGATGAGAAGGGGACAGACTTCTTTTGATTTGGGGGTGTACATAATGCAGGGGGACCGAGGACCCTTGCAAAGTTTGAGGATGCCAAGAATGCAGGCAGTCCCCTGACTGACCCAGGTGAGGTTTGGGTGGGCGGGTGGGGGGTCAGGGAGGACCTGGTAGAGATGTTGATTTCACAGTGGCATACAGAAGACAAGGGTTTATTTTTTTTTTAAGATTTTATTTATTTATTTGACAGAAATCCTAAGTAGAGAGGGAGCAGAGACAGGGGGAAGCAGGTTCCCTGTTGAGCAGAGAGCCCGATGCGGGGCTCAATCCCAGGACCCCAAGATCATGACCTGAGCTGAAGGCAGAGGCTTAACCCTTTGAGCCACCCAGGCGCCCCAAGACAAGGGTTTAGAACACACCCCTGGGCAGGAGATGTGAACTGGGGAGTATTCAGCAGATCGATGGTGTGTGCGCTGGTTAATTTTAGGTGTCAGCTTGATGAGAGTTTGTGAATCGATGCTCTGAGCGAAGCAGATGGTCCTCCCCAGTGGGAGGGACCACTGGAGGCACAGGTGGGCATCGTCCAATCCACTAAGCATCCAAATAGAACAAAAAGGTGGAGGAAGGGAGAATTCGGTCTCTCTGCTTGAGCACCATCCCCCACCCCATTTTCAGGCATTCACACTCAGACTGAACTACACCCTTGGCTTTCGTAGGTCCCCAGCTTGGACATCATGGGACTTCTTGGCCTCCGTGACCACTAGATCCAATGCCTAGGATAAATCTTCTCTTGTACAGATCACTCTATCCTATTGGTCTGTTTCTCTGGAGAGTTCTCACTAGTATAGTACTTAGAGCATTTGGAAGGTGAGGTCACCTCTGTGGAGGGAGCAGACAGAAAAGAGTGTCAAGGGCTGAGTCCTGGGGTGTCCAGCTGTGTAGGAGAATTGGAGAAGCCTATGAAGGAGGCCGAGAAGGAGCCCCTTGAGGCAGGAGGTCAACTAAGAAGCCTCAGACCACACCCCTGCTGACGAACCCTGTTTCTTTGTCCCTTAGCACGTTTCGTGTCTCCTGATTTACCACATACTTGGCTTCCTGCTCTGAATTTTTCACCCATCTCTCCTGCCAGAATGTGACACTTGGAGGCAGGGACTCCGAGCCCCCAGAACACCCAATGGGGCTTAATAGGTGCTCAGACAACGTTTCTGAATGAACAAATCTACATAAGCTGTTGTTAAGTTGCATCTCCCTTGGCACGGCTATACCCATGTCTGACCCACTGCCTTACTGTCTGAGGTCAGTCTGTTTACCCTCTTTCTTTCTTTCTTTTAAGATTTAGTTATTTATTTGAGAGAGAGAGAGAGAGCGAGAGCACACAAGCAGGAGGGGCAGAGGGAGAGGGAGAGAGAGAATCTCAAGCAGACTCCGAGCTGAGTGCAGAGCCCAACCCAGGGGTCCATCTCAGGACCCCGAGATCATGACCTAAGCCAAAACCAAGAGTTGGATGCCTAACCGTCCGTACCACCTGGGCGCCTCGTCTGTTTACCTCCTTCACGTGATCTTTCACAGAGCAAAAGCTTTCACTTTTATCCAGTTTTCTTTTTATGGGTTATGCTTTAAGTGTTGTGTCTAAGATCCCTTTTGCCTACCTTTGGGATCCAAAGGTTTTCTCCTCTATTTTTTTTTTCCCTAAAAGTTCTATAGTTTTCTGTTTTCTTCTGTGATCCATTTTGGTTTAATTTTGGTACAAAATGTAAGGTTTCGGTGGAGTTTCATTTCGTTTTGTCTTGCCCTTAGGTGTCTAATTCCTCCAGCACTGTGGGTTGGAAAGCCATCCTCTTCCTATCGGAATGTTGGTGCATCTTTGCCAAAAATTCATTAAGCACTTTTGACTTTCTTCTGTGTTCCCTATTCTGTTCCACTGATCTATGATTCTACCCCTCCCAATGCCATCCTTTGTTGATGCCATGTAGGAAAACTTAATTTTGTGTAGGGCAACTCCTCTGACTTTATTCCGCATATCAAGACTGTTTTAGCTATTCTAGCCTCTGTGTCTTTCCATATCAATTCAAAAATAAGCTTGTCTGTGCCCAGAAAAACTTGCTGGGATTTTAACAGGAACTGCATTAAATCCATAGACCCATCCGGGGAGAAGTAACATCTTTCCCATGCTGAATCTTCCAATCTATGAACATGGTATGTCTCTCTACTTATTTGGGTCTTCTTTCATTTCTTTCATCAGCAAATTGTCATTTTCAGGTTAAAGTACATAGTTTGTTAAGTGCATACAATAAGTATTTGGTTTTCTTTGGAGTCCTTTTAAGTGCTCTTCTAAGTTTTGCTTCCGGCACGTTCATTCTCAGTATGCAGAAATGTGATTGATGTTTGTATGTTGATTTTATATCCCGCTACCTTGCCAAGCTCATTTGTTAGTTCAGGAGTGTTTTTGTATTTGTTTATGTCTTTGGGATTTTTCTATGTAGACAATCATGTCTTCTGCAAACAGAGATAGTTTTATTTTTTTACTCTCCAGTCCATATGCCTTCGCATTCTCTCCCTTACCATATTGCAGGGGTTAGAAATTCCTGTGCTGGGTTCAATGAACAGCAAGAAGAGACATCCTTGTCTTGTTCTTGATTGGAATGGGGGCTGGGGGGTAGGAAGCTGTGGGCTTTTTTTTAAAGATTTTATTTATTTATTTGACAGACAGAGAGAGATCACAAGTAGGCAGAGAGGCAGGCAGAGAGAGGAGGAAGCAGGCTCCCCGCTGAGCAGAGAGCCCGATGTGGGGCTCGATCCCAGGACCCTGGGATCATGACCTGAGCTGAAGGCAGAGGCTTTAACCCACAGAGCCACTGAGGCACCCCTAACCAGCTTCTTAAACCTGGAATAAATCCCAGTTGTTCGTGGCATATAATTCTTTTTCTATATGTTGTTGGATCCGCTTGCTAATATTTCATTGTGGATTTTTACATTTCAGTTCATAGGAGTAGTTTCCTCCCTCCATTGTCTTTGGTTTGTTTCTGGGGTCACAGTAATCCTGGCCTCATAAAATAAGTTGCAAAGTGTTCCCTCCTCTTCTCTTTTCTGGAGGAGATCATGACAAATTGACGTTAATTCTTCAGATGTTTGGCGGATTTCTCCAGTGGAACTATCTAGGCCTGGAGATTTTTTTTTTGAAATTTTAAATTATGAATTCAATTTCTTGCTTGGTTATAAAGGCATTTAGGTTGTCTGTTTCGTCTTGTTTGAGTTTCGGTAGTTGGTGTAGCTTTATGAAGAATCGCTTCTTTTCCCCCTAAACTGTAGAAATCCATGAGCACAAAGTAACAAAGTCACTTGTACCATTGCCTTGTTACGTCTTCGGGTGGGCCCCCACGCACATTTGCTTCAGCCATACTTAATCTCCAAATGAAGACGATGAAGTCATCATTCCCTCACGATAAAATGCACGGTGAGTCCGCCTGAAAACATGCGAACCCTTACCCGGGTCTGGAAGCAAAGGGCGGGAGGGACGTGTACTGGCCCCCTGACACCGCACAGGTAAACACTGACGGGAAAGGAACGGCCCTGCGCTCTCAGGATATCGAGTCCACGTGTCTTACGTACACGATAAGGGGATGCCCGAGGAACGAAAACAAAACACACATGCAGACTCGCAGGAAAATCGGGAGGAGACACGACACAAACACCCCTTATTTCTGTAGGGGCAGGAGGTCGGGGTCAGAGCTGGTGTGTGTAACCACCTTCCACTCCCCACCCGCCTGCCCCAGCTGCTTGTGGGTCTTACCCTGGTGGAGTGACTTAACCCCTTCCTTCCTGGAGGGTCTGGACCATTCGTAGTCCTGCCTGGTGGGGGGTTGTTGTGGTTTCCCATCGACCTTCACCCCAGGGTGCTGCAACTATGAAACACCCCGCAGGACCCGCTCTGGTCCAGACGCTCCCCCTTCCTCCCCCCACTGTGGAGCAGCGGTCCCGTGTCCCCGTGGCACTAGGGTCAGCCCCTCCCCCCCGCCAACACTGGATGTCCCTTCTCTGTCTGCTGGTTGGGGGGCGCGGGGTTCCCCGAGTGGCCGGGCGGCAGTCTGGCTTCCCGTTCGCTGGAGTCATGGCCGTGTCTTCTGACGGAAGCCTCCTCCCTCTGCCACGGAGACCTCAGGGCAGCAGAGCTCAAGGTCGTGGGGGCGCGAAGCGAACGTTCTGCGAGTGGGGCACTCGGGGTGGTAGTGAGGGCGTCCCGGCCCTTTCCACCCCCGCTTGCTGGGCCCACGAATCCGGCTCTGGAAGCCACAGCCCCAAACGTGGGACGCTCACTCAGAGCACATAGGGCCTTCGGGGACACCGTCCCGGCCCTGCAGGGTACCGCCCCCTCGCTGGGGCTGGAACCAGCCTTCTAAAGGCCCTTCCGCTGTCCCGTCAGCCAGCTGCCGCAGCGTGTGGGCCACGGTGAGACCAGTGAGCCCCGTGAGCGTGGACCCGCGGCCCCAGCCCGTTCGCCGTGGAGCGAGCTCCTGCTCTGCCGGTGGGACACGGGGACGGCAGACGGGGCATTCTGGAAGTCCATGATACCGTTCTGGTGGAGTCCACCTGCGGGGGAGGCAAATCTGTGTCCCGAGTGTGTGTCCATTCCAGGAGCAGAGCCCGGCCCTTCCCACGACGGAGGCCGTCCAGGGCCGGCAGCCTGCCAGCAGGTGGCTGGGTGGTCGCCCCAGGAAGGGCTCCACGAGGGCTCGTGTGGGCGTCTGCCGCTGGCACACGGCGCACACAGTGGGGGCCAGAGCCGGGTGGGCCTTGGGGCGTGAAGTCCCTGTTGCTGGGCCACGCGTGGCCTCCGTCTCTGCCACCACGGCCACTTCATGCCGGAGCCCAGGGGACGATGGTCGGGGTGGCTGGGGAAGGGGCTGCCCGGTACCCCCAGAACGGGCCATCTGCCACCTGATGATGAAAGGCCGCCGGCGACCTCCCCCCGTGGGGGCACTCACAGATATCCACGTTTTACCTGTCCACACACCTCTTTCCCAAATTCCCGTGTCGTCATTTTCCCGGTCACTGTCCTTCCAAGTCCCCCGATCGTCCAGCCGAACCACTGGCCGCAGCCATGAATCAGCGTGTAATATCACGTCTGGCCGTTTCTCCTTCCGAGCACGGTGCACGAGCAGGGGCACGACCCAAGTCCTGCCCCCCGGGGGCTCCCCTCCACCACGTCCTCCAGGGACGTCCAGGGGAGGGGCTGTAGCGTGGCAGCTGTCCACGCCGGGTGGCAGCTCCTGAGCACGGGGCAGACCCATCGGACAGCCGGGCCCGGGCCTCCTCTCCCCGTCAGCTGACCGGAAGGGGCCCGCAGACGTACACGAATACACAAATATCTTGTTGAGTCCCCGATTCCGGTTTTCTGCAGGAATATCTAGAAGCGCACTGCTGGGTCATAGGGTCAGTCTCTTCTTAAGTGTTCGAGACGCCGCGCCACGCTGCATTCTCACCAGCCACGCATGGGCGTCCGCATCCATGGGGAAGGAGATGCCCCCAGGGGCGGCTTGAGGACGGTGGAGGGGCACCACTTTGCCCCTGTGCACACCTTGACTGCAGCCAGCGAGGCCCGTGTCAGATGTTGGGCTTACGGAAACACGAGATAATACATCGTGTTGTTTTAAGCCCTTAAGTTTGTGGCCATTTGCCCCCGAAGCAACCAGAACATTAACACAGGCCCCGGGGGCCACAGCTTTTCCTTCCCTGGTGCAGCGCCAGCAGGCAGCCAGCAGAGGGCAGCAGCCACCGACGAGCAGAACGAGGCTCCCTGGTCAGTGGCCGGAAGCCAGGACCCTTGCTCAGGACTGGTCACCACCCGGTGAGGAGGGGTGGCCAGAGGCTGCTGAGGGGTCGTGACATTCTGAGTCCTGGCTACAGGTGTGTGTGGAAGTCGATTGCACACGTCGGATGTACAGTTTTCTGCATGTCATACTGCGGTGAAAATGTGCTTGGGGGACGGGGAGAGCTGGGCAGGGGCCAGGGTTGGGGGCGAAGAGAAGGGGGACGAGAAGGGAACTCAGCAAATCAATCACGTGGCAGAGCGGAGTCGTCAGACCTCAGCATCTACAAGGTCGCCTTTTTCCCAGGGATGCATCCCTGGCAGCCTCCTGGTGGGGGCAGCAGACACCTGCCCATCTGAGGAGGTGGCGTTAAAATGCCCGGGGCTGGTCCAGGTCAGTGTTTCAGGCGCCACCCACTCCTCTGCCAAGAGCTGTGTCAGTGAGCAGTGGGTGGGCGCCTGCCGTGGACATATCTGTGGTCCAGAAGGCACGAGAGCTTACCTTCCACGTGCCCCTTACCTCCCCCACCAATGCGCCTGCCAGCTTGACTCTGAGGTCCACTCAGCTCAAAGGCAGAAAGGTCCAGTTGTCAGTCGGTTTGCCATTCCCCATCCATCTGTCCTTCCATCCGTGCATCCAAATATCCGTCGTTCCATCCATCCATCCACATCTCCTTGCATCCACCCACCCATGCATCCACCAATCCATCCATCCATCCATCCGTCATCCACCCCACACAACATCCTCTATCCATCCCTCCATCCACCCATATCTACCCAACCATCCTTCCATCCATTATCCATCCGTCCACCCATCCATCCATCCATCCGCCCATCCATCCATCTATCATCCATCCATCTGTCCATCCATCTATCCATCCATCATCCATCCATCTGTTCACCCATCTATCCATCCATCCATCCATCCATCCATCCCCTGTCCATCCACCTATCCATTCATTCATTCATCCATTCATCCGTCCAAACATCCATCCAAATATCCACGCATCCATCCATCCATCATCCATCATCCATCCGTCCATCCATCCACCCATCTGTCCTCCATCATCCATCATCCATCATCCATCCATCCATCCACCCATCCGTCCATCCATTTACCCGTCCACCCCACCCATCCATCCACCTCTCCCTCCCTCATGTATTCATTCATTCAGTGCTTTCTGCTCCCTCCTTTGTGGCTGGCACTGTACCAGTGCTTCTTACTGATCTGTTTTCTGGCAAGAGTTGGCCCTTCTTTACTTTGCCAGGGCTCTCACAAAGCATGAACAGGTAGATGAGTGTCTCCTGAGTAGGGGGATGCACACCACTTGTGGTAAAGGGTTATTGTAAGGGGCACACAGATGACTCCTGGGAGCCTGTACGTGAACGTGTGTGGGGGCTGGGGAGGTGGGCTCCCTGGACTAGGGGCTCTGAATCTGGCCTTGGGGTAGGCACACGCCCTGTTCCCAGGAGTCTCACAGCTGGTCCTGAACCCCAGGGCTGGGACCTGGCCTGAAGCTTATCTAGAAAGGCAAGTGACCCTAGGATCCACAGTCACAGCCTCCCCCTCAGCCAGTGGGTGGGCACACTTGGGAGGGCGGGGGGAGCGGGTTTGGCGGATGGCAGAGCACGTGCCCCATCTAAGCAAAGCAGCCACCACGGGCTCCAGGCACAGGCAAGAACGGGACCTGCCGAAAAGCCGCCTGTGTCGTCAGATGGCTTGAATTTTCGAGAACATTCAAATCTGGGTTTATATGTAGATGTACCAGGTTTTTACACATTAAGTCAACTAAAAAAAATGGCCAACACTGAACCTATCAAATGGAGATTGTCTCGGGCTGGATGGAGCCTGCACCTGGGGAGAGAAGCAGAATCCCCAAGGCGGATGCCAGCACAGCGGCCCTCCAACCCCCGCCTCGGCCTCCCCTCCCCGCAGGCCCCCACCCATCTCTGTCCTCCATGCGTGGGCGCGACTCCAGGACCTGAAGCGATGCTCAGTGTTGGGGGCCATAGGGCCAGGGTTCGAGAAACGGTGGTGTTGCTGGTTTGCTGTGTGACTGCCGTGGAGCCCTGACCCTCTCTGGGCCTCATTGTTCCTGTCTGAGATAGCAGTGCTGGCCGGCCTGCTGATTTCCGGGGGTTCCTTCCACGGCGTCTGTGACGTCACCCCCTGGTCTTCCTCTGCTCACCTCCACCAGCCTGATCCAAACCTTATTATTGCCCTTCCGAATTTCTGTGACACCCCTCTCTGGTTTCCCATCCATCCCACTGCGATGTCCCCCCGACAGCGGCCATGACCTCAGAATGTGACTCAGATCCCATCACTGGGCTGGTTAAAACCACTCAGCTCCTGTATGCATCCGCCACCAAGCCTCAAGTCTTCAAGTAACCAGGGAACCCAGTGTGGGTTGGTCCTGGCTGCCCTGTCCACCCGGTCTCCTGCCTCCTTCCACGCCATCTCCCCTCCACTCAGCTCTCTGCGCACTGCTGCCTCAGGGCCTTTGCACTGCCCTTCTGCTGCCTGATCTGTCCTGCCTTTTTCCTCCGTGGGCCTCCCGGACCAACCATGTCACAGTCAGTTCTGCTTTATCAGCATCTCTTTCTGCCTCGGAAACGATCTTGTTCTGGGTCCGTTTTCTGGTTAAGCATCTCCCACCCCTGCAGGAAGCCTCTGCCTGCGGGGAGGAGGGACCGGTCTGCTCTGTCCACTGCTACGTGCTTGAACCCTGCACGAGTGAATGTCTACATGGTCTGGTGCCCATCTTGGCGTAGGTGCTCAGGAGCCCTGTGCCTGCGGGCAAGTTACCTCCCCACACTGAGCTGCTGATCTGTCAGATGGGCCCTCACGGGCTTCTGGGAGGACTCATGGAGAGGGGCGGTCCCCACGATGCTGTCCCTGGGTGCTGCCTGCCTGTCTGGACTAAAGAAGCGGTTCCAAAACTTTGGGAGGACATCTAGGCGGCGGGTAACCAGACGCTGGGAGTTTGAGCTCTGCGGAGATGTTGGGGGGAACGCAGCAACACGGGCACTAGGGGGCGCCAAAGCTCTCCCTCGTCCCGCAGGTGCGTGAGGCAGAACCGCCCCGAGGGGTTTCTGGGGACCGACCCCAGCTAGCAGGGCTGCGAGGCTTCGCTGGCGTTGGGTGTCAAAAGTATCTTTCTTTCATGAAATGGTGCTGATTAGAAGTGGTAGTTTGAAAACGTGCCCCACTCGCCCAAACGAAAACACTGGCAACCCTAGGTGTGTGCCCAGGAGGGTTGGGGACGTTTTAGGTCCGTGGAGTCCTAAGTGCCACCGTGCTGGGTTGGCGGGACCAGGGCGGGGACTGGGGCATTGAGGAGGAGGATGGAGGGAAGGGGTGAGCACGACGCCCCCCCCCCATAAACGCAGGCATGTGCGCGCACACACACACGCAGGTGTCCGAGGAAACACAGCCCATGCGTACGCACACTCACAGAGAGACGTGGACGCCTCTGATCCCTCCCGAGTTTGCAGCTCAGCCAGGAGGCTCCGGGGACAGCCTCTCGAGCTTCCCGGGGTGAAGGTCACAGGGACGGCGTCCGAGTGAAGACAGGGGTTGTGTATCCAAATTTATTTAGTTGCATGAAGGTTCAGCCACGGTCCTTGGTGAACTGGCGTACATTCACTTTTTTTTTTTTTTTTTCAAAAAAAGAATAGTTTCCATAAAAGGATTTTTGGTCATCACCTAATTTTTAATACAGTATTTATATACAAAAAACCCCACTTCCAACTACTTACTGTACAAGAGAAACTAGAAGCGTCAGACCCCACGACTGTAGCAAATGCCTACGGATGGCGGTCGGGGAGACGGCTGGAGGGGATGGCCTCACGCCGACCGCACGTTCACGGCAAACCCGTCTGTTTCTCCCCTCCCTTCGACGAGACATTTCTTTTTAGGTTTCTCTTGGAGCTCGAGAAATTTCAGACAACTGGTTAGTAAAACGGCTGCAAATTTAGATCACTCCTGTCATCTGTGAGACTCGTTTTTACAAGCTTTAAAATGGTAACTGTCCCACAGTCACATTCCTGTAAGTAAAAATATAGAGAAGTATTACCAAAATAGAAGCCTTTATTAATAAAAATCTTTGGTAGTAACAGTGTTTTTTAAATTCCTCGCGATGATACTTGGTTAACTAATAAAATAAACTCCTTCCACCTTGGAGCGACAGAGAAAAACCCTCAAATCCACCCTAAAACTGATTTTTTAAAAAATCCCAATAAATATTCTAAAGCTGTGACTGTTTTCCCGCTGCCTTAAGATTTCGTGGAACCGGAAGCCGTCTTTAGAAATGCCTCTGGGGTCCTCTCTCTCTCTGCTCATTTTCTGCCCTCCTGCTTTTCTTTCTTCTTCTTTTTTTCTGTCCCACCAAGCAGATGAACAGTTCTGAGGCTGGGTCATGGTGGAGGGGCAGGTGTGGGGCTGACAGCGGGGACCCTGACGGTGCGGGTCACCCGCTGTCCTGAGGGACACTTGCTGCCCCAAGGATCTCCAACAGTAAATTCTGAGCTCGCAGGCCCTCTCCTTCTGGCCAGAGGGTCTCTCGGTTTCGGAACTAACGGAAAACAGAAGATGAAAAGCCAGCTGACTTCTCCGACCTGGCGGTAGGCGAGCCTTCTGGAACCGGTGCCAACCTCGTTGTTCCGTTCTCCCTCCAAGACTGCACGATGTTTATCCAACGCTTTGGAACACCATCTCGACTCTCTCAAAAGGCATCAGGCGGATTAGAAAAGACGCTTTCTGGAGGCCTCTGCTCACGTTCCATCGCAAAGGAGACCCAAGGTTCCCAAGGATTGTGTCTGCAAAGCGTTCTCACCCTATCCCCAGCGATCATTTTGATTAAACTTGATACTAAAGATAAAAAAATTCCCTGCATATGGTTTTGTGCAAAAACGAGGAGAAGAGAAACAGAAAAAAGACAGAAGAATGTTGTCCTATCGGAAGGTGGTCTTCCACCGGCTGGGGGAGGGTGCCCGGTGGCCGGGAGCGGCTACAGGGCCCCCCCGGGGTACTCGGGGCTGTCCAGGCAGGCTTTGGGGCCGTGGTTGTTGCGCGGCTCGTCCTTCTTCCGGTCCTTCTCCATCCAGGTGTCGAGCAGCTGCTGCTTGCCCTGCTCCTCCCGCATGAACAGCTCCACCATCAGCACCTTCTCCTTGTGCACCTGCTGGCTGATGTCCTTGGGGATGTCTGGGATGACCCAGTCCACGAAGTCGCTCATGAACATGACCAGGTTCTGGGAGGAGAGTCAGGGTGTGAGGAGGATGGCAGCAGGTGCTCCCCACCTCCCCTGCACCCACCTCCACTCCCCCCTGCCTTCCACCCCACCCGTCTCTGCTGCCCCCACCCCCGACCTCCCCACCACCCACCTCCGCTGCGCCCACCCCATCACTCCCAGCCCGCGACCCGAGACGCACACTTTGCACTCCCTTGGCCTCGGTTTCCCCCAAGGTATAAATGAGGCAGGAAAGCGGCCAGCTAGCCCTCCAGAAACCGTTGCTGACTTCTATTATGAACCGGAACTCAGTAAATGGCAAGTTTCTGAATAATTCTGACTCCCTGGGCTGGGAAGCTTAAGCGATGATTGGATCGGTCACGCATCACCAAATACAGTAAGTATCGGGCTTTAAGGAAAATGGAATAGAAATAGCATGAAAGCCGGGTGGAACTTGGTGTCTGATGATGCCACACGCCCCTCTCCAGTTTGCAAGGCCTCCCAGGGCCACCCCGCAAGTCTGCTCCCTCTCTGGAGAAGTTTCTAGTGCGTGGAGAGCACATGGTCGGCTTTCACAGAAGAACTGAAATCTATTTTTAAAACTTCTGTGCCGAGATCCCTTGTCAGCATATCTGGCTGTTCGTCACCTGGTGGACTGTGCTGGTGTCCCCCAGACCGCTTTTCCTGGCTGGTGCTCCCAGCCCCGAGCTGTGACTGCTGAGGCTCACAGCTGCCTTCTTTCCAGGGAACCCCCTCCCGCCTGGCTCTTCTTGGTCTGAACAGACTACGGCCCATGCCCAGCCAACATGGGCAGACCAAAGGGGTTCTCTTGCCTCCAGGTGGGCCTGGGTGTGTGCTGGGATAACCCACTTGCACCGAATCCTTGTCTCAGGCTCTGCTGCTGGTAAACTCAGCCCGAGACACTTGTTTCCAAACACTTGTGTGCAGATACTTGTTTGCAGAGTGTTATGGAAAGCTGACAGGTGAGGCAGCAGGGGCGTGGAGGTCCCACCAGCAGTCACACTCTCTGTAAAGGGCAGCGCTGGGGCTTGAACCGAGTCCCTGGGATTCCGAATGCGAGAGGTACCCAAGTAAAAGGGACCTTGACTGGGCCCATGTGGTTAAGGGATGCTCCCCCAGCTCTGGGACTATAGCTGCTGCGGACACCAGCCTGGTGCCCAGTCTTGGGTCCTGTCCCCTGGGAATCACTTTGGCCTCCGAGTTATTAGCCTGTCCCCTCCCCAGAGACCAGGCGAGGCTGGGTGCTCTGGTCCCTGGCTGGGGGCTGGAGTCGGCCGGGAACCCATCCCCCGCTCCTGCCTGTACCGGTCCTGTCCTCTGGGGTCGTCTCCAGCTACAGAGGTGGTGAGAACCCGAGCTGGGTCTCCCTTCCTCCCCGTCTCCTTCAATAAAGACCACTCATATCTAACTAGGCCTGCCTTCCCCAGAGAGGTCCAAATCCCACTGCTGGTGCTGGCCCAGGCCTCCCTCTGCCCTCCTGGGACCTGTCCCTGCACAGGGCCGAGGGTCGCCAGGCCTCTAGGCCTCCCAACGCCCCTGACACGGGCCACCTCCTGCCTTCGGACCCGTTCCGGGCTCAGAGCACGTCCTCAGTGCCGGCTTCTCAAACCTCCTGGAAACGAGGGCCTGCGCACCTGGAAGACGATGACGAAAGCCAGCCGGGCCGCCAGCACGGCCCAGAAGTCCTTGGAGACATCGTACTTGTGCTCTGACCACGGGGGCTCCCGGTAATCTTTGTACCTGCAGAGATGAACGGGAATCAGCCGGGGCGGGGGGTGGTCTTCGAGCAGAACCAGGGGTCATTCCTGGCGCCCCACGTCCCTGAGCAGCAGCCGGAAAGCCTCCCCCGTCCTCCGTCCCCTCTTCTGCTGCAGCTTCCCGGCTCTTCCCTCCTTATCCACACACGACACCCGTCCGTGCCGCTCCCTGACATATCAGCGTGGACGCTGCCCACCGACTCCCCGCTGGGGCAGACACCCTCCCCCTGGGGACCTCTCACTGACCCTCGCTCTACGGAAAGCGGTCTTCCTTGCTTACCTGTCCACTGTCCTGCCAGCACACCCTGTCCCCCCTCCAGAGTGCCCTGTCCCTGTTCCCTCCTTCTTAGAGGTCCTGAGATGACCCATCTGTGGGGGCAGGGTCCTGTCAACCGGCGTTGACGACAACCGGGGTCCTGTCTCTCCCCAGGCCCTCCAACTGTGCCCCCAATTCCGGGCATGCTGTTGGCTTTAATGGGGCTGATCCTGTGTTATGCAGAAGAAAGCTCCCCCAAACCATTAGAATAAGCTTGAGGCAGGGGCAGTTTCTGGGTTTGGGATGGTAGTTCATCCCCGCTGGTCGCTGATGTCCAGGGGTGGGGGGACAAGAAGAGGGGTCATCTGGCTCTGGGGGCACAGCTCTGGCCTGACCCCAGAACCAGTGACCACCTTGCTGTGTGTTCTCGTGCAGCGGCTCAGCCTCTCTGGGCCTCCGTCCGGCATCCTCTCAGTGACAGGAGAAGCGTTTAGTGAGTAGCTATTACCTTCCAGCTCCCGTTTCAGGGGGGCACATTCAGGAACACACAACGGAGAGGGCCCCTCGCCCGCAGAGCCCTACTTGTGGAGGGAGCTGGATGGGAGCCTCTGAGGAGCTGCTGGGCGCTAAGCCGCCAGACCAGAGATAGGATCGATCTCTCTGGGAACGATCCTATCTGGGTACCAGCGGCCCAGTGACATAGGACTTGTCCAACCTGCTCTGTGATGGGAACACGCAGCCCCTGCTCTCCCAGCGTCAGACGCATGCACACTAGCTCCTCCCTTTTCTTTCTGTGCTCATGGCCAGCTGCACTGGGACGCGAGGAAACATGTGGGTCACCTGGCAGACTCCTAGGCATCCCTCAAAGCCCGCTTAGGCCTTTCCAGAGGCCACCTCCCACCACCTGCACTGATCTCGATCAGAGACGATCTAACGTTTTCCTTGCTTAGCTCTGGTACCCAGCCTGTCTGTGCCCCTGGGGAGGGTCATGATGCCCTCTCTGGGGGTGGCTCCGGGGATCAGAGGAGAGAAGGCCTGCCTCAGCATAGACGTAAATGGTAGTCAGCTGCGACTGGAGCTCTGCGCGGTGCTCTGCCTCTCCCATACCCATTGCCCATTGCCCCAGGCTGGACTGGGTGCTGCGCCTCCTGCCACCAATTCCTGCGGGAGGCACCTTGCGTGGGCGCAGCTGGTGAGGGCCCGGAGCTCCCAGACCTGCGCTGCCGGATCTTAGCCAATGGAGGGGGGAGGGCCCGGCTGGAGCCCGAATCCCAGGGAGCGGGCTGGTCTGATCCGCGGTCTTCCGACTCCGCGGGGGTGAAAGCTACAAGACGCTTATAAATGGGTCTTGGCTGTGAGCCTGGCCTCTCCCCGACGTGGCCAGGGCCCTGGGTGGATGCACGGGGCGGAGATGGAGCCGCTTCCTTAGCCAAAGTCAGGGACCCAATGTCCGGCTCTTGGAAAGCGAGGCTAACCGTGTAAATACCAACGCTGACATTCCAGAGGAAATTTCTAGTAAGAGGACCATACAGCTCCTGTCTTCTTTGCTTGTAATTATTCATCCTCTAAAATGGATTTTTAGCAAAGTGGGTCAAGTGTGTACGTTTAGCCTAAACCGTCGAGACGATGCAGGGAGAGTGTCGGGGCTGCGGACGGAGAGGGGGTCTGGCACAGAACGCTGGGGGTGGGGGCCCGCCTGTCTGCGCCAGCCTGGAGTGTGCGTCGGCTGAAGGATGGGGGCGGGTGTCTGCGGGTCCCTTCTCTGCACTGCCGGCTCCCAGGCTGTCCCCACCAAGGTGACCACACCGGAGTGATTTTTGGGCCCACTGAGGCGCACGTGGAAGAGGGTGGGCGGGTGGGATTCGGAAAGCTGGAGCCGGGCTGGGGTGTGGGCCGACGCGGCTCTAACTCGTTCCTTCCCCCGGCTGCACCTGGCCCCAGAGCAGGTGCTGTCCCTGCCCTGACACAGGAGAGAACACCGTGTCCTTGCACCGGAGTGTCCGGGCCTGCGGGGATGCCCGCTGTCTGCAGTGCTGTGGGGAGCACCCAAGCCTGGATGCCCACTTCCCTTTTCCCCATGGCTCCGGGAGGCGGGCGTTTTCCATTGCTTGGGACCGTCCTGTCACTGCAAGCTGCTTCTTCCTGCTCAGTACCCTAGACACTAGCAAGTGCCCCTCCCTTTCCTCCGTCAAGGTCGCAGACACACACCAGTGGGCCTCAGGGAACCACGTGCCAAGGAGGAGCCAGCAGGCCTCCCGGGCCAGAGGGACCAAGCTTCACCGCATGGGCTCTGGGATGCATACTTTGGCCCCGAGCTCTTCTGTGTCCCAAACCTCAGCTGGGCTGGAACAGCTGACATGGTTTCCCTCCTCGGTGCTTTTGCCCACGCTGTCCTGTCACCGGAGTGACCCCACCGCGTCTACCCTTCACCCGGGCTTCCAAGTATGACCCCCTCCTTTACGCTGATCTACACCAAAGTCCCCGGATAGCAGGGACCGTGCCAGTCCCAGGTCCCCGGACCCCAACCCAGGCTGGAGCATGTGGTAGGGGCCCAGGGAATGGCCAGGTCTCAGCTCTGCCCCCCACGCCCGGCCCCGCCTCCATCTTTCCTGGGGGGCTTCCTGCGCACCCCATGCATCTGGCCAGCAGGTGGGGCCCCACAGGTCTGGCCATCTCTGCTGGCCTGCCCAGCATCCAGTACCCCCTCCCTGAGTCAGGGCACCCCATTTTCCTGAGGATCTCTTCATTCTTTAAGCATGACCCCACATCCTGGCACACGCCCCAGCTCGAGCCCCTACCCCGTGCCAACAGCGCTTTATTTAGGGATGGGCATGTGGTCCACGACAGGCTAGTGAGAACCATGACTTCTGCTGACTATTGAGAAAGACGTTCTGCCGCTGGGATGGCTGAGGCGACCGAGCGTCTTCACTGTCCACCCAAACACACCACAGCCATGGAGGAAGGCAAAGCTGGGAGGCTGCACCAGAGCAGGGCCTGACGGCAAACTATAGGCCTGGATCCAGCCATGCCTGAAGCTGTCATTGCCGTCTTAATGAAAGGAACTCCTAAACGACTTCCCACTGGCCACCCTGGCTTTTTTTTTTTTTTTTAACCCCCCCTTGAAGCAAGCTTGAGATATTCTGTGACTTGCCCCTAAAAGAATCCTTGCTTGAACTAGGGTTTTCCCAGAAACCCACTACATGTGTCTTTTGGAAAGAAATGCTGGGAGCCATACCTGCAGATCTGCACCTCGTAGCCCAGGTCCAGGGGGTCACTGGGGGCCGTGCCGTCCTGGAAGTCGCTGACGTTGAAGGAGGAGAGGGTGTGGTTGACGAAGCCGTGCATGGTCCCGTTCTCACTGTACATGTACAGGTACACCAGGCGAGGGATGAAGTCGGACGTGAAGGAGATGACGAACGCCTGCGCCGGGGACAGGGTGGTGAGTGCAGACCCCCGGCTGGGTGCGGGAGGGGGACACGCCCCGAGGGAGCCAGGGTGGCCTTGGCCCTGAGGCGGGGCCATGTGACACTCTGCCCATGAGTCGGCAAGGGGACCTGGGTGCAGGAAACAGGACATGCCGGAGCAGGAAGGCCGGGGGACGAATGCAGCCTCTCACCGGCTGTGTGTCCTCGGCCATGTCACCTAACCTCTCTGGGCTCTGTGTGCCTCCCCTCCCTGGGGTACTTGCGAGGGCATGCGGGAGTGGAAAGAACTTAGTGAACAGAGATGTTCGGACTCCGATCACCCTCTCCCAGAGCTGTCTCTGGGGACATCTGGTGCACAGTCAACACCAGAGCAGGGACCGGGAGCCTGGCCGCCCGGGGTAAGGCCCAGCCCTGCCGCTTTCTGGCTGTGTGGTGTTGGGTAGGTCGGCTGGCCTCTCTGTGCCTCGGCTGTCTCACCTGTACGACGGGCAAGGACCGTCCCTTCCCTGAAGGCTGTGTGTGCGCAAGTGGTGGATGCGTGTAAAGAGTGTAGAAGGGCCTGGAATGTTCTAGATAAACGCTAGCTGCCATTGCTGCTGTTGCTGGCTCTTCCCATGAGAGGTCCAGCTGGTTTCCAGCTGCTCACAGCGCCCGGGGATCCAGCCGGCTGCACCCGGTTCCCAGCTCTGCACCCGCCCCATCAAAATGTGCGCTACTGCCTTGGAGCGCTGCGTCCTCCTGCCCCGGTCAGGACCGGGAGCCGTCGCTGCCCCGTGTGCACGCTCGGCCCATCGCGGCCCTTTAACAGGGGCTCCAGAGCCTGGACTGGGCGGGGGGCTGCCCCTAGCAGGGGAGGCAGTGTCTCAGGGCTCTGAGAGTCTCTTCTCCGGGGCCGAGCGTCACCTCCTGTGCTGTGGGGGCCGAGTCCCCAGACCCACAGGCTCCCAGGCCCTCCTGGGAGCAGCGGCTGGTGTGCGGAAATCAGCTTCTGGGGCTGGGGCTCAGCCTGCAGGCGGAGGGGTGAGGGTCACAGGCTGGGGGTCTGACAGTCCGAGGCTGTCTGACATTTGTCCGCACGGCTGGGGATCAGCCTTGGCTTTGAAGCACGTGCGAGGGACCGCTAGACCGCTAAGCCCAGGGACATCCAGGCCTCAGAAGGGCCACGCGGACCTGGATGGGCGGCCTCAGGGGAGGCAGTGGGCTGGTTCTCGTGACAGAGTGGCCCCTGCCCTCCTAACCTGCAGGGGCAGGGGCAGGAGAGGCTGGGAGGGTGGCACCGTGTGGCAGGAGTGTGTGGACGAGGGGCTGAGGACGACAGCTGCCCGGGCAAGAGGCTGAGCAGGGAAGCAAAGTCCTCAGCAAACGACGTGTGTGCAAGAGGAGGCCGGTGGGCTTCTGCCCCTCATCCCCGTGTTTCTGCATTTCCTGAACGTTTACAGAACAGGCGTGGATTTCATATAAAGGGATAAAGGTAACTTCTAAAACTAAGAGCAGAATGACTGCTAGGGAGTAGTTCCTGTCTCGGTCTCTGTCTCTCTCGTATCCTCAGGACTCTGGGCGGGGAGCAGACTTAGGGGCCAGGGTGGAGAATTCTGCTCAAGGTTCTAGAAGAAGGTCCAGGACAATGTGTCGTTCCCACCCACAGCTCGTCCCAACCGCTCAGTGTGCCCAAGGGACGTGTCTGAACAGGAGATGCTCCCACCAGCCTGGGCAGCACCGAAGCAGGACACAAACCCCACGTGGCTTCCCCGGGAGGGCCGTCCATCCCCGCGGCTGCCCAGCGGGCGCTCCTGGGCAGCAGAGGCCCCCCACGTCACTTACATTGATGATGACAGCCAGTTTCCCAACGCCTCTGAGAATATTGTACCAGATTCCTGGGGGGAAAGAGAAGCACCGTGTCGGGCCGGCTCAGCCCCAGGCTGTCAGGACCCCCGGCTAGCAGGCGAGCGGGACCGGCTTGGTCCCCTCCCCGGTGGTCAGATGTGTGGAACGAGCGGATGTTCTAGGGCTCGGAGGGAGGGGATCCTGGCTAATGACAGCGCCTCGGCCACTCCCAGCTCCGCAGGTGTTCAGAGCCAAACTGTCACTTCTCCAAGGGGCGCTTCAAATCAGCTGCTCCCTGAGTGGTTCTGCAGCCCCTCCCCTGAACCCGAAACCTCAGACGAAGTCCCCAGAGGGACAAAGATTCCATTTGGATGCAGTTCCTGTCCAAAACGGTCCACACAGGAGCGGGGAGGTTTCCGTGTCCTGCACCGTTGCTCTGGGACCGGAAGACCGTATTCAGGGATGGGTCCCTAAATGTATGTCCGGGTCCAAGAGCAATGCCAGGGGCCTGGGTGGGGGACGCTGGGGTCATGACCTGAGCATGATGCCTCGATGGCCGTGAGGCGCAGGACACTCCTTGTCTGGGTGCCCCTTGTTTCTGCCACCGCGGGGTCTAGCACTGCCTCCAACGCCCAGGGAGCAGGGGCCTCCCCAGCAGAATGAGGCCAACAGGGCCCGGCGAGGGCCTTATCTGAGAGCCCCTGCGGGAAGCGAGAGGGCCCGCCGTCTGCCCCACGGAGCGCCACGAGAGCTGCGAGGAGACGTCCCGGGTTCGGTTCCGTCTGCCCACGAGAGCAGTGGTTCTCAAGCCTCCTTCCTGCTGGAACACGCAGCTCACGCGCTGGTACCAGGCCGCCCCGTCGGGCTCCCCTCGGTAGTGCCAGTGGGGATGCAAGAGAGGGGATGGTCCTCGCGGGGGAGACGCTTCCTACGAGGTGAGCCTTCCTGGGCTTCCCGCCCGGCCGTTCGGGGCCCAGGGAGGCTGTGCACCGCGCATCCCTGCTTCTCTCCCGGGCCTCATGCTCTCTGGCCCCTGGCGCTCTCGGCACTGCTGGGCCGACGTTTGCTGAGTGACTGCAAGAGCGTAGACAGCCCTTTCCCCGCCCCCCCCCCCCAGCCGCGGCCGCAGGATGCGATCCTTGGGCCACAGCCCGGCACATGGCTGTTTCGTCTTGCTCACGTGCGTGCTACCTGACAGCGCTGACTGGTGTCTACAGACCACGACAATATGTTTTTTGAAAAGAATGGACTTGCCGCTGCTTCAGAAAGAGCCTCCATCCCAAACAGGCGGCGTGTTTCGTCGGCTATGGCGGCGCCCCCTCCAGGCCGGGCCATGCACTGCGGCTCTGTTCTCCCCACCGCGCACTCACTCACCCACCGGGCCTCCTGGCCCTGCGGGGGTCTGGGTTTGTGACCTCCAAGACCCCACGCTGGGGCCTGGGTGAGAGCCCGGTGAAGGTGAAGCGTCAGGGGCAGGGGGCTCCTGGGGGAGGCGGTGGCCCGAGGAGAGGAAATGGGTCTTGGACTCGCTGCCCAGGGACAGGCCGGCGGGTGGAGGGAGGGAAGTACGGGTGACCAGGTTGGGATGTGGGGCAGGCCGGAGGGCTTCTCGGAGCCCAGGATGGAGCCCACCGTACAGGCCCCAGGGCATCTCTATGTCCAGGCCCGAGATCCTGTCGGACCCACACCGGAATCCTAGGGTCTTGTACAAAAAATGCCAAACCAGGATGCCCGCCCTGGCCCTGGGGCTCAGCCCCTTCTGGGAGCCTTGCGCCCCCCCCCGCTCCCCCCGTGTTATCGGGACGCACGCCACGCACGCCGCAGAGCACACCACGCTCCAGTGATCTCCAGGTACAGAATGAAAAGCTTCAGGCTCCCTGTAGGAGAATCTCCAAGGGGGGAGGGAGACACTCCAAGGTGCCCCTGCTGTCCCCAGGGACGCCACAGCCCATTTCCCAGGATGAGAGAGGGAGGTATTCTGACGCCCCGGACCATGCACGGGAGCGGAGCACAGACAGGAGCCACTCACGGGAAAGGCTCGAAGAGAACACGTGGGAGCAGGAAGCGCGTTCGTCCGCTGTCAAAGGCCGGGGCTGGGAGGCTGGAGCCGGGTTCCCACTGGCAGGGAGCTGGGTTCCCACTGTGACTCACCCCGCCTCCCCTCCCAGCCAGAGCCTCCCCCGGCCACCCCTGGCGCCCTGGGTGCCGGCCCGTGGGAGCCACTGGGGCCCGGCGTCCCCTCGGGGCCCACACGGATCACAGGAGGAATACAAAGGCTTGTTCAGGGAAAGGTTGCAGGGAAAGAAGGGCAGATTATGCCTCCAACCGAGCAGACAGGAACCAGGAAGTGAGCGGCTGACCCACGAGAACAGGGAAGAAGGGGGGCCGCGAGCGTAAAGAAGGCAGACGCCCGCATCCCAGCCTCGGCCGGTGGTGGGAAGGACCAGGCCAGGGACAGGCAGGGAGGGGCCGGGAGGTGGCCGGGGCGCTCCGTGCACCCTGCTAGGTTTGTAGGTTTGCAGGCTTGAGGAGAGGCCGCAGGGGAAGTGGGGCTCCGCCAACGCAAACACGGCCTCCCCGGCCTCGCCTGGGGCCTCTCGGTGCCTGAGAATCAGGCCTTTGTCAGGGAGAAGTGACGGCGGGGAGGCCGCACTCCCGTCTTTACTGGCACTGGGCGCAGGGCTCCAGAATCCCCAAGGGCTGTCCAGGGAGCGCCTCGGCCAGCTGCCCTGTCCACCCTTTCCTTTGGGGCCTTGGGTTGCAACGTAAGCTTTCGGGCAAACTGTCTGCCCGTGGGGTGCTGCAGGAGCGGGCGGCCCGGGCTGGGAGGCTGGGGGGCTGGGGTGTAGGGTCTCTGGTCCCAGCTCAGCGTTGGTGACCACCTGGCCTTGGTGTCCCCATGAGAAAAATGGGACCGAGGATCTGCCCAGGCCTCCTCTAGAGGTCCCCGGGAGGACTGGATGCCGAAAGCCCCAGGAAGTGATCAAGGCCATACACCGCCTCTGGGGTTCCCCCTCAGAGCAGGGCATGACAAGCTCATGGGAACCCTGGGGACAATGTCACCTTCATCTGGGGAGGGGACTTGTGAAGGTGGCCTGGGGCCCAAATTCAGCGCACTTAGCCTGGGGCGAGAATGGTGCCCTCGTGGTCCACAGAGACCACGGCCTTCCTTCTGGCCGTGCACGGAACCCCCGAGCTGAGCTCGGACCCGGAGCAGCCGCAAACCCAGGGCTGTGGCGTGCGGGGCAGGGGCTCACCCCACAGCCAGGGCTGCGGCAGAATCAGGCGCCTGGGAGCCAGAAGGGACTTCAGAAGGGCAGTTAGTTCTTTCAAAACCTCTTAAAATCACAAGTGAAATCTTCCAGGAAAGTGCGGCCTGGAGAGCATGTTTGCAGAGGCTCTGCCCATTGCCTGGGTCGTCCAGACGGGAGACGGACAGATGTGGACAGACGCACCGGAGATTTGAGCCCGGGCTCTGACTGGCTGCAGAACACCGAGGTTCCCCAGCCGGTCCCAAAGCTGGGCCCTGAAGGAGTCCCCACGGATGTCACGGTGCCAACGTGGGCTGCAGTGAACCAGACAGAGTGACCGACACTGTGACGCGCGGCCACGCGTGAGTGCATGGGTGGCCCTTGGGGACAGTTCGACCCGGGAGAGCGGGGCCCGGCCACACCGCCAGGGCCACCAGGGGCCAGGGAGGGCATGGGCTGAGGAGCCCCACGGACCCAGGCCAGGATGGGACGGCTGAGGGGCCTTTCTGACAAGGACGAGCCCAGTGCCAAGGGCTGGAGAAGCCGCCGCCACCTCCAGCAAGCTGTTGTCCTGTCACCCTGGCATCCCGTCCTCCTCTTGGTAAAATAACACAGGACCCGCCGAACACGTCCTGCAATCTTGTGTCTTCCACCCACGGGCCCAGATGTGCTGTTCCCATGAAAACCACATCAGATGGGCCTTCAACGTGTTTCCGTCATTTTCCCTTCTCATTTCAAGATTAAATAGGAACTTTTTTGCATGCCCCTTGACAACGGGGTCCTGGTTGAATGAAGCTGACTCATTTTGAGATGCTCTCGCTCGCTGGTGACCTCCGTGACTCCCCGAGGGATAGGTGTCACGCTCCCCAAAGGTGCGCCATCCCTCCACCCTGCCTCCCTGTGCGCCACGACGAGGAAGCCCTACAGAGCAACTCCTGCGCTGCTGGAAGGGCTCCTTCCTCCTCCCTTTTCCTGTTTGTGCACGTTGAACGACTACGTGACACCCTTCGTGGAAAGGCACACTCAGCCCCGAACATGAGCTTCCCGCCCGTCCGCTCCGTCTGCTCTGGGTGCCATGAGCAGGAGGGCGGGGAGCTGAGGACCTCAGTGCAAATGCCTGGGGGACCTCCTAGTGCCGCTGGATGTCGAGATATTCAGACACCCAAGGTGCTGACGCTTTCCGGAATGTTCTCTCAGGAGCGGAGACGTTGGGGTGAGCGTGCAAAGGAGGTCCCCTGTCCCCCAGGCTGAGCCCCCGAGTCTCTGTCCTGGAGCTCGTGGGGACCCCGTGGCCAGACTCCAGTCTGTCCGCTCTGGGTCGAGCCTCTGGGGAGCAGGACCCCCTCCCCCAACCCAGCACGTACCCGGAACCAGCTCCCGAGAGTCACTCACCGATGTCTTTGGCTCTGACAGCCACCGGCCTTCGCAGCTCAGTGACGAACTTCTTGGCATCCAGGCGGATCTCGATGATGTTATTCAGCAGCGCGAACAGCGGGGCCAGAGGGAAGGACGCGACGAATAAGGTGACGAAACCAAACTGGATGACTGCAAGGGGAGGGGGACGGTCAGCATGCCCCGTGCATCACGGCGGGCCCCATCCCCCACAGTGGGACCCCACAGTGGGTACCCCAGCTGGACATACGGGGAGGGCGGGGTCTGGCTGGCTCCCTGCCCCTGACATGCCCCCTGTAGCTGCACACAGGGGCACCTGGGAACGCTCCCACCACGACCCCAGGCGACCCTGGGCCAGGAGGGGACTGTGGGGAGCATTCCAAATTTTGCTCTGGCCCCCAGAGTGGGCTCGTGTGTAAGGAGCCTGCAGTCACAATGACACGTCTAAGCTCAGACAATCATCAGTGATGGGGAAAAGGCCCCTGGTGGGTCACCCAGGTGGGGCTGGCAATGGCCTGGGGCGCAGCCCCAGTGCGGGGTGGCTGGGGGTTCCTGGGACCTGGGGGACTTGGCAGTATCACTGAGTGTCCAAGAGCCCCCACTGTCCCCTTCCGTCAGGCCTCGGGGAGCTGGGTGGGGCCCACCGTCCAGGACAGTCTGGCCCCTCTCGGCCCATCCTCGCTGCCGGCCCTGGGGCTTGGACCTTGGATGCCGTGGCCGGCACAGAGCCGGGCTCCCGGGAGAGACCAGGGAAAGCCCGTAGCATGGGGGAGGCTGGCTCAGGAACCGTACAGTCTGTCCCAGGGCTCCCGCGGCCTGCCAGGTGGTAAACAAGGAAGCCGGCCGAATGTCACCGTGTGCCTGGCAGGCTGAGAGTGGCCATTGTTCGAGCCGCCGGTGGGGGGTCCGCGGGAGCCTACGTCTGGGAGTAGGGCTGCCGCCTTCTCGTTTGCCCCGTGGGCCTCCGTGGGATCCTTCCGTGCAGTCGTGTCTCTAGGTGGCTCTGGTGGGGCTGGAGGCTTCGGATCAGCTGGGCTGTGGGCTCCAGGTGGGCCGCCGCGCCTGAGGCTGTGGGGTCCTTGCTCCTGAGTGAGGCCGCCTGCTGCTGCTTGGATGGCCGAGAAGCAGGGAGGGGAGCTGGAGATGGCCTGGGCCCGGGGTCCGCCCCGCTGCCCCCTGTCCAGTCTCAGGCACCGTGTGCTCCAGGCGCCCAGCAGAGTCGGTCCGCGAGGAGGAGGCCAGCTGTGGCCGTGGCAGAGCGTTCTGAGTGGCGGGGTACGACACGGGTCCCAGGGCGGGCGGCTCCCTGGGTGGGCATGGGCCCATGCCAGGGGTCCCATCATGCCCAAGAGGGAAGCGGGATGCGACTTCCAGCCACTGTAGAAATTAAACTCTGGGGAGCCTCTGTCTGCCAGCCAATCCCAGCCTGTTCTTCCTGGTGTCTGTCTTCCCACTGGCCTCAGGCAGGCAGGGGTGGCCTTGCTCCTGGACCCCAGGGCTGAGACCCGACAGCCAGGGAAGGAGCAGGCCCACGGGGGTCCACGGCGGCCCACGGGGTCAGGGAGCTGCCTGCCCGCCTCCGGTTCACCTCGGATTTCGTTCCAAGAGAAAACAGACAATGTCATCTGAACACGACGTTATTTCCAGTTTTCAAAGTCTTAAGATTCTTTTCCTTCTGAGTCAACGCAAGACGCTTCTTGAACGATCATGGGGACGCTGGGTGTGACTTTTACGGACCCACCGGGCCAGCAGGAGGGAAGCCTCTTGGGGCCGCCTGACCCTCAAAACTGAGAGCAGGTCTGGGGTTTGCTCAAGTACTTGGTAGAAGTATAAGGTTCCAGGTCGCACCCAGCACAGACCAGGGGCAGCCCCCAAACCAGCATTTAAAATGTGCTGTCCGTGGTGGCTGGGGGGCTACACTTGGGACCCCTCTGCAGGGGCTGTCCTGGCCTCCTTTACTCGTCTGTTCACTCAGCGAACATGCACCGAGTGCGGCGATACAGCTCATCTGTTCTGGTGGGGGGGGTTGGCAGGGGAGAGAACAGAACTTCCATCGTTCCGGGGGAGAGAACAGAACTTCCATCGTTCCGCTGGGAGGTGGAGATAAAGCTAGAGTGCAGGCTGCTGACGAGAACCAGAGCACGGGGAGAGGCAGAGGGCCACAGCGGTGCAGGGGAGGGGCTGCCCCTTCTGAACCCTGCAGTCAGGAAGACCCCTCCAGTGGAGGACATCCTGAGCACAGCCCTGGAGGAAGGGAGAGTGTGAATCATGCAGGTATTAGGAGGAGAGCATTTGACAGGGCATGGCGAGTGCAAAGGCCCTGTGGTAGGCATGAGCTCTGGGTGTTTGAATAACAGCAAGGAGGCCAGTGGGGCTGGAATGGCAGGAGGAGACGAGGAGAAGGTGGAGGCGGGGTTGGGAGCCTCCAGGTGGCCGTGCAGGCTGCGTCTGCCCTCTCTCCCCCTCCCTGGTGCCCCCCGCTGGGAGTTAGGGCCAGCTCTGGGCATCGTCCTGTCCAGGGACACTGTTGCTGGTGCCAGGGGTCCATCCATGGGTATCTCCTGTGGGCCCGCTTGGTGCTCCCCGAGGACAGGAGCCCCGCGCCGCACTCACTCATCTCCATGTACTCGGGGGTGAGGCCCGCGAAGGGCTCCAGCGTGTAGTCCTCCTCGTAGCGCTGCCTCCGCTTCACGTACTGGTCGTGGTCGGGGGGACTCTGGCGCCTCAGCCGCAGGTAGCGGATGAACTTCTTCATTTTCCTGAGGGAGACACGGCGTCGCTTCAGCCATGGGCCCGGCGACACGGGTGCCGGGGCCCGACACCTGCAAGCTGGGTCTCCTGTTCTTGGAGCCAGGACTCCTCAGTCATGACTTCCTGGGTCGTCCCCCCGGAGGCGGGGTCAAGGGCCATCGTTTGGTTTTCGACATAAGGAAGCAGGTGCAGGGGGGACCACGGGGTCATGGGTCTGCAATGGCCAAGCAGACGCCACGGGCGGGGGCAGGGAGGGGAGTGCGGAGAGTCATCCCGAACACCCTGATTCCAGCGGGCTGGCTGCCCTGGAGGCTCATCGGGACACGCTTCTCGAAGGTCAGGAAGCGGGGCCTCGAGGCGCTCTGACAGCCAACCCCAGGGGGTCTGGCCCACGAGTCTGAGGGTGCCCATGAGGACCCCTCTCCTCGCCCACCACGGGGTGGCTGTGCCCTGCCTCCCCTCCTGTCCTCACCCCCAAGCCCGTCCCCACACCCGGCATCCTGTTCTGGCCCAGGTCCCACCTCACATGCCCCCCCAACCACCACGGGAGCCTTCAGGAGACCCCAGGGCCTCCCTGTCGACCCCGCTCTGCTGGCACCGAGGCCGGACGTTACTCACGGGATGCCGATCTCAAACAGATTGTTCTGGATGAGCTGTTTGCCCAGCATGATGATGCTGAGCTGGATACAGAGCTCCATCAGGCAGCCCCCCGGGGCACACTGTGGGACAGAGGGCAGGTGCGTCACAGCCGCCCCAGCCCGTCGTGGACACCCGGAGAGAGGACCGCTGCCCCCCCGCAGCGAGGGGAGCTCAGCCCTGCTGCTGTGGGTCGTATGTGTTCTCCACAAACGCAGGTCTCCCTGCTAACCCCCAGAACCACAGACTGTGGCCTTGATTGGAAAAGGGCCTTCGCGGATGTGACCGAGTGAAGACACGGTGATCCTGGAGCAGGGGGCGACCCTAAGGCAGTGACCGGGGTCCTTATAAGAAGAGGAAACACAGAGAAATGAAGGCCGTGTGAAGACAGAGGCAGAGACTGCAGTGCCCCGGCCAGAAGCAAGGCAGACCCACGAGGCCGCAGCCCCCAGACGCCAGGGGTGAGGCCCGAGGAACCTGCCCCCGGCTCTCGGAGGGAGCGCAGCCCTGGCTCCTTGATTTGGGACTTCCGGCCTCTAGAACCATAAGAATACATTTCTGTTGCTGTAGGCCTCCTGCTCTGTGGCACTTTGTCCCAACGGTCCCCGGAAGCCAGTGCATCTTGTCTACAGGCTGTCAGGCTGGGACGAGGCTCAGAGAGGGGAGCTCATTGCCAGGGAGTGGGCAGGGCTGGGGCTGGATCTAGGGGCTCCTCCTCCCCGCCAGCGCCGCTGTCCGGTCCCACGCACAGTGGCCTAGTCACGGGCCCTGCACGGCTGTGGCAGCCTGGGGTCTGTGAGGCTGGTCACCCTTCTGGAACCTAATGTCCCTGTCCTTGGTGGGCTTGCCTTGCCTGAGGCTGGGTGTGGGCAGGCTAAGGATGGGCCAGAGGCTTCACTTGCCCGAGTGATGAGAGCTCAAGGGACGCCAGGTGACCCTCTGGGGCATAGCTGACCCCTCTATGTGCCCGGAACAAAACTTTTTATACTGTTATCACAGATTTCATGTTGGAGAGCCACCATTTCCTTAAAAAAAATAACACCTTTTGTTTTATTCTATTTTACAAAAACATTTCCCTAATCTCTCCAACCATTAAAGAATTTGATATGGTATCATTTATGGAAAGGCTGGAATCATATAATGGGAGAGCGCTTCGTGGGTTTTTTGGCAAACATCTGTTTCTGTGGGTGAGGCTTACATCTTGGGATGTTCAGGGTCTGGCACTCAGGGGCTTGAACCTCTTGGCTGTGCCCCAGGCAGCCAGATCACCCTGTACCTGAAGCCCACCCCAATCTTCTCTACCCCATTTCACAAGGTCTTTATCAAAAGACCCACTGATTGTCTTCCAGTAAGCCAAATTATGTCGGGCGTTGGAAATACTGGCCAGTTCCCCAGAATCTGATGCCCTATGGCCCCGAAGCCCCTTGGCCAGGGCACTAAGCAGAGCCATGGTGGCTGCAGTGGCTGAGCAGAAGCCAAAGGTCAGCAGCACTGATTTAGGAGGAGAAAGGCGGGCATTTCTCCGTTCCAGTAAAAGACTGAAGTTGAGTTCTGTCTCATCCCCTCTAATCCGTCTTAACAAAAAAGAGAAGGAATGCCAAGATCTCACATAGAAAAAGAAAAAATCGAACAGGTGTCATTCTTTTGGTGACTCTGAAGAGACTTTCCCCTTTTCGAGTAATGCTACATGGACGGGCCCAGTAAGAGCAGAGCCCCGTCCGGGCCGCGGGTCAACGGCAGGGGCCCCCTGCCCTCCCCCCGGGAGGAGGGAGACACTAGTCCAGAACGCCTGCTTCCCCCGAGCCTGCTGTGTGGACGGACCTGGGAAAGCAGGACGGAGCACAGGCTTACCTCTTCCATCCGGAAAGAACGGAAAATGTACACGTAGTCTCCCGGGCGCCCGACGAACCTGCAGGGGGAGGGGAGGGGCAGCGCAGGGAGACCCCGAGGTGGGGGCTGCAGCTGGCTCGACGTGCCACAGGCTTCTGGCACCTGAGACACGACCACCGTGGTGTGCCGTGGCCACGTGTTCCAGGGGCTCCCAAACCCTGGGATGCATGACCAGGCAGGACGTCAGCAGGAAGCCAAGAGGGAAGGGGGCCGGGGTGGTGGTGGTGGGCGTGAGGACTGAGGCAAAGCTGCCCGGCACAGGCAACACCACCTGCCATGGCCTTGTCAGGCTGGGGAGGGGTGGGGACCTCTGAGGGGCTGCTCTGTGGTCACGGATGATCTCAGGGGGGCCTGGACCCTTTGGCCGGGCTCTGGGACCCATGATGCTGGGGAAGGAGCCTTGGAGGAGGTCTGGGATCAGACCTGAGAGCTCCAGACAGGAAGGGTATGGGGAGTCTTGGTGGGTGGGCCACAAGCCCCTCCCAGCCTGGGGTGGCTCGGGGGGTCTGGGCACTAGCCTAGAACACCAAGCTGGCCATGGCTGAGTTTTTTTACCCACTTCTGGGGCCCTAATCCCCTCAGTCACCCCGGCCTCCTGTGGAAGCAGAAGAGCTCTCCGCACAGGGGCTCCGAGGCTCGGGGCCCCATAGGAGCTCAGTGGCCTTAGGAGCCATTCTGAGTGCTCGGCCCTGGGCCCAGGGCCTCCACCCCACAGGGAGATGGGGAGGAGAGCCTCCCGCCGCCCCCGTAGGAACGAGGCGGAGACACGAGCAAGTTTTAGTAACCACAGTGCCTACCTGCCCTTGAAAAAAGCCACGTAGAAGATGGGGGTGTAGGAGTTCACGAACTTCAGCAGGAAAGCCTTGAAGATCAGCCTCTCCTCGAAGCTCTTCTCTGTCTTTGGAACCTCTAGAAGGAGGGAGAGGCATGTGGCCACGTACTCTGCTCTCAGGGGCACGGAGCTCAGAGAGGCTGAGTGACCAGCCCGAGGGCGCACAGCAGGGAGGGGCCGTGGTCGCCCCGGGAGGCGCCCTCACCGATCTTGGTGAGCCAGCGGGCTATGCAGCCGTAGACCTCGTCCAGCAGGATGATGACCACCAGGTTGATGATGACCGCGGTGGCTGTGACCGTGACCCGGATGTTGGACCGCACGGACGGGGAGGAGTTCATGGCCAAGGCGGCGGCCGTGGAGATCCTGTAGATGATGACTCCCAGGACGATGGCGAAGGTCACGGCGATCTGCAGAGGGAGGGGGGCCGGCTTCAACGTGGACAGGCTGGGGGACCGACCAGGTGAGCCCGCCGAGCCGGACGCTCTGGGGATCTCCGCCGGCACCTGCCGCGGGGGCTCCACCCCTTCCCTCCTGCCCACTGACCCCAGCAGGGCACCAGGTGGCCGAAACCCAGCTGGCCTGGATTGTGCGAGGCAGGCTGACTCTGGGGGAGAGGGGGTCTCCCCAAAACATGGGTGGTCCTGAGCGGGAGGAGGACTGTCCCGGAGTTGGGTGGGCATGGGGCAGGGCCGCGGGCCTGGCTGGGACAGACCGTTGGGGACCCTTCTCTCAACCTCTCCACGAGCCACCCGCACACCTGGCTCGTCGCTCGCCTGGCCAGATCCACTGGTGGACCAGAACATTCCATAAAGCTCAGGCTGGTGGCTGCCTGGGAGAGGGGGGTGGGCCCTGCCTAGGCGGGTGAGTTGATTTCGTGTGGAGCAGTCTGTCTGCCTGGGTTTCTCTTACTTGTCCTCAAAGGCCCTAACTCGCTGGATACAACCCGGGCCTCATGCGGCCCCGCACTGGGGTGTGGATGCGGGCGGATTCCAACCCCAGGAAGCACTGAGGGCAGGGATCAGCGGCGCCCGGCTGTCACTCACACCCGACTCCAGCAGCGGGCCAGGCTCTGTGCTCCTGCCGCCCTCCGTGACCTCTGCCATCTCCTCCCGGCTGGGATGTTCCCTCACGGCCCCTGGGATGCCCCGCTAGGGCGTGGGCCTGCGCTGTGTCTCGGGGCTTGGCTTGGAAGGGGGCAGACGGCAGGCATCAAAAGTCTAGGAAAGCTCCTATTTGAGACTTCGGGTCTGTCCCTCTGCTTCTGCACACATCTGTGGGTGCCCGACGGCGGCCACACCCCACTCAGGAAGCCTGGGCAGCCCAGCCACACCCTGACCACACTCCCAGGCTGGCTCCGGGAATGAGGGCTTTCCTTGGAAACTCCCTGGCTCCTGCCAAGGGGCCCCTCCCAGGGGAAGGCACCACCCCGGCCTCAGAGGCGGCCTTGTGCCAGCGTGCGGAGGGACAGACAGGCTGCTGGCCGCAGGGGGACTCAGGAAGGAGGGTGTCCCCTGCTTACTGCCGGAGAGCGTGCGCCCCCACGACAGGCGAGCCTAGCCCTCCAGCAGTCTTCTTCTTCTTTTAAGATTTTATTTATGTATTTGACAGACAGAGATCACAAGTAGGCAGAGAGGCAGGCAGAGAGAGAGGAGGAAGCAGGCACCCTGCTGAGCAGAGAGCCCGATGCGGGGCTCGATCCCAGGACCCTGAGATCATGACCCGAGCCGAAGGCAGAGGCTTTAACCCACTGAGCCCCGCAGGCCCCCCGACCCTCCCCAGTCTTAACGCCTGCGGGCCATGCCCTCTCTGGACTAAATGAGCCGTGGGGGTCTGGGTTCACCTTGGTGTTCCCGGGACCAGGAATGTTGCCGGGGGCATCGCAGGCACTCAGACAGGATTTGCTCAATGAATGAAGCTCCTGGCTGGGGGGGTGGGGTGGGGCAGAGCTGTGACTGATTCATCCCTGAGGGAAAACCAAGACCAGCCCCTGCTTCCGGTGAAGTTTGCACAGGGCTGTGGGGCCCTTGGGGCAGAAGGCCTGACCCGCAAGGGGCCTACCGCCTCCAGCCCAGTGGTCGGCGAGGGGGTCACACTTGCAGCCTGTTTCCTCATCAGGAGGAGGGGGACACATCGGGATTGTGAGGACTCGAGGAGACTCCCTGCATGGCCCCTGGGCTACTGGACACACGCTCAGGCCTTGGTTCATGGCCACCCCAGGCCCTGAGTACCCAGGCCACAGGACTGGGGCACATGCAGGGCTCTAACCAAAGCTCTAACCAAAGCCAGGCCGGTCATTTTTACAGGGACCCTGGGGTCCCTGCAGACCGCTTGGCCCCTTCCCACTTCAGGGGCAGTGGTGGAACCCGGACGAGAGCCAGCACCATGCTGACATTGGGTTCCGGTCCAGCTGAACACCACACTGTGTCCCCGTGCGCGGCACTGATCTCTCCCCCCCGCAGCCTTCCGGAACTTACCATGAAGACAATGGACACCAAGTTGGTGAAGTAGGCCGGGAACCGGTCTCTCCAGGTCAGCTTCACCTTATCCGTCTGCAACACGAAACAATGTCGGGTCACCTTGTGGGACCCGTCCCAGCGGAGAGATGCTGTGTGCGCGCGCGGGAGTGTGCGTGAACAACTCGACAACAGAAACACCTTTATGAAAACATGCCCGCAGGTGATGAGTGAAAAGAACCCATCTAGTGTCCAAGGAAGGTCTGGGGTCTCCTCACCTACCAGACGATGCCGGGGAACAGCAGTGATACTCGTGTTAGACCACGAGACCCCTCTGCGTCCCGGGCATCCCAGCGCCAAACGCTTTCCTACAACAGACTGTCGGCCCCGCGTCTGGGGGACGCCTGCGTCCGGCCCCAGCCTCACTTTAAGGCTGGAAGGTCAGAGATGTTTTTCGCCCTCTGCCACCCAAAGCATAATAGTTATTTTCCTTGTACGAGGCAAGCTGAAACAGGCCACGAGCATTACAAGTTACAACGCCGATGGCCGCGTAGCAACGGTGCGCCGTGGTGACACGGGGCCTGCAGGCTCTCTGGCTCGGGGACGGCCCGGGCTGGTGGGGCCCTTGAGCAGCAGCTTGTCACTAACCCGTGATCTTTCCAGAACGAGCGGAGGTGGACGTTTAAAACGGGGAGATGCACGTGTTAGGACAGAGAATGCGGACGAGGGCGGGAGCCCGGAGGCCACGTCCCACGGGCGGCATGCGTGTTAGCAGGAAGACAGAGAACCAGGCGCGGGCAGCGGTGACCAGCACGCACCACGAGCCCCCCCGCACCCCCACCACGGACCCACGGAAGCCATGCAGTGACATCACGACACACGTGGCGTGCAGCTCCGTGGGTGTGGCGGGAAGGCGAAGAAGCGTGGACGCGGATGTTAGAAAAAAATACAACAGTCAGACTTGGTGGAGGAGAAAACGCGACGGGCTTGGATGGCCGGCAAGCAGTCAAGACTCGCGCTGCCCCCGAAAGAGGAAAGTACCAATTTCACCCCCGCCATGGCGGTCTTAACCCTCTGCCTCCATTTGTTTGTGGACTCCTCCGGAATATGCCGGCGCTTCTGAGGGCGGGTGGGGGGAACAAGAGAGCACCGTGGGGTGAAGCGGGACGCGCTCGGGCCCCCCACCATGACCCCATGGCCGTGGGCTGCCAAGGCTGACGTGGGTCCTGAGCGTCTGAAGCCGGTGGGAGGGGGCAGACGCCCACGTTCTAAAGGAAAGGGGGGCTGCAAGGGTGTGGGGACGGGAGATGGGGCTTTTGAGGCGGACCGCCCCAGGAACGGCTTTGGGGGGCTCCAAACCGCTCCCCCGGGAGGCGGTCCCTGTGATTTCGAGGGTGCGTACCACGGGAAGACACGGGGGATGCCACGCCCAGAAGTGTGGGTTCCCTTGTCGCCGAAGGATGACTCTCCTTCTCTTTGGTGACTCAGTTGGGTGCCATACCCGGGGGGAGGGGAAATTAAAGCCCCAAATTAAAGCTGGGATGAGGGGTACGGTCTGCCAGACGCAGATGTGAAAGCAACCCTGTGCCCTTGTTGCTGGTGATCGCAGCCAAGGGGCGGGTGGCGGAGTCTGGGGGACGCGCCTGAGCTTGGTCACCGTCTGGACTTGAAAGGACCGACACATGTCATATAGCCTCCTTCTCCTTAGGGGAGAATGACCTACTCATCCAGGCTCGTGCTAAGGGGAGCCGCCATAAAGAAAAACCACGGGGTGGACGGGCTTAGGGCTTTATGTCCTGACCTGGGCTGGGGGCGGGGGGTGCCGCCCTGGACACAGGCCTTAGTGATCCAGGGGGAGGCCGTAGGACTTCGGAGGCTGCGGTTTCCAGAGTAATCGCAACCCTTGGCTGCGTGGATCCAGCAAACCCTATCCGCGTGCCTCGGCAATAGGAACGATAAACCCAGGGGCTCTCCTGATCAGCCCCAGAGGCTGAGGCGTGCACGGGGGCACGGGTGGGGGGCTGCTCAGGGAGCGTCTGCTTCCCACCCTTGGAGGACTGACACACCTCCCCCAGCCGCAGGCAGAGGCTGCCAGGGGCCAGGGCGCTCCGTGCTTGTCCCAGGGCATAGAAAACCCCCTCGTTAGGAACCTCTAGAGGATTGTCGGCATTTAGGCTGTGAGCACAAGGCAGCCGACTCGAACGAGAGGTTTGGGGTAAGTCACTTATAAAAGATGGCGATCTTCAGAACATCACAAACCTCTTCCCTCTCATTCCCGCATCTCTGAGGGAAACCAGGAGTGGGCCATCTGCTCAGGGATGCTGGGAGGTGGGGACAAATCCTCCTGTTTCACAATTTGACACCAAACACAAGGGGTGACGTAAGAAAACGGCAGATGTCCTGTGGAAAACCTGCAAACTACCTGGTTCTTGGTGAAATGTTGGCTGACACTTCAGATACCCTCAGGGTAGGTCAAGGAGAGAGCCCCATGGCAGAGTCGGACAAACTTCAGCCTGTGGACCAGACCTGGCCCCTTATTTGCTTTTATAGATAAAGTTTTATTGGAACACGAGCAGGGCCATTTGTTTACCTGCTGTGTATGGCTGCTCTCAAGCTACAGAAAGAACTGAGTAGTTGTGACAGAGGCCTGCAGAGTCAGATATAAGTGCTCTGGCCCCTGTCCGGGGGGCTGGACCCTGGTCTATACTGTTGATGAGGACATGGTGTTTGCTGAGCCCTTGGTCTACACCATTGCATGCACACAGTGTTTGCTGAGCCCTGGTCTACACTGTTGCATGCACACGGTGTCTGCCGAGCCCTGGTCTATACTATTGTATGTACATGGTGTTTGCTGACCCACGGTCTATACTGTTGTGTGCTCACAGTGTTTACTGAAACCTGGTCTATACTGTTGTGTGCACGTGGTGTTTGCTGAGCCTCTGGTCTATACTGTTGTGTGCATATGGTATTTACCAAACCCTGGTCTATACTGTTGTGTGCATATGGAGTTTGCTGAGCCCCTGGTCTATACTGTTGCATGCATGTGGTGTTTGCTGAGCCTCTGGCCTATACTGTTGTGTGCACATGGTGTTTACCAAATCCTGGTCTATACTGTTGTGTGCATACGGTGTTTGCTGAGCCCCTGGTCTATACTGTTGCATGCATGTGGTGTTTGCTGAGCCTCTGGTCTATACTGTTGTGTGCATATGGTATTTACCAAACCCTGGTCTATACTGTGGTGTGCATACGGTGTTTGCTGAGCCTCTGGTCTATACTGTTGTGTGCATACAATGTTTTAACGCTGGGAAAGCCAACTGGCAAGGCCACCATACCTCTTTGTTTTTGGATTCTTTCCTGAGCGACTTTTCCAGAACTCTGGCTTCGTATTCAGCTCTGGGATGGTCCTGTGAAAGAAACCAAGTCAACGAGAAGCCTCGTTAATTGTGTCTGAGACCCCCGACATGAGCACACATGACAGATTCAGTCCTTGCATTGGCCGTGGGCACCCTCTGGGGGCAGTTCGTAGCTGGATGCTTGTACTCTTTCCCTTAGAACTCCCTGTCGGTGGTCCATCCAGGATTCTCTCCCTGGGTGGGAACCCCAGCCCACTGGTGTCTATGTCTTGGGGCGGGTAGTCTGTGAGGCCGCCCCCCGCCCCGCTTCCCGCTTTCTCATGATGAGCACCCAGCCGTGAACTGGCCCCTGAGAATGTTCCATCAGGAGCTGTGGGGATCGAAGAGACGGCAGTAAGTGTCAGTGAGCGCGGGCAGACCGGAGGTGCCAGGCCTCAGGGGAGCCCAGAGCAGGCCAGCGAGGGGCGCTGGAACAGAAGAACGAGGGGCACGAGGGGCCCGGCGGAGGGGGAGGAAGCAGAGAGCCCCGCCCGCGGTGAGGAGCACAGACAGGCGGGTCAGTGTGCGAGAAGGGCCCTCTCCCAGGGAGACAGGCTGCGGGAAGATAGAGGAGTGACAAAAAATCCAAACCTTGACGGCCTCCTTCGGGGAACCAGGACGTTAAAAACAAAAACAAGGAGAGTTCGTTACTTTGTGTTGCTCTGTGAGAGGCCGCACCCTCTAGAGGTCTTTTTCTGAAGAACTAGGAAGAAGGTGGACGGACACAGGGAACGAGGCGGATGTGGGGGGCTGGGACCAGCTGAAGTCACCCCTGAGCGGGTCATGTGTGTGGCTCGTGGGGCTTTGGAGGCCCCAAAGGGTGCGATGGGTGGGACTCAGGGAAAGGGCCCGCAGGCCGGGCAACTGGACACGGGCTTCCCTCTGCACCGGGCCCCAGCCCCCAGGTCAGGCTCCGTGAGGCTTCCCCGAGTCACCAGCTCCCCAAGGGGGCCCTGGCCAGCCACGGGGGGCGGGAGGCTCCCTTAGGGGACTCACCGGAGCCTGCCGGGGACCTGTGCTCACTGGCTCCGATCACCACCCCAAAACCATGCACCTGAGCCATCAGGGCAAGGAGATTGCGGGATGGGTCCCCAAGGGGTTGAACAAAGGAAACCGTCCCCCCACCTTCCCCTGACCCTATGGCGGAGAGGACATTCTAAACTTCTCAAATAATACGATGACTGCTTTTAGTTCTACTCGGATCTTCCTAATAGAAACAGTTACAGGGAAGGTGGCTCGGCCAGGTGGTGGCTGACCCAGACCGGGCCGCGGGGGCAGAGCGCCGAGGTCCATGCATGGCCGGACCCCTGAGGAATGGCCCGGCGGTGGACCAGGGCAGATGCGGCCACTTGTGGAAGGGGGTGACGGGACCTGCTGTGGATGAGGGCTGTGTCCGGGGGTGGCGACCCGGGTGACCCGTTCTGGGGCATTCACAGCTGCTGGGCCCTGCTCCAGGCCTACTGACCCTTTAAGACCCCCTCAAGACCCATCGAGGGAGGACGAGGAGAGTCGAGGGCACTGAGGCCCAAGGCTTTTGCCCCAGGTCACACAGCGAGGGTGGGGGCAGTTTGGGATGGGACTCTGCAGCCCGGCCCCCGAGATCTGTCATCGCCAAGCTGCTGCTCTCTCCCGGGGACCTTCGTCCCCTCGGCTACGGACGACATTGTCAGGACAGAGCCCGCACACCGGCTTCCTGGACAGACCGGCCCTTCGTCCCAGGAGGGAGCGCGTCATGGGGGGCATACGAGAGGAACGTGGAAAAAGAAAAACCAGAGGAACACATTTCCACGTCATGATGAAGGTGCCTGAGAGCTTTCTTAAAAAAAAAAAGAGCACGAGGGGCATCTGGCCGGCCCAGTCCGTGGAGTGTGCGGCTCCCGATCTCAGGGTTGGGAGTTGGAGCCCCACACTGGGGGTAGAGTTACTTAAAAAAATAAAAAATAGGCATGTGCTTTAGAGTTAAGTAGAGGTCGGGGGCACCCTTGCGGGCTCTGCTCCGTGCCCTGGCTGTGCGTGGGTGCCATTCTCCTCCTCATTCCCTCTCACCCCCTGGGGCATTCTGGCTGGTGCTGGTGATTCAGGGATGGGACAGTGGTAAGGCTTCTCCTGAGGAGCCCTCCGACAGGGGCCCTGCCAGCCCGGTGGCCACTCGCTCCTGAACGCCCCTCTCCTTGGTGCCCAGAGACACCCAGCCCCTGGCTGCCCTCCTCCCACTCCCCCGCCGGGTCCGACCGCAGGCGGAGCGCGGGCTCTGGGGGCCAAGGCTGAGGCCACCTTGGGCCCTTGGCCTTGAGGATGGCAGCAGTCCCCTCCCAGACCTCCGGGCTCTGCCAGACATATAGGGTCCACGCAGGGAACCCAGGCACGTCCACAGGAGCTTCGAGATCTAAGACTCCAGGAGACCCAAAATGTCACTCGGCAGCTGCTGGCGACGTAGCCCCAGGGAGACGGGGTGGGGCCCGGAGAGTGCGGGGACCAGCCTGCTCACCTCCTCCTCCTCGAAGCCCGTGAGGTCCCAGTGGTACCTGAGCCGCATCTGTTTCCGCTTCCAGTGCTCCATGAAGGTGGCGGCTACGGGCGGGAGGAAGAGCCAAGTCACCCAGGACGCAAGGGCACCCTCGTGCCCGGCGCCGTCCGGTCACCCAGGTACCAGTGTGCCAGACCAAGCGCTTCACACCAGTCCACCCATCTGCCCTCCTGCGGACCCCACGGGACATGGACATTCACTATCCCATTTTACAGATGAACGAACTGAGGCCCAGAGACATCAAGTCCCCGCCAAGGTTACTCAGCCAGTGGGCGAGGGGCCAGGCAGGCTGGTCCCAGAGCCCCTGTTCCTAACACCCTGCTCCATCGATCCTGAGGACCCCCGGTCACAGGAAGGGGTGCTGAGGTCACAAAGGCGAGGCTGGGGTGAAGTGAGGGCCAAGGCCGCTCACTCAAGCTTCACATCCCTGTGGACAGTCTGGCTGCTGAGCTGCACTCTTAGCTGCCTTGTTCTACTTCGTATTCCCAACGGACTCCACATAGTTCGACGCAGCAAACGCTGCCTCCTCCAGGAAGCCCTCAATCATCCCTCTCAGTATCGGGAAAAACCCAACTCCTCTTGGGACCTCACTTGCTCACAGTGTCCCCTCTCCCAGTACAGGGGTCCTTCTGGTGCGTGGGGTGGGGACGCTGCCTCGTCCGCCCGGATTCCCAGCCCACAGTCCAGCACGGACAGGTGCCAGCCGTGCTCACGGACGAACGAGCGGCTCTCGGGAGCGCAGAACCACGGAGATGCCCCTGGCCGAGTCCGGGACTATTAACGCTCTGGCAGAGGCCGAGGGTGGGGGTCAGGACGGGTGCGGTCATATGGTGACTGAGCGCTCAGGGCCCCCAAGGGTAGCGGCCGGCACCATTGGGAGAGCCGCACCGGACCCTCCTTAAACCCCAGTCGTCCCGGGAGGAGGAATTGCGCGGCTTGTCTGACAAGCAGGGGCATCGAGATGGAACGGAACGAGGTCTGATGCTCGCCCTGCGGTGGGGTCCGTCGTCAGTGGGGCGCAGCTTTGGAACGGGCAGGAAGTGGGGCTGAGTCTGGCTCATTTGGGCTCGGAGAGCTTCTGCGGAGGTCCGCCTCCCTCCATATGAACAGGTGAAAACAGGGCCCCGCGACGGCCGGTTTTGGGCACAGTGGGCGCACCCGGAGCGTGAGCCGCCCAAGCAGCCGGGCCGGCCAGGAATCAGCTGCCTCGCTAGGTCTTTCAAGGGGGCGTGATTCAGCCCTGGGGACTGACCGCACAGGCCGTGCAGCAGCACAGAAGACAGGCGGTGGACGGAGAGGGTCGGGGATTAGGGACAGCAGGAGGCCGGTGCGGGGACACGGACACGCTGGAGCCACAAACAGCCAGCGTCACGGAGGGAGCGCCTTCCTGGGGGTGTCAGAGCCGTGGGCGTGGCAAAGCCTCTGCCAGAGAGGCCGGGACTCCGGGGCGGGGTGGGGAGAAGTACCCTGGCCCTCCCCTCGGCCGCTCTCTGACCTCTCCCCGGCCTTCCCATTGGCAGAGCCTACGGGGAAATGGGACAGCAAGGGGGCAGGGAGGCAGCCCCACGGGGTACAAGGCTCACTCAGCAGAGACCCCGAGGAGCAGTGCCGTGGGGAGCCCGGGAGCCAGACGCCCGCCGCGAGGAAGCCGACCCCGGGAGCAGGCCCGACTGTGGCCGCGCCACCTCCCAGAAACAGGACACGAGCCAGTTTCCTCCGCCTCTTCCCACATGTCCTCCAGCCGCTGCGGTGGGAGGCAGAGGTCCGGCCTGCCTCACACTGACGGGTTCTGGAAGGTGTCTCATGCCTTCTCTGTCCCGGTCTTGCCCACCTGGGCAGCCCCTCCCCTCGGTCCTGGGCCGAGCGAGAGCCGGAACGTGCGGGAGGATGACTGCAGACGCCCAGGGGATGGCCTGTCTACCCACCCCGTCCCTGCCTCCTGTGTCCTCCCCGTGTCCTCCCTGCTCGCTGGCCGGCCCATCCCCACCTCCGTCTCTTGGGCCCCCTGCCCTCCCGTCACCAGCCCTGGTGTGCTAATAACGGAGCTACCTCGTAGGGGGGCTCGCCACGGACCATGCTCTGCGCTCGGGATTCACCGATGCCGGGAACCTGACCGTCGCCGCCACGCTATGCGGTAGGACGATTTCTGTTTATGGATTTACAAGTGACCCAGAGACTTGGAGGGTTAAATGCCATGCCCGAGGTCAAGTGCAGGTTACGAGCAGGACTGGGGTCTGAACCAAATTCTATTTGGGCACAGGGTCTACACTGAAGCCCTGTACCATCCAGCCCTCCGCACGGATCCTTGTGTTAAGGGAGTAATGACCACAGCCGTACTGAGGAGTCTGGTTAGAGCAAAGCTGGATGGCCATCGTATGCACTAGAGGAAAGCAAGGCACAGAGAGTCTGACTGCTTGGCCCAAGGTCACACAGCTGGGCAGCCGCTCTTTGACTGAGGCACACTTGCTTAGAGCAGGTGCTATGAATCTTGAGACAGATACGGGAACATCTCCCGGAGGTATCCCAGCCAAGGACCAAGACTGGAGCCTGGTGGCCGGGCGTGGAAATGGTACACGGCCAAGCCTTGTTTAGCTTGATTATGTTTAAGACATAAAGACCTGTTATATAAAGTGATTAATGTTCTGCTTCTTTAAAAATGTAAAGCACTGGGACGAGAGGGCTGGAGCGGAGGAGAGACCCTCTGTGCGTCCCAGCTCGGGTGCATCTTCTCCACGTGGCCACAGACCCCACTGTGCCCCATGGCCGGACTCTGCACGCCTTGCTCTGGAGCACAGGGCACAGTCACGGAGCTCAGGCTTCCAGTGAAGCGGAGCTGCGGAGGCTCGTGCTGAGCCCGGGGGCAGGCCCGGCGTCTCGGCTCAAAGGGCATCGTGAGCAGGGCCGGGCAAAGGCAGGGGGACGCTCGGGCGTCCGTCCTTCACAACTGCGCTCCTGTGCCTGCGCCCCCATTCCGACTGCGTGGGTGGTGGTGGGTGCTGCCGGGTCCCCGCGCTTCCCTTGGAGGTCCGCTAGCTGGTGGCTACCTACAGGTGCACAGACGGAGGCTCTGAGCCATCTGGGGCCAGCGAGCAAGGCCTGGACTCGCGCCTCCCGGTGCCAAGACGAGCTGGGGCTGGCGTGACGGCTGCCCCCGGCCTGAGGGCAAGCTGTGTGCCGAGCCTGGTCAGCGGACAGAAGAAACGGCCTCGACGACCACTCAAGGGAGGCCCAGAGACAAGGCCCGGGCGCCCGAGTCCAGAGCCCCGAGGGCAGCAGAACACACAGACAGACACCTAGAGCGAGTCCGGGCGAGGGCGGAAGCAGGTGGTTGGGCCGTAATTCATCTTTCCTCAAACATCTGTCCTGGCGACACAATGCTAGACAAACACATTCTTGTGGGGCGGCCCGGAGGCAGCAGGTGAGCGCAGGACCTGGGTGGAGCCTGGGTCACGTCCAGGTGGGAGCTCGGGCACGTGACCACCCGGCCTCTGCAGCCCCTGGTTCCTCGTCGGCCCGGGCGGCTCGACGACAGAGCCTGCTAGAGGCCGTCACGAGGCAGCCCGCAGCGGTGCGTGGGGGCCCCTGGGGGTGCATTCCTGGGACCCGGCTCCCACGGGAGCACCGCTCCGGGTCTGGCCAAGAGGCTGACCGTAGGTTCAAGGGCCACATGGGGTGTGGATCCCCCAGAAGGTTTCCTGTAGATCCTGAGACAGGAAGCAGACTGGGGGGTACCAAGGGCCGGGGGCAGGAGGCGGCGGACTGGCAGCCGGCCAGCTCGGAACCTTAGGCACACCAGGGTCCGGGAGCACCGTCCCATCCATCGTCTGTCCTACTTCCCTCCATCCACCTCTCGTCTTGGCTCACCTCTGCCACCCACTCCCTCACCCCACCCGGGAGCCCTGGGGGCAGGCAGGGCTCAGCTGCTCCCTCTGCACCAGCCCAGCGGTGCGCCCACCCTGACAGGCCACCCCCAGAGGAGAGACCTGCTCTGGCCCTCCAGCTCCCCAGAGTGTCCGCTTGCCGCACACATCTCCGCCGAAGGGGGACCGGGGGTGCCTCCGCCCGGAGCTGCAGGACTGGGGGGGGGGGGTGGCTATCGGAGGAGACGTGGCTCAGGAACCCTCCTTACGAACCCTCCGAGCGGGCCTCCCTCCTGAGCCGCCCCAGCTGTGGAATTCCAGCGAGAGGCCCGCACCAGCTCTCGCTGTAACCCCCCCCCCCAAACCCTGGCTCAGGGTGCTCGGTGGGGCCCGCCCCTGGGGGCTTCAGCCACCGGCTGCCTCTCCTTCGGGTCCGAGCCACCTTCCCAAGCTTCTTGCAGCCAGGCTCAGATCAAACAAACTCCTTTGTTCCGCACGGAACTGACAAGCTGTTAAAACCCCATTATTATGCCATAATTTCAGAAAACTGATCACAGCAAAGAGCTAAATGGGGCTCAAAGTCGCTTTGTGGGACACCTTGTTGGAGGCTTTGAAATGTCACACGTCGCCAGTGGTAGCGAGCTGGAGTCTCAGGGGCCAGCGGGTCCAGGACGGAGGCACGGCCCTGTCACTGCCGGCGGAAATGTTAGCAGCCGGAGGGCAGGAGAAGAAGGGACATGCGGAGGAAGACTGACCAGTGGGAGAAGGATCCCCCGGAGGGAGTGAGCAAGTCACTGAATAAGGGATTTAAAGGAAACCGGCCATGAGGTCTCTGCTAATTACGCTGGACGGTGATTGTGGAGCTGCAGGAGGAGGGAGCGTCCCCTCTGTGTCCACCCGCCGGCTGGGGCTGGACCGCACGGCCACCTCCCGAGCCCTATAGGCTCGTTCCTGTGGCTTTTGTCTTGATTTATAATACGCTCCTTTTTTCCTAAAGGGAAGTGCCTCCTGGGAGCAGTTTGGCTTTTTTGTTATTTTTTTCCCCAAACGACAGTGTGTGGATGGAACTCATATTTGACAGACAGGCACATTGTTGTCTCCCGGCGGAAGAGAAGCTGGAGAGGGTGGGGGGCGGCAAGCAGCAGAGGCAGACCTGCCCCTTTCCCTCCTTCCCGGGGGGCGGAGTCACGTCTGTCTCTCAAGGACGGGGTGCTGGGAAGGGCCCGCCAATACCTTTGAGGCTCTCTGCATACAGTAGGTGCTCAATAAGGGGGGAACCCAGCACGCTGGCTTCCCGGAGCAGGAGCACGGCATTTGATGGGACCCCTGTGGGCTTGCCCCGCTGAGCGGCGCCTGCCTGCCTGCCCCCCACCCCCCTGCCCCCCTGCCCCCCCTGCCCCGTGACCGGCTCCGGGAAACCCTCTGCTCCCCCAGGAGGGTGTGGAACAGAGCTGGGACACGTCCACAGGAAGAGGGATGACCAGAGCACTAGTGTAGATCTGGGAAGCCAGGGGGCCGGGGCAGGGTCGGTCAGGTCTGTGATAGACCCCATCGCTGTGTGACCTTGCCCAAGCCACACCCCCTCTGTGCCACAGTGTCCTCGGTGGAGAGAACACCCCACCCTCCCTCCAGGGCTACTGGGACACAGGTCACCTAGGCAGGGCTCCCGCCCAGAGTCTGGTGCACAGTCAGGGGTTGCGGGGGAGGGGGGTGTGTTTGCGGACAGAAGGGGAAGCCATCCAGGTCAGGAGTAAGAAAGGCCCGTGTGGAGCAGGCCCATCCCGGGGAGCGGGTTAACTGCGCGGGCAGACGGGGGCGGGCCCAGCGGCCGAGCGGCAGAGCACGGGGCCGCGGGAGCCAGAGTGCTGGGACTCGAGTCTTGCCTCCGCCTCGCAGTTCTGGTGTAAGCTTGGGAAAGTGGCCTTGATTTGCTCATCTGTCAAACGGGCAATAAAGCTGTCCACCTCCTGTGGTCACGGGGGGGGGCATGAGTGAGTCACTGCACCTACGACACTCAGCACCGTGCCCGGCAGAGTGCAGGGCCCGGCTCGTGGAAGCGGGTGTTCCTCCAGAGCGGGTGAAGGGACACGACCTCCAGAGGCCAACGAGCACAGGGTTTGAGCCCCGGCCTCCTACGGTCCAGGCTGTTCGCATGCGTCCAATAAGCAAGCGCTCACCGAGCCGACGTGAGAGCTAATACGACGTGAGCGCTGGCACCAGGCACGGCCCCAAGGATGTCACAAGGAACGGCGCGCTCGAGGCTCCCAGCATGGCTCCAGGCAGCTTGCGCTATCCCCCCTCCCCCCGTTTTATAAATGGGGAACCTGGGGCCCAGAGAGCAGAAGCCACTTGCCTGAGGTCACACAGTCGCTAGGGGACAAGCTAAGAGATCTGAACCTGCGTCCGGCCCAGGACCTGATGGCGCTGGTGACTGTTTCCCTGCATCCACCCATCCCGGCACGGAGCCCACCCGGCTGAGTAGCGGCTCAGACCCAAGCGTCCAGGCGGAGGCTTGTGCAAGCTGAGCTCCCCTGGGGGCTCGAATGTGCTGCCCGGTGGGCCTTCCCGGCGAGGGGCAGGGACCCAGGAGGCTGTGCACCCGCCCAGCAGGTGTTCCGGCTTCCACTTGGAGCTTCCTGGGCCCAGACCGGCTGGGGACAGCTGAGCAGCGCTGAGGTCTTGAGGAAGCCGGGGAGGCTGAGAATGAGAAGCAGAGGGCAGTGGGGGGCCACAGAGGTAATCCCCGGTAGACCCAGGGTCCAGAGAGGCAAGGGTGGGCAGTGGGACCACAAAGAGCTACCGCCTCTCCATGCTATGCAGCAGCCCCAGCAAGGTGTCCTCCAACACAGCTTGAATGCCCCTCGGAGCAGGGTGCTCACCACCTAGTGCGACACAGGGCTCACTGCTGGAAATCTTTCCCTGTGCTGAGCTGGTGCCCTAGGGTTTCATGCGGCCCCATTCGGAAGACTGCCTTTGCCCGCTAAGAGACCTAACAGAGGGCATTTATCGTGAGGCTCTGCTTATCTCTGCCTGCGTCTGTCTCCCGCTCTGAGCACACGTCCTGGAACGCAGGGGCCACCTCCTCGCTCCGCAGCCGCACCGCACAAGGCAGAGTCTAGCACAGTTCGCAGCTCCCGAGCTCCCGTCTTGGCCAACACGTGAGCGCTGATGCCGCTAACACCCCGGGGTGCCCGCTGCAAAGTCCGTCTCCTGGCTGCCCAGTCCCTACTGAAGCAAAGAGGTCTCACACTTCCTCGGCAGAACTCCCGTGTCCCCCAAATCCCGCAGACGAACCCTCAAATGGAAAAATCGGTAAAAGGGCAGCGACCATTTCAAAGCGAAGCCAGGTCTGGGAGAGACGAGAGACAGGGGAGGCGCGCATCACGCAAAACCTGCGGACCAGCTCGGTGGGGAGGCGCGAGCATGAGCTGGGCCGCCGACGGGCGCCGCGTCCAGCCTCCTCCCTCGCTGCACCTTCATCCCAGGGTAACCATCCCGTCGGGTGGAAACCCAGTGTGAGACCCTATGGGGCGACTGTTGGGTTTTAAACTTTCAGGGCACAGAGCCTTTGCTCCGACAAGTGGGGACAGACGAGCCCAGAGCACTGCTACTCGGTGGGGAGGGACAGGGCCAGGCTGGGTCTGGGCAGGGGCTTCTGGGAGCCGGGCCGGATGGACAGTCCCGGACACTCTCCATCATCCGTGGTGCACCGGCTGCAGGCAGTCAGGGCCGTTCCGAGCCCAGTGAGCGAGGGACAAGCCTGGCCAGCCTCTTCCTGACCGCTGGGTGGGGGAGGGGACAGACCCGCCCCTGTCAGATCGGGCACGGCTTGCGTCCACCCTGGGGTGGTGTCACGAGGAGGAAGTATGGCGCCCCACGCGTGTCCTCTGCCTGTCCCTGCAGGGGACAGCGAAGGTGTTGTACTTATAAGACAGAACTGGCCACGGCCGGACGCCAAGGGAGCTTTCAGGGCTCTGCAGCCAGAGCTGCGCCCTGCGCCAGGCGCCGAAGACTCGCCAGGGACGGCTTTCAGCTGGAGGCACGGTGGTGACAGCCCCAGACGGCTCCGTGCTGAACCCCAGCCGCAGCTGGCTTCTGTGGCCCGGCAGGAGAGGGTGGGCCTTGTCGCCCGAGGAGACAGGCCGCGCACCTATAAGTTACGTTCTGTCCAGAGCGGCTGGCCGCAGAGGACATGCAGTGGGCCTGTTTCCTCCCTGCCCTGAGGCCAGGCCCGGCGGGCCGCAACCCGGAGGCCGAGACTCCCCCATCCACAGTGGGGCAGGGGCTGTAACTCTACCCCCCATGCTTCACACGAAGCCGGCTCAGCCAGGCCTGCCCCTTCTCCTCAACCCTGGGATGGCTGGCGTGAGAGTGGAAAAGAGGCGTTGAGTCCTTTGTAATGATCAAAATGTCTTTTCTCCATCCAGGGCCCTTTGTTTGGAGGGGCAGTAACCTGGAGTCTCGGGCCGGGTTCCTCTTCGAGCTTGCGTGGGGGAACTGGGAATGGGTGGGACAAAATTGGGGAGCCCGGGGCCAGGGAGGGAGGTGCCCAATTCCCTTGACCGTTGCTCTGGCCCTTCCCACCAGCCCCCTTCCCGGTCTGGCCGCCCCATGGCCCCCTTGGATTAACCTGGCTTCTTACCATTGACCCAAGCACCTGTCACTTTGGTCTCGAGTGAGAGCTCCCTGGCCACTGTCCCCGTCGGAGCTGGCTCAGCCTTCCCTCCACTTCCTCCCAAGCTGCCTCTTGCGCTTGCTGTCTCTGACTCAAGGACAAGACACAAAAACACTTTTGACGCCGTGAGCCCACTGCTCTGGGTCCTGATTCCTTCCGGTGAGAACACTGAGTTCTTCCCCGCGGGCCCTTGCTTGGTCTCTGGGATCCCCCACACTCTTCCCCCTCCCCGCTCCCTGCCCCCCGGCAGGCTCCTTCACCAGGCCCTGCGTCCCCACCACTGGGCCTTTGCATACGCTACTCCTGCGTGAATCTAGGACTGTAATCTTCCAAGGGCGGCGGAATCATCAGTTTGCCTCCCCGTCTTCCCTGAGCACGAGCGCGTCACAAAAGTGGCTGATCACCACCCCCCACCACGGCCAGGACAGTCACGCGCACTTGTACTTCTCACGCCACCCCCCACGGCAGGCGGTACCCCCAGCGGGTGTGACGACAGCGCGGGAGCCCTAGGGAGTCAGCTATGCCCTCGGGCCGGGCTGGGGCTCTGCAGCCGCCCCTCTGACCCTCACGGGTCACCCTATGGACCACCGGTGGTTGCGGGCTTGGCACGGGCCACCCGGGCCCAGAGACCCTGCAGGAGCCAGTGCAGCTGGCCAGGGGCCCACTGAGGGCGCTCGTGGAGAACCACACCCCAACCAAGCAGGCAGAGGTGGGCGGCTGCGGCGCCGGGCCCGGGGCTCGGGGTGGGAGACCCACAGGCAGGGGCCTGCTAAGGACACGCTGCGCTCCAGACTGGAGGGTGACGCGTGCATCTAAGGGGAGGGGTTGCGGCTCACGTCCTCAGCGGGACCGTCCCAGAGCCGGCGGCTGCTGCCTGCCACCCCCTCCCCCAACTCGTTACCAGCAAGTGTGGAAATGTGATTGAGGAACCAGCCCCACTGCTCAGCCTTCCGTGCTCCTCCCAGTTCTCCGAGATGCCGCGCAGCGCCTCTGGACCCCCCCGCCTCCAAACCGCACAGGTTCAGCCCACCCTGAGCCCCTGCCGCTGCTCCAGGGAGACCGGGCCAGGCAGCAACCTCAGTCCCCCGGGGACGCTGGCCGCTCCCCCTGCTCGCTGACAGCTCTCTCTAACACCACCTCGGGTCTGAACGGACCGCCTCGGGCGGGGAGGGAGGCTGCCAGGCTGGGCAGAAGCCGGTTCCGGCCCGGTGAGGACCCTGGCATCAGCCCCGACCTATCACGAAGCTGGTTCTGCTCCATGGTTTTTTCCTGTGACGGCTGACCTTGCCGAGCCTCCAGCCTCCCAGGGGCAGCGGCCGAGCTGGGAAGCCTGGGCCCCAACTTCACGGACTCTGCTGTTCTGAAAAATGCTCCCAAGTCGAGGCTTCTGGCATGACACAGACAACCCGTTCCGCTCAGCACTGGGGCGCAGCTACCGAATCTTCCGTGACCGGATCCTCACACATCGAGGTCACACGGACCCGTAGGAGCCACGCACCTGTCTGGCCGGGGGCAGTCTCCATCCCCATTTGTACAACGAGCAGCTTCTCAGCCCCCCATGGCCCCCCCAACGCCCACTGTGCATGGGGCCAATGCAGCTCCGTGCGGCTCTGGGACCTGCCAGCAGGCTCTTCCCGGCCCCTCGGCTTCTGCACTGAGTCTCCACACCGCAAACACTCAGCACCCCCGCCCACCGCATCTTCAGAACGCTGCTCGAGGGGCTCACACCTCTTCCGGGAAGTCTGTCCTGACTTCCCCCTGCAGACATCCTGACCCTTAGCTCCTGTGCCCAGTTCCATCTCCTACTAGATGGGAGTCCCTGGGGACAAGGACCGGGGCTCGGGCATCCAGGGAACAGCTCCGCACACAGCTGCCAGGGCCCAGATTCTGAATCCTCCCCTGGCAAGGGGGTAACGCAGGACCACAGAGGAGGGAACAGGCCAGTTTGCTAATCCGAAAACACCTGCAGAAATGCAACCAGACACCACCCACCCACCGCCCACGCCCCCGGCATCTGTCGGGCACCAGAGTAGAAAAGCATCCTGAAGGAAAAGCCCTGTGCCTCGGCCTCGGGGTGGCAGGGAGGTGAGGGCACTAGTTCTGGAAACCACACGTTCCATCCTTGCCTGGGACACTCAGGAGCTGAGTGACCCTGGGAAACTCACACTAACTGTGTCTGGGCCTTGGTGTCCTTCCCCGAATAGTGGGCCCGCGGAACCTGCAGGGGTGCTGTGTGGACCTGGTCCCAGGAAAGACGGCCCGTTTCTAAGAGCAGACACCCCCTCCACCTTCCGTAAGGCGTGAGTCAGAAGAACCAGTCGGTATCCGGGACGCAGCCCAGACCCTCCCCATCCGCAGGCACAACGGGGCGCCGTCCCCCCCGAGCCCCCCTCCCATGCTCATTCCGGGCCAACACAACCTGCGCAAAATCTCGAGACGGAAGGAAGGCCATGGAGGGACCAGGGCAAAGTCGCCCCTGCCCTGTAGACCGCAGGCGGCCAGGCTCTGCTTACCCCAGAGGGCCATGAAGACGGAGAAGAAGACGGTGGCGGGGTTGTCGAAGAGGTGGCTGGCCCGGGCGGTGGCGCACGCCGAGCTCATCTGCCAGTAGCTGCAGGCCTTGTCGCACAGCGGACACATGGTGATGTTCTGCCTGTGGTCGCACATCTCCATGCTGCGGGGGGGCGGCCTGTAAGTCCCGGGGCCGGGACACGCAGGGACTGCACGCTGGGAGCCGCGCCGGGGTGGGCTTCGGCGAAGTGACCCCCGTCAGGCCCGCTAGCCGGCTGCAGCCGACGCCCGCGTCCCCCGCCATGCTCTCTAGGGCCGCCTGCGGACACCGGGGACACGGGCGGTCCCAGGAACCCGTGCTCCGAAGGGCCTCGGGTTGCTTTCGCGCCTGGTACCACTTTACAATTCTCCACGACTCTGGACAGGGCTCCTGTGTTTTCGTTTTGCATAAGGCCTGCAATTTCTGCAGCCCACCCCGGATGCAGGCCCATCCAGACCTGCTGGGTGACCCCTGAGGGGCGTGTGAGTGCTCACATCTCGGGGTCAGGGTGGACCGGAGGCAGCAGGACCCACAGCCTACGTGGGAGCCGCCTCTTGGAGAAGCGGAGAGACAGCAGCCAGGGTCCTCCAACAGCTGGGCTCTGTCCGGGCTTGTTCTAGTAGCGGGAGCTGCCCAGGGGTTCATGCTGTGAGGGCCAGAAGACAGCAAGAGGAGCAGGGGAGGCCCCAAGAAGGCTGTGCCCTCCCATGCCCTTGCACGTCCCAGGCAGAGCGCGAGTGGGCTCAGCCGTCCTGGTGGGGGTGCCATGGGGCAGCTGGCCTCAGGGGCCACCAGGCATCAGCCTCAAGGGGGCTCTGGACACAAAGGGGAGACAGGTAGCTGGGCTGGAAGGAACACATCGACACGCGGCCCGGGGTGTGGGACATCCACCGTGCAGGGCTCGCTGGGAGCCGAGGGTGCCTGGCCAGGAGAGTGGGTCCTGCTGAACAAGGTTCTTTCCTCTGGCCTGACATGAAGTCTGGGGCTGGAGCCCAGCTGCTGCGGAGGGGCCGGAGGGGAGCTGAGCCTCTCTGCCCCCCCCAGCTCCCTGGCACTCAGGCTCTCTCCCGCTAATAGGCAAGTCACCGATTCTCAAAGACTGTCAGCTGCGTAAGCAGGAGCCCCCGAGGGCACCCACTTGGCCCAGACCAGCTGCGGGGACCCCTACAATCCCACCATCATCGATGAAGAAATAAGAGCCCAGAGCCCCGCGGGGGGGCAGGGGCAAGGCCGTGCAGCTCTGCCTGCCGCCAGTCCTCTCACCTGTTGGCATCAACGAGGCCAGCCAGACAAAAAGCCTTTTTCTGCCGGTTTTAAACCCTCTGCCTCGCCCTTCCTCAGCCACAGCCAAAGTAAAGACAAGGAACGGGAAGCTCTGTTCTTTGGAGGGGATGGGCTGGATTGGGGTGGCAGCTGGGACCTCGAAGGGCAGGGCCTCCGCCTTCCCTACACTCGAGGACGGATCGCACTCCAAGGGGGACACACCCCTCCTGCTTCACCCGAGGCACCAACCGGGCGGCGGCCGAGGCTGAGGCAGGACAGACGTCTGGAATCCGCCGTGAAGGCGGTGCACGTCCCTGGCCATGTGTCGGGAGGAGGCAGTGCTGGCCTGGCCTCAGGGACCTCAGTGCCCTCGTGGTACAGGCGTGCCCGGGCAGAGCGCCCTGGCTGAGACTCCCTGGCTACGCTCGGGAGGAGTGGAGGGAAGAGAAGCCCCCAGGGACTGCCACTTGCCGAGTCCCTTAGGGCTCTGGAGCTAAAGCCACATCACACCTGGGTTCCCAACAGCCACTGTCGGACCCAAGCACAGGGGCCTCATGTCACATTAGCCAACAAAGGGACAAGCTTCCTCTGGTCTGTCTGCGCCCAGGACAGCCGTGGAGGGTACATAAGCCAGATGCCTTTAACGTTTTGATCCCGGGTGGGTGGAAATATTTTAGGCGTTACTCATGCCTCAAAGCACCATTTACACCAAAATTTGCCGGATATGGCCTTTCTGTGCGGCAGAGCTGTGACGAGCCAGCCGACCCGCCAGGTAAGGGACTCGTTTGATCTTCGCTGACTGGAACTACAGATGAATGTTCCAAGCCACAGCTCTGCTTTGGAGCACAGGACTGAGTTGTGAGAAACAGAACCGAACGGATGTCCCTGGGCTTCCCCGGCGAGCCTGCACTCTCATGGGAGGCAGGGCCACGGGCCGGGCAGCGGTGTCCCTGACCGAGGGGGGGCCTGTCATCCAGAACACACAACACAGTCACCCCTGGCTCAGGGCTTCCAGCCCTGGCACACAGCGGGGAGGGACAGGGCACTCCTGAGCCCCTTGGGGCTCCTACCGCTTGGCTCATGCTCCCCAGCATGGGGCTGTCTTGGGGGCCCAGGCCTTCTTCCAAGAGCTCCCCTTGCCTGGCATAACCTTTGGGAGGGGGGACTGCAACAGGACTGTCCGCTCTGTGAACCCCCCAGGGCCACGGGGACAGGGTGCAGGTGGGGAGCCGAAGGGCCGAGTCCACGCACGAGACCTCGGCAGGGCCTTTTGGCTCATCTCCCCAACTAGCTAGGAAGCAGCGAATTTCCTGGCCCCTGAAGGACTGGAAAATCCTTTAAAACGGGCAAAACACCTTCCAAGAAGGGAAAGTTGCCGGACGCTTATTTCACGTCTCGCTCCGGACTGGAGTGCGTCTTCCCGGCCGTCTGTGCTGCTCTCAGACAGTGCTCGCCCCACCCGGGGCCGAGGTTCAAGAGCCTGTTGGGGCCCCGGCCAGGGAGGAGGGCGGCCCCTCCGGGAGCAGAGGGGGTGTGCGGGGAGGAGACCCGCCTACCTGGGGATGTTATCGTCGACTGTGGCGCATCCGTACAGGAAGACGATGATGCCGACCACGGAGGCCGGGATGAGCATCTGCGTGTAGACGCCCAGCCAGGCGAAGTACAGGCCGATCTTCTCCCCGAAGTACTTCCTGCGCCGCAGGGCAAAGCCAGACAGAGACAGGCTGATGCTCACCGCCCACAGGTGCGGACAAGCGGCACCTCCCAGCCCGGCTCGGGACAGCTCGGCCTGGCCCCGCATGCCCCGGAGCAGGACCTAGAGAGTGGGGCGGGGGTGGGCTCTGGGCCGGCCTTCAGGGGCAGGCCCTTCTGTGCCGGGAAGCGGGCCGTTCTGTTTGTGAGGCTCGGGCTGGGGCGCGCGGGCGTGGCGGGCTGCCGGGGAGGTCGCCCGCTCTGTCCCAAGTCCCGCTCCTCTGAGGGCTCTGGCCTGGAGAAGCCAAGAGAGCCGCCCTCCTCACATTCCGCGTCCCTGGCGCCTTGAGGGGCTTAAGAATTTCCATGGCCGGACTCCGGTCTGCAGGTCCCCACAGGACATACATCTGCTCCCCTGCCTGCCCTGGGAGACAGGACAGCGTCCTCCTCCCGCTCCAGCAGCCATGCAAGGAGCCCCAGCGGCCACCCAGCAGGGTCGGGCCGGGCTGGGGATTCAGGAGAGGAGCATGAACGTGACGGGAAGAGCCCAGCCGCCAGCGAGTCTTTGGGCCTGCGGGGGACCCGGGGCCCCTTCCCAAGCTTCTCAAGTTCAGACAGGTTCCCAGGCGATAAACACTTGGTATGGTCAAGGCCAACCAACATCCAACGAGGGACTTGCCTCCCACGGCCTCGGAGCAGCCCGGCCGCTCCTTCTGACCCAGCGTCCCCTCTCACCTGACCAGGTCGATGGGCTGGTATTTATAGAAGACCCCGTAGCTCGCCCACTCTTGGTACAGGAGCTGCGGGACAGCAAGTGGTGAGGGCTTTTCAAAATGGAGCTTCACTTCCCAGAGCTGGTGCACCCAGCTGCCGGCGACATCATTCATTCATTCGACAAACCCTTCGTGGGAGTCGGCCGTGTGCCCGCTGCTGCACTGGGCAGTGCGCTTTCGGAGGGGAGCATGACAGACACAGCCCCGAGCCCCGGGGCTCCTGTCTTGGCAGGGGAGACGCACACGAAACTTTCAGCTCCGGTAAGGGTCCCAAAGAACCCCCCAGCGGTGGGAGCTGAGCTAGGACCTGAGCAAGAACGGGCTAGAAGGGACAGAAGCTTCTGGAATCATTATGGAAGCCTCAGTCTTCACCATCTGATCCGGAATGGACCTAAAATGGCCTGACCCTGTGAGACTTGTCCACTCGGGGTTCTCGGCGGTCCCTGTCCGATGCCGTGTCATTCTCTATAAAGGACAGAGACCACCACGCTCTGTAGCAAAGAAATACCAGTGGCAAGACGTTGAACACTCTCCTGGGAAGCAAAGAGAGCTCGGCGTTTTTCCCCCGAGATGAGCTGTCTGATTAACACGCTCAGTGAGATAAATGCAATCTATACACACCCCATTACCCCCAGGCTCCGGGTAGGGATGGTAATGAGCTTGACGGATGGAAAGCCTTGCATGAACACGCAGGGAGAGTCCTAAGAAAGACACCACGTTGGGACTGGTGGTGCTAAGAGAGAAAGCCCGCCCATGTGGGTCACTGATGCTTCCCCAGCCTTAATGCAAGGCCTAGGTCACACGGCCGGGACCCCGTGCCTGGCCGCCTGCCCCTGCCGGCGTCAGATGGGGAGCTAGAGAGAAGCAGGGGCGGGATGGTGCCTCGAGCTCCCTGCAGTATAAGCCCTGGCCTGGGTATGCCGAGGTAGCAGCCCTCATGGCTGCATGAACCTGCCTCCACCTCCCCTGAGTCCGGAGCTAATGGCTTTTTGCGCACACACGTATCTTTGGGTAATTCTCCAGAAATTAACAGCGTGCAAGAAAGCTCGCTGGGAGGGGTCCCGCTCCCACAGGCTCAGGGAGTCGGCTCCAAGGACTAACGCTCACAACGCCCGAGCTCGTTTCCTCAAAAGTCAACACCCGCACGTCTGTTCTGATCTCCGTAAGAGGAGCAGTCCTTCGGTTTTACGTCTTTCTGTGAGTGCTACGACAAGATGTACTGGGCAGGGTCTGTATCCTGAAGGACTAGCAGCAAGGCCAGCTGCTGGTGGGGGGCCTCTGCAGCCTCCCGAGGGAGTGGGATGCAGGGGAGCTCCCCTCCGCTCCGAGGAGAGAGGCGGGAGTTAAAGGCACGACCCCTGGGCGGGGATGTGGGCTCCACTGGGCCTCCAGTGGGCATCCTGGGCACTGAGTCTGAGTCCCGGGTCCTGGGTAAGGGTCCAGTCAGGCCCCCCACCCCCCTGAGCCCTGCTGGGCATCCAGGGCAGACCCTCCTCTCTGAGCCTGTGGCCTCCATTATTCTGGTGGAGACAGTCCTTCCTCCAGGGTCAGAGGGGGACCCCAGGGGCTTGTGCCTCGTGAAAGCCACAGCCCAGGGGCTCACCACGTTTCAGCAGGCCTGGTTACACGGACAACAAGAAGCCCCAGGGTCACTCTGCAAACAGCAAACTCAGACGACCACACAGACCCCCTCTGGAAAAGCAAAGCGGCCAGCACTGACCTGGGCAGCTTCCTCCCCTCGGGAAATCAAGCCACTGGTGTAGACCCCACGCAGGCCGGGAGGTGCACGAGGGACTGGGGCAGGAGGGAGTGATGGAGGGGACGGGAGGCCCTTTTCAAAGGCATGGCCTCGTCATGCTGGTCCTATGTCCCCGGGCCTGCCCATGCACACTGGCCTGCGGCATGGCGGCCACTGTTCATGGGTACATGGGACAGCTAGGGGTACACCCTGAGTCTCTGCCCAATTACTTTACTTCAGTGGAATGTTCTTCCTGCCAAGACGGGAACATCGATCCCCCCACGGCTGGCAGACCGGAGAAGTCAAACTCAAGATTTCCCTGTTTGGGTTGGCAGAGCTCCGAGGGTGCACCCCAGGCTAGCAAACAGGGTAGGAGGTGTCAGGGCCCTGGGATGGGCCAGTGGGGGGCTGGTGGCTCCAGTCACAGTGACCCCGGACCTCAGAGGGAGGCCAGACCTCCCATGTGGGCCCACCCGGCTGAGCGGAGCCGTTATGGCACCGACAGTATCTTTCATGACCGCGTGCAGACTTGCCCCTTGCCGTCTCTCCCTAGAATGGAGGCCCACGAGGCACCCCTCTTTCCATCCTATGAGGTATCAGGGGCCAGGCACTGGGGGCTTCTCTGCCACTGATGGGACCAATAATGGGGGCCATAGATTTTGTCACTGGAAAGACAAAATACTTACAACCAGGTCACTGATATGGAGCCGCACGGGAGAATGAGAAAGTCTCCAAGGCTCTGAGTTAGGACCCAAACACCTATCTGTAACATTTCTCCCTCTCTCTCTCCTTCCCTTCCATCCATCCACCCCCCCACGCCCCTCAACATCCACCCATCATCCATCCATCCATCCATCCGTCCATCATCCATCCATCCATCCATCCATCCACCCATTCACCCATCCATTCATCATCCATCCACCCATCATCCATCCATCCTTCCACCCATCTGTCCGTCATCCATCCATCCATCCATCCGTCATCCATCCACCCATCCATCCACTCATTCATCCATCCATCCATCCATCCATTATCCAATCATCCATCCATCCAATACTCCTGGGACTACCCCTATGGGACAGCCTGGTACTCACACCTGTAACGTTAAATTCAGTGGGGGTGGGAGGAGTAGAGGATGGGCAGGATTCCAGGCAGAGAGAACAGGTGGGTCGGGACAAACCTAGAGTCACGTTTGCTGGACCTGGTGCCCAGTGGTGCCCAGTAAGTAGCTCCTGAGCAAGTGAATGAGATCATTTTGGCAGAGATCTGAGTAGCCTCAGATTAGTGAGGCAGCCAGCGTGGCTGGTGCCTGGGGAGGCAGGTGAGAAGGAGGCCACAGTGGCCTGTGACGAGGAGGACTGAATTAGGCCTGAAATGGGGTCACTGTGCCCAAGGAGGAAGCATCTGTAATGGAGGAAAGGCACCAGACACGCAGTGCGGGGGGACGAAGGCATGAAGGAGGACGGACTCCGAGGCCAGAGTTGGCCCAGGCAGGCCTGGGGAGGGGATGGTGCTTCTCTAGCGGGATTGAACTGGGGGAGGTTCTGCAAGTCACTGGGTCTCAGACGAATGCCAGATGTTCCACTAAAAATAACCAAATATGTCACTTTTGAGCGAAATCAGATAGCATCTTCAGCTGGATTCCCGGGCGGGCAAGTCGTATCCAGTACCAAAGATTTAAAAACATGTATGGGGGGCCAGCGGGAGGCAGGAACGGAGGACATTCCATCCACAGAGGTTCCCAGCCTGAGATCTGGGACAAGGCCACCATTGTGAGCTTCCCAGGGAAGCGTCTCCACCGGCCGCTTCCCAAGAATCTGCCCTGGGGGCAAACACGGGCACAGGAGGTCTGTCCCCCACGCTGAAGGAAGTCTGCAACTTGTTTGGGAAGCGGGAGGCGGCAAGGTGGGCGCGGGGAGGAGGCTGGAAGCCAGGTTCTGGTTTTTGTGCGGGACGGCAAGACGGCAGGGAAGAACCTTCCAGCGTGGGGAGGACAGAGAAGTGGCCGGGTGGGGGTGGGGACTCAGGATGCCTGGGCACATAGGATCAGGGAGAGCACTGAACAAACAGATCACTCAGTGTCTCCAAAGGCATAACCCAGGGAACACCGGCTCAGTCCCGCTTCCATTAGAAAGGGCCCCAGGTCAGATAAGCTGAGAGACACCAGGCTGAACCATGTCCACGAGTCTCCCCAGTGTGCAGAGGGGCTCGTGGCTCTCTGTGGGGCTGGCCACGGCGGCCCAGGAGCTATGAGTGATCAGGCCAAACACCCACGAGGGGCAAGTTGATCACCAGGGGAGATACAGGCTTTGGGGTGGGTGATGAAGGCCACGGTAGAGAAACACCCTCGCCTTCACACGCTGCCCACAACCCACCCGGGCACCTCTCAGACCCAGAGAGAGGGGCGCACTTCAGCGGGCCGGGGTTCTGCCTGGTCCCCCACATGTGTGGTGGGAGGGTTGCTGCCCCGTGGGTGGCCGTTTGGCCCCGTCCCGCCCGCGGCCCTCACCCGCTCCGTATCCACTCACTTTTCTGTCGTTGAAATCCACGTTTTCACCTTCATAGTCTCCCTGCTCGGGGGAAAGGAAAAGTGTCAGTACAAACGGGGGTCGCGAGGGCCTCAGATCCAACACTTCCAAACGCAGTCAGCGCTGGCCGCTGTCGTGGGCACAGCAGGATGACCCCAGACGGTAGCAGGTCACGGCCCAGGGAAGGCTGGTGGGAGCCTCCGCCTTGTTCCACTGGGGGGAACATGTGTCCCACCCGCCGGGAGGCCCCGGAGTCTGGCCCGGCCAGGCGGGCCTCCCTTTCACTCCCAAGGGCCCCTGGAGGGCAGGAAGTTTTCTGGTCACCGCACAGAGATCAGAGAGGCTCAGAGAAGCCAAATGGCCCTGACATCTCGGGGGGGGGGGGTCACTGGCCCAGCAGTCTGTGAGCGGGGCTGGGGGGCTGGAGGAGAGCGGCATTTCGGAGCCAGCGCGGCGGCTGGGCACCCGCTGGTGGAAGTGTGATGGGCGATGGAGGCCCCTCCAGCCAGGACCGCTGGCCGGGACCCGCGAGGTCGGAGCCCTGCCCTTGAAAACACCGCAGGTCACCGGCACACCGCACCCGTCGGGCACTTGCCAAAGGCCACAGCGTGCATGAGACACATGCCCAAGGAACGGCGGCCAAACAGGAGTGTTTCCGCGGGGCAGGGAACACGGCGGGGGAGGCAGATGCAGGGCCGGGTGAGGGGGAAAACGGGGGCTTTGCGTGGAGGCTTTGCCTGTCCTGCGGGGGGAGGAGGGGCCGGGCAGTGGCTGTGGGGAAGCGCAGGCAGAAGGAACCGCACTCCTGAAGGCAAGAGGTGGGGACACCCGGTCAATGGGCCCAGCTCCCCAAGTGGACGAGCAGGTCAGAGTCGGGGGTCTGGAGGGATGGCTCTTCGCGGTCCTGGCAATCAGGTCTCAACAATCCAGGGTCTTACTGGAAGCCCTCTCACTTCTGCTCCCTCAGATGCCCACTGGGAACCATTCCCTGCTCACAGATGGGGACACGAGGCACAGAGAGGACAGGGGCTGCCTCTCCTCCGGGCTGTGGAGGGGCATGGCCCGACCAGCCTCTGGGTCCCCTGATGCCCAGCCTCACCCCTCTCTGCTCTCTCCTGCTTTGTGGCTCCCAGTCCTTGGGGCAACACCCATTTTGGAACGTTCTAGAGGCCCCAGGTCCGGGGTTCCCACACTGCTGGGGCCCCACAGTGCATTCCCGTGCCCCTCTGACCCCTAGCCCCTGTTTCCATAGCGACAAGAGGAGAATCATCCCTCTCCACCCCAACTGAGCCAGCACGTGGCCATGGCCACACGCTATATTTGTCGGGGGGATACCAGAGGGATTTGGAGATCCAGCTCAGGAAGCCGGCTACTTGCTCTGCAGAAATGGATACTAGCAGAGCCCGGGTCCTTCTGCCAGAGCGGGGGCGGGGCGGCAGGGGAGACCCAGGCAGGGGGAGCATTTCGTGGACAGGCCGGCCGCAAGGTTAACACCCTTGGGTGAACCGGGACAGGGTTCCTGCCACAAACGTCCCTGCCTTGGTGGGCTCGCTCCGCAAGAAGACAGACCAGGGGTGCAAACGCTCCGTCCCCCCACTGCCTGGCCAGGAAGGCCTGCGAGCCGCTGACATTTGCAGGAGGGCCAAAGCAGGAAGCAGAGACCACAGGATAATTAGAGCTCCCTGGGGGTGTGGCCCGCGGGGATTTGGGGAGTCCAATGACGCAGGCGCGAACCCTGTATCAAGGTCACTTACATCGTGCAGGGGGTAGGCAGCCGAGTAAACACCATTGGCCAGCAGGCTCGTGATACCTTAAAAACAAAGGCAGAGGGAGGATTACGGCCCAGGTACATCTCCCGCCGCTCTCTCTGCAAACAGAGCAGTCCCAGGACCGTGTCAGTTGCTGAGAATTTTCGCGAAGGCCACTGCACCGGGGCACAGAGGGCCAGGCCACTGCTCTGGCGTTTCCTCCCCGGGTTCCACCAGGAGACGGTAAAAACATGCTCTATTCGCAGGATTAATAAGACACAGAGGAAACCCCAAGAGACAGTCACGCCTGGGAGGAAGGAGGAACCCGAAGCCTGCGATTTTCCAACTACCCACACCTGCTCGAGGGCAAGCCTGCAGAGGAAAGAAGGTGGATTTCCAGGGGTTAGAGAAGCTGAATCACGAGGGAGATTCGGGGGAAATTGATGGTGTCGGAAAACACACATACAATTTGGAATTAGATTTCAGGTTGATTGGAAAAGCCAAAGGGGGGGGCCTGCGGGCCCCGCAGGGGGGCGGCACTTACCATATTTACTACATTTTCGCCTTTTATTTAAAAGGGCAGAGTCCTTCTTTCTTCCCTCTCCTTGCCCTCCATGCCCTGTTTGTACATCGGGCTATTAGTTACACGAAAACGTCTCAGGGGACCAAAGCTGCGTTCGGGGGAGAAAGCATTCGCTCACGGCGGTCCGCACGCCTGGGGGAGGCGAGGTAGTGGCCGAGGCCTTGATGGCGGCCAGACCCTGCCCTGGACACGTTGGGCAAGTCACCACACCTGCGCCTCCCAGAACACGGAGGCGAGCCTTCAGCGCCCAGCCCCAGGAGGCCGTGCTGTGGAGGGAAGGCCAAGCCGGCCACGCGTGGAGATGGGGGAGAGGGGGGCTCTGGAAAGCCTGATCTTGTGCACACCCTCGGGGGTCAGTGCTGCCCCAGAGTCTCCAGGAGCCCTTTGCTGGTCACGGAACCCTGGCCTGGTCAAAGAGGCTTTGCAGGTGGTGAGCGGGCCAGCTGTCTCAGTGGCCTAGCCGGCCCCCCCTTTATGACGCCAACGGGAAATAGTGGGGAAGTGTCTTCCTGAGACTCGCTTAAAAACAGCCCATCTCCTCTGTCAGTGATCTGGAATGATCAGGGTGCCGGAGAGGTGCTCTGAAATCTAGACTAGAGGCAGGTGGGAGCATCCAGCTAAAGCCCACGTGTGTGAAATTCATCTGTAATAAAAGTGGATGTGGGTCTGATTCAGGTTCACTGCCTCCTCACTGTTCTAGAACACTCAACACAGGAATGCCCCAGGGCCTTTGCACAGGTCTGGATCCCTCATTTTCTTCAGATCTCTGCTCAAGCATCTGCATCTCCTCCTCGAAAAGGCCTTTTCCCATCATTGTTCCTAAATCCCTGTGGCAGCCTTCCCAACCGCTACAAGATGATGTTCTGGCTTTTCTGATTATTATCTCTTTCCTCCCCCAGAATGTAAGTCCCCTGAGGGGGGCAGAACCCACCAGTACTTTCTGCAAGTTGAATGAGTGAATTTGGAGGTGAGGAGGGCTTTCAGACAAGGCAGCGAGGTCAAACGGGGGTGCCGACTAGGACCCCTGATCTATCGGCCCCGTTACCAGGTCCACCAGAGAAGGGGGGGGGCATTCACAGATGCCCGCCCCCCGAGATGACCCAGAGCAGGGATCAACTCTAGCTGGGAAGTTCCCAGACCCTGGGCTCTTTGCAAACCTTTGGTGCAACCACGCGGGTCTGCTCTGGAGGGGACCCTACAGGGACCTACAGGAGGACTTAGGTCTAGGACAGAAGCCACACTTCCTCCCACCCCAGGTGACTGGGGCCACTCCGGACACTCTCGCTGCTTCTAAGGTGGGCTGGGCGTATGGCGGACACTCGCCCCAGGCTCCTCCTGACCCCTGGATGGGAGCCTCCTATTTCCACTGACCTAGGACACAGGCTCAGAGACTGCAGGTCTGGAAGGAGTCCCTGTGACTGGCCGTCGGCCATCCTGGCTCAGACATCTGCAGCCCACCTGACCCTGAGGGTCCGTCATCTCCTCCTTGTGTCCTGGGCCCGGCCCCCCGGGCGCCCCCACACTGCTCTCCCCGCTTACGTGCCGCAGGCATTCCCCCGTCTGCAGGAAGCCAAGTGCGCAAGGAGTCTCTCCTGGGTTCACAGACCCCTGCCCACCAGCGCGGCCCCGTGGCCCTGGAGGGTGTGCGTGACGCACAGCTCTCGGTGGGCGTGCACGAGCTTATGAAGGAGGAACCCTCACAAAGGCTTTCCTTTGCTCTGAAGTGTTCGGTTTGGGCGACCTCAGCCCACAGTGGCCGGTGAGGGGCCCCTGCTGGGGTGGGGGTAGGGGTCAATGGGATGCACTTCGGGCAGGAAAATTGTGCACCTGTGGCTTGGGGTGTGATCCAGAAGGTGCCTGGCTCTGTGCCAGGTTCTGGATCCGGGCTGTGTGTGGAGGACGGGCCTTCCAGCAAGGCCCAGTGTGGAGCTGTGTGGGTCCTCAGTGGGGAGCCTTCCACTCCAAGCTGGGAGCATGTCCGGTGGGGGCACTGCTTTGGGCCATCCCCCCCCCCCACCAGAACCCCAGCGAGGTGCCCCTGGACTGTGAGGGTCAAAGAGGGTGACGGCGCCTTGGTCGCCCCTACAGCTTCCAGCAGCCAGATTTACCACCCCTGCAGGGAGAGGCTCGGACACCCCCGCGAGCGCCACGAGCCGGAGAGAAGGACACCCCGTACAAGAGCCCCGCGGGCCCGGAGCAGCTCTCCTGTCTGACGCAGCTACACGGGCTTAAATCAAAACCTTCTAAAAACCCCCAAACCAGTTGCCCGCCTCCCACGTTGATGATGGGAGGCGAGATTAGGGCTGGGAGGGGCGCTGAGCTCAGGCCCCAGCTCCTCACCCATGCTATACTTGGCCTTGGTACACGTTGTTCTCTTCAGGATCTCATAGACCTGTTGGGGAGACAAGAAGGGGCGGATGGTTACTCGAGGCAGCCAAGGCACGCGGAAACCGTCCCACGACGGCCGGAAAGGGACGTGGTCGGGCCTGACCAGCGACAGGCACCTGCTCTCCTCTGAGGACAGACGGCAGGCCTTTCTATGGACGCGTGTGCCGAGCGCCGAGGGTGTGCCGTTCTGAGGGAGGAGTTGCTGGGACGGGAGGACTCCCGTCTCTCCCTTCCTTCCCTCTGTGAGGCACCGACAGCATCCTGCTTTTCGGGGTTGAGAGTTGTCCCCGGCGCCCCGTGGGATGGGCTAATCTTAATCTCCCTTCCGGCTGGGAAGGCAGGTGGCATTCCAAGCCACGGGCACCCGGCTCGTAGGACCCCTCCCGGGTCTAGCCCCGGATGTCCTAGAAACCCGAGGTGGGGGCAGGTGCTGGGAGCCCTTCCCGGCCTGCATCAGGAGACGGCAGAAGCCCCTGCAAGGTCCCACGCCACCCCAGCCCCGTGCCCCCTTGACTAACAAGACATCTCACTTGGTGACCTCGGGAGCCCCAGCTCGGGAGTCTGCCTGCCTCTGGCCCTGGCTTCACCACGTGCAGATGTGTGGTCTTGGGCAAACTACCTCATCATCCCATGCCTTAGTTTCCCTACCTGCAAAATGGGGTGACCGTGACTGGCCCTCTGGCTCAGATGTGACCGTGAGAGCAGCAATCCTCTCTCCAAGCCCTCGGCTCCCCCACCGGCTGCCAGCGGCACGGCCCTGCCCCTGCCCCCTGCATCTCCATCCATCTTGGCTCTGGCCCAGCGACCTGGCCTCCCAGCACTCTGCTCCCTCTCCAAACCCTCGCCCGAGAACCAAGGTCCTCCCCCCTCGATGTCCTTCTGCGAGAAGCACTTGGTCCCCAAGATCCCACAAGAAGTGGCCACCCCCTGCCCTGCCTTCCCCCTTGCTCTTGTCCTGGAGCTCTTGTCCCTCCCACCTGCCATAAAGGCGCCCATTGCCTCCTGCTTCCCTCCCACCAGTAAAGCAGCCGGTGACTGCATTAGTGACCCACTCAGGCCATATCCCCGGTACCCCTGCATCTAACTGGGGGTCCCACCCTGACCTCGCTGACTCTTCCAGAATAACCACCCTCCCTTCAGTGGGTCACGGCCTCATTCATGACCACCTCTAATCCCATACCTGCCTCCACCTGCCCTCCCACAGCTGGCCGCTGGCCATCATCTTGCTCGAACAGATCTGACCACATCCTCAACCTCGCCCTGCAACCATCTATGGTTCCCTGGCACCTGCAGGCTGAAAGTCTGGGTCCCAAGACCAACGCAATCAGCCCTTCCTGCTGACCCTGACGCCTACCCACTTGCGCGCTGGGTGACCCTGATGACAGGAGCACAGGGAAGGAGACAGGGAGGGCTGTTGATCTCCATACCTTTGCCTAGAATGACCTCGCCCCAGCGCCGGATACTGTCGGGTCTCCAAGGCCATGGGGCCGGACTACCCAAGAACAAAGTTTCAAACTGTCCGTTTCTCTGGAGCCTCGGCCGGTTTACAAACCAGCCTTTGAGTTCCCTGGGGGAGAGCCCCTGAGCCCTCCAGAGTGAACCAGACCCTTCAGTGACCAGTCACTGACAGAACCACTTTCTGCACTTCGGGGTCACGGACGGAGCCCTGTTTCACAGCAGACTCCCAGTGAGACGGGGTCTGGAGCTTTCCATCCACCTATGCCCCTCCCCCAAGAGCAAGAGTGAATTCACGAATTTGCACCCTGCCCCATGCTTTTGGGGAGCATCTGGGCAGCCGCAGGTCATGTGACTTCAACATTCATGTTGAAACACACACGTGACTCGGTTTCCACAGCCGGTCATTCCTCCAATCCTCTATTTCCTAAAGATGCAGAAAAAGTCAACGTGGCTGCTTCTCCCAAGGGGTTGGTCTCTGGGGGAGCTCCTCCCCTCCCCCCCGGGACACCTGTCAGCCCCGAGACACTCCAGCTGGCTGATGTCTTCCCATCAACAAGTTCCTTCTTATTTACTACGATGAGATTTAATTGCTAAGATTAAGCAGTAACACGGGTCAGGTAAACCACCTCGCTGTGGCCCAGGCCGCCCTGCACGGAGGGGCACCGCGGCGCTCTGAGCGGGAAGCCAGAACCATTCTCGTTCTGATGCGGGCTCGGTGCCTCCCCAGGTCACGAGGCTGGGGGCGGACAGAGGGCAGCAGACGGGACCCGGATCTGTCTTCCCGGCAGCGCCCCGAGCCCCCCTCGCCAAAGCAACCTGCCGTCCGTGAGGGGCAGTTATCTGCTCGAGGTCCCGTGGCCACCCTGCACCTCTGCCCCCCAGGCTGGGCTTCTGGGCGGGGGGCGGCGGCAGCAGTAGCACCCGAGGCTTGGCTGCCACGTTCATGGAGAAAAGCCGGGTCCTGAGCCGTGCATGGCCCAGCTTGGCCGGCGGACACGTTGGCGGCCGATGGATAAACATTAAACCAATACCTTGAAGAGGGCAGGGCGGCCTGGTCCGATTTCAGACTTCATTCTCTCCTCTGGCCCAGCCCCGGAAATCTGCCTGCATCACACCACCCCTCCTGCCAGGTCCGCCCGCCCCCCCTGTGCAGAGACTCTGCGGCCGGGGCCCTGCCAGCTCTGCTAAGGGCCTGCGCAGGGAGGCCGGGGACAGGTGCTGGGGGGTCTGGAGTCCCCCTGCCCTTTCCTGTGACTCCACCTGGGGGAGGAAGGGCGGGGCTTCCCCTGCTCCCCACCCCCCAGCAGCCCCCCTCTGCTTTATTATTCTAATTATCGCCGTCACAGGCAATTAGAGCCGCTTCCACCTGGAGGAGCTTTGGTGAAATGAAATTATCAGCCGCTTCTCCCAGGGGCTGCCTTGCTGGGGAGCCAGCGAGTCCCACAAGCCGTACTTACTATCGTGCTCCGGGTTTTGCTGTCGAAAAAGGAATCCTTGTCAGACAGGTCAAATCTGTTGAAATAGTGAGAAGAAAGAGACACACAGTTCACCGGAGTCGGCTCTCCGGGTTTCCAAGGCCCTGGGAAAGCACACGGTCCCTGTGAGCCGTGACCACGACACTGGGCAGATGTGCCCCGACCCTGGGCATCTGGAACAGTCCGTGTCACTCCCCCAGCCCCCTCTGGGAGGCCTGGATACCCACACCTCCCCACAAGGATCTGCTTCCCTCCATCAGATGCTCCCAATACTCCACAGTGTCAGTCCTGAGGTCTTGGCCCCCACATATTTCCTAAGGTTGCCTGAGGGCAGAGGGGAGCCTCTGGGAGAGGTCGCCCACTGCCCCAGGCGCTCAGGGTACAGCCGGGGAGGGGGGCTCCGTCCCCATGGAGCCTGGAGCTCAGCGGGGCCTGGTAAGGGGTTTCCAAGTGAGGCAGCCGGGGCAGAGCCCAGGGAGGCCTGGGGTGCTGCGGGTCCTAGAAGGAGGGTGCCCTGGGATCCCCCGTCCTGCAGCCTGTGTAAGGAGCTGGGCTTGGGGCCGCTTTTTACAAATGTCTTATTTGGGATCCCAGGGACCATCAGGACATTGGAGAAATAACCACCGAGGCCAGCGCTTGGCCCCTCCCCGTGACTCACACCCTTGCCAGAGCCGAAGCCCCAGCTCTGAGCTGAGAAACAGCTCTCCGCGTCCCGTGAGACCGGTGGCATCCTGGAGAGCCCCCCTGCCCCCACTTGTCATCCACGTCCCTGTGGGTCCTAGAGCCCGAGTTCTCTCTGTTCCCACCACTGCTCACGCTCCAGTTCTGAGCAGCGAGGCCCCACCGACCCAGAGGGTGATGCCCCACTGCCCCTTGGGGGCAGGGTAGGATGGAAGGTTCCAGAACAGGTGCAGCCCTGCCCGGCAACCCTGCTGGCAACACGTCCCCTGAGCCTCCAGCTGTGGCTGCCTTTGTCCCTGCCTCCCAGAGCTCGGCCCCTTCGGGAGCCCGGTTAGCCAGACCCTCTCCCAGGAACACGGACCCCGGTGGGATGGGGCTGCAGGGGCACGGAGAGGTGCCCAAGTCCCTGCTTTGGGGCTTTGAGCCAAGCCGCGTACATGCCCTCCCTTGAGCCCGTGTGTTTTCCCGAATGTCCCCCGACAAGAGAACAAGACTCATCACCCTCCATTCCTCAGTTAACCGCGATCTTGGAAAACATCCTTGAATCTCTTCTGGACTCAAGACCTACGAACTGTTCAGAGAAAGTGCTTCAGGGGCTGAAACCCCCACTGCTTTGGGAGGACAGAGAGCATCTCTGGCCTCAGGGGACTGTCCTACAACCTGCATCTCCCTTGTACCACGATGGTCATGTACCACGCTGCAGGGTCCACACAGCAGGGCCCTCGGGGAAGGGGCGAGCTGGGCGGGATGGGGGAGGGGGGAAGATTCCCACTTACAGGTGCTGCTTCTCCCGGGAGAAGGGGTAGGAAAGTCTCTTTGTGGTCTGGGGTCTGTGCTCGGCCACCTTGGGCTGGATGGGGTCCGTGATTTTCTGGAGCACGGAGCTGATCTTCTTCAGGAGGCCCCGGGTCTCGTCAATGTGGTAGAGCTGCAGACCAGATTGGGAGGGGGCGTCCATGGCATCTGCTGGGCTGTGACCCTTGGAATCTATTCTCAGACGGTCACAGGACTGTCCTCCCCGCCCCCGTCCCACGGAGATGGCACGTCCTGCGAACAGAACTCGGGGAGGCAGAGTAGCCCCCACTGCGCCCGGTTTCCAGACAAACCCTCCAAGCTCTGACTTCGAAGACTGTCCCCCCAAAGTACAATCCCAACACGTTCCAGAAACCTGCCTTTGGTCTCGGCTTTGTCTCAAAAGAGGTAGCGCCCAGGGTCTCAGTGGATTCGGGGGCCCAGGGGCTGGGGGACCCCCGAGAACGGCTTCGCCCCCTCCCCCCGCTCTCCTTTCTGCCCAGGAAGGAGACCACGGCCGCCTCGCTGAGCTCAGGAGCCCGCTGTCAGACGCGGGCTCTGCGTCTTGTTCAGAGATGAACAAGAAAGTCCCGCAGGCCAGGCAGTGTGGTTAGAGGGGGCGGGTGAGTCAGCCACGACACCACGGGGAGGAAACACCGAGCGGGAAGTCTCGGCGTGTCTGTGTCTGTAACAGGTGCCCCTGACACCCCCCCGGTGCCAGCTCTCAGTGGGTGTGGTATGGGGTCTCTGAACACCCCTTACCCCCAGGCTCCGAAATCAGGACGTGGGCGCTCACTGCCCGCCCCCTGGGTGGCACCGAAGGTCACTCGGTTTCCCGCCGCCGAGCCCCGCCCACCGAGGTTCTCTGCCGGCACCTGCGGACCAGGGGGCCACGCCCCAGCACCCACCTTCTTTGTGGGCATCTTCAGCTTCAGGAACTCGGCCTCCCTGCACAGCACGTTCCAGGGCGCGTGGATCTTTACAAACCCAACCCCGTGAATCTTGGTCTGGGGGGAGAGAAGGCCTCCGTGAGCGTGGATAGCTCTGGGTCGGAAACCAACGGCACAAGCCGGGTTGACAGGTCAGCGGCCCCTCGCTCACCCCTCCGGGCACTGCCTCGATCCGCTCCCAGAATCTCCCCCTTGTGTGTGGTGAGGGGCCAGCAGGGCCCGGAGGGGGTCCCAGGGTCCAAAAGTCCGGAGGAGCTTTGAGGGGCCATGAAAGACGACCTTTCACAACTGAGAGCTTGGGCCCTTGTCCCCAGTGGGTGCACTCGGTGCCCCTTGTCCCCAAGCAGGGCTGAGGAAGTGAAGGTGACCCCCTCTGGACACCTTTCCTCTGTGGGGTCAGGCACCCAGCCATCCCCCAGGGTCCCTGGGCAGCCCGGGGCGGGGGCTCGAGGGTGGGCCTGTTCAAGCCGGGAACCCCCCACCCCCGGAACTGCTGGGAGCTTGGAGGAGTCGCCCCCCTTCACTCTCCCGGGCCAGCGGGTCTGGAGAGACAGGAGAACGAATAAAGGTGTGCGTGTGCAGCACAGCGTACCCCCCAGCCGAGCGAAAGGACGAAACGCGGCCATGTCCCGCCCCATGAAACCCGCCCGGGCAACGAGAGAACGGGAGTCGGCTGAGGCCCGGTAGCTGTGCTTGCGACCTCATCCGGGTAACGTTCCCACGATGCACGGGCCCATCGGGTCTCCGCGTGGGCACCTTCCGCGGGAGCCGTGACCGTGCTTGACTTTTCTCACATGAAGTCAGGGCGGCGCGGGGCCCGCAGCATGTTGTACCAGCGGGAGTGGGGACCACGCTCCTGAGCCACGCCGGCCACACTCCTGCTCGTGGGTCACAGGCACGAGCCCCCGGTGACCCTCCATTCTTCTCTGCCCCCCGTTCCCCGAATGTGGTGTTTAGGGGAGGTTATCTGGAGGTTCCAAGGGCAGCAGGGAGGGGACATGAGGCACAGAGCATCGGCAGACTTTCTAAGCATCCCAAGATAACCGCGTGCCCCGTGGCGTTAATGCCAACACAACAAAAAGTGAAGAAATGGGGCTTGTCCCCGAGCCAGAGCCATCCCTGGTGGAGGGGCCCACGGTCCAGCAGACTCCTCGAGGGGACCCCACGGCTAAGAGCCCAGGCTGCCCAGGATGGAGGGAGCACTCAGCTCTCCCTTCTACGATTCTGCGCTGTAAGGGACTGGCCGGGAGTCCCGGGGGAAGGGAATCAAGCTGCGGGAGGGAGGGTGTCCCAGCGCGGGCCTGGCCCCGGGCACTGGGGGTCGGCCAACGGGGGGCTTGCCTCTGGCTTCCAGACCCCATGTCACGTCACTGGTCTGGGAATGGGGATGGCCCACGGGTTCCCTGCAGGTTTTGGGGCGGAAAGCAATGGAGCCAAGGTCACTTGAGGATGAATTTTAAGAAAAACATCCTTGTGGGCCAAACAGTCACAGTCAGCCCGTGGCGCCGAAGCTCACCCCCGCCCGGGAGAACGCGGGCAGCTGGGCGGCCGGCAGAACGCTCTGGGTCAGGCCCGCAGACAGAGCGGCAGAAGGACCCTAGTGGCACCCCACCTGGGGAAGGGGACCACCGCTGGGGCCCTGGGGAGCCACCCTGTCGTGGGCCCAGTCCTGCTCAGGGCCTCTGCTCCCCAGCCCCACTGCCCACAGCAGCACATGCGTGGGCCCCACACGTGTCTGTCCACACGGCGCACATGCCCCACGCCCGGACGAAAGCCACACACGGGCACGGCAGTGGTGAGGAGGCCAAGACCCATGGGCGCTCCTGACCCATTGGTCCCCTTCCGTGCCCTGCTGTGTGTTTGCTCATTCGGTCCTCACCAAGAGCCTATGGGACGGGCCCTACCGCTGTCCTCGTTCTGGAGCGAGGACGCCGAGGCACACTCCGCTCATCAGACTGTCCTGGTTCTGTGTCCTAGTTCGGCTCTAACAAGTGACCACCGGGCTTAAGACAATGCAGACTCATTCCTTCATGATTCTGGAGCCCGAAGTCCTAAACTGAGGTGTCCTTGGGGTCACAGAGGGTCACAGAGGTCTTCAGAGGGAACTCTGGAGGCTCTTCCCGCTGCTGGGGGCTCCGAGTGTCCTGGGCTGTGGCCACACCCCTCCAGCCACCTCTGCTGCCACGTGGCCTCTCCCGTGGCTGTTTCCAATCTCTCTCTGCTAAGGACACCTGTCAGCGCACCGAGAGCCCCCCTCAGCCCAGAGATCCTTGGCTTACACCTGCAAGGACGCTTCTTCCGAATAAGGTCGCGCCTGCAGGTACCAGGTAGACACGCCTTCCCGCCAGCCGAGCTCGCCCTGAGTATGCCGCTGAGTACGCCGCTGAGTACACTGCTGAGTACGCTGCTGAGAGCCCCACGGAACTTTGTGCAGGGGCCAGTCTACACGGCGAGAGGCGCTTCCAAGAAGCACGGACCCAGGAGCTGGGGCCTGGAGCTGCCTCCGAGGCACGAGCCAGGACCAGGGCGCTCAGTGCAGAGACCCTACAGGCGAGCGCTCAGAGGTGGGCCGGTGCGGGGCAGCCTGGGAAGAGCCTGGAGTCCTGGCATGGCCTAGGTCGGGGCACACGGGCACAGGCTTGTGAACAGACCTACGCCAGCAAGAGATGGAGGACCCAGCCTGGGGGCCGTGGAAGGGGGCAGCCCAGATCCTCCTGCTGTCCTCCGGGGGCCGGTCCAGCAGGCACCAGATAAGCCGTAGAGATCGGGGGCCCGAGCTGGCATCTGGCTCCATCCCTCTGTGTCTCTGGCTAGTGGCGTGACCTCTCTGAGCCCATTTCCTCATCTGCAAATCTCTATAGCGTAAAGTTTGCTTCATAGTGGGAGGAGGCTCTGGGTTCTTAGCGTTCTCGCCCGGCCCCCCAGCTGGCAGGAAGGGTCCGTACAGTGAATGGTTACTGCTTCTGCTCGGGACCATCTCTCCGTGGCCACAGGGCAGCCGAGGCCATGCCGGCTTACGTGCGCAGTCACCCTTGTCCAGCAAGCTCGAGGCTGCCTCCCCAGCTCAGGGAAGACCCGGAGGACAACAGGACCTGAGAGGCAGCAGCGCCCCGGCCCAGGTGGCTCATGCACATGGGGCCGATCTCATGGGACGCCCAGAGCAGGGAGAAATGACGGTCGGGAGCCTGCGCACGGTAGAGCCTGTCTTTCCCCTTCCAGACCCGGGTCTATTTCTGGGCACTGCTCACCCACACACAGACCCAAAATATATCCTTCCCAGTCCCATGGAGAGTTCTCTCGCCGGTGGTCACGGAGCTGGTGCTTGCGGCCGGCCTGCCTGGGAAAACGCGCTCCTCTGTTGACGTGAGCAACGAGGTCTCTCCCAGGAAACATCTGGCGGGATTTGGGAAAGGGGTCGTGGGACCAATTCGGGAAAAGCACATACGGGATGTTCTCAAATGTGGTGCCCGGCCTGACCGCCGCCTGGCCCCAGCGGGAAGAAAGCACGAGACGGCCAGTCCCCCTTGCCCCAGCCAGGCCAAAGATGTGGACTTACCTGCGAGACCACAGACCTGCTGGGGTGCGGCCAGGGAGCGCCAGGCCAGGCTTGAGGCAGGGGCAGGGCCCCCGGGCGCCCACCGGACATGCCCACCAGGCTGGGAGCTCCCCCGGCGCGAACGGAGTGCGCTCAAGCCTCCATTCCGAGCCCAGCTCACACACTGTGACCCAACCAGAACTGTTTCTGGCATTTTCCTTTCAGAAGCAAGAAGAAAGGCACAAACGAAGCCAACATAACAGCCCCACAAAGGGTTGGTGGTGGTTGAGCACCCCTGGGGCTCCCCCCACGTCCCCACGGTCACCTGCGGCCCTGGATGTTCCAAGCTGGCGGGCTGGACCGTGTTTCTGCCATCTGGCCACGGCACCCCCCGTGGTGGCTGAGGCGTGGGCTGGGGATCCCTGGAAGGTTCGCACCAGGGAGGACCCTCCGTGGGCCGGTTCTGCTTGCCCTCGGCTCCCCGGAGAGCTCCCGGCAGCACCGTCTCCTCTTCCTGCCCTGCGGACCCACAGGCCGCTTCCTGCCCTGGGCACCTCATAGGGCGGACAGAGGGAACTAGGGACCCCGGTTGCCACTGCCACCAGGGGAGTCTCTGCAGCCACGCCCAGTGTGTGAGCCCGAGCCACGGGCATGGTGCCATGTGCCAGCAGGGACGCAGAGACCTTGCCTGAGTTCCTTCTGGAAGGGGAAGCCCAGGAGGGGCTTGGGCCCCGACCCCCGACGGCTGCCAGGCCTCGATGTCCTCAGCTTCTGACAGGGACCCTGCCACCCCCCGTGGGAGTCGTGAACAGGAAGGCCCAGAGCCCCTCCGGACCCTGGCCTCGGGATGTCGGGGCTGCCCTGGGGGAGGAGGGCCCGTGTTCCCGGCACCAGGCGTCTGTTGTGTGGAGAGGTGGCCCACGGACTCGCATGACCCACGTCCCCGCTTCTGCGGACCCCGCCCAGGCCGCCTGGGAGGAGTGGCTTCAGTCACTCAGGGACCGTGCCATCGTGCGCAGGGGCGACCAGCCTCGTGCATCATCGGGGCGATGCTCCAGGGTCAAGGCTCAGGCGAGCGTGGGACCAGCCGACGCTGCCCCTGCGGGTGGCCGAGAAGCTGTATGAGCACCGGGCAGGAGCATCTGCACCCCCGGCCCCGGCATGGGTCCGGCGCGAGCCCAGCGTGCTGAAGGAATACACGACAGGTAAGTCGCCCGAAAACAGTCACTCACGGTCCTGCTTCTGCGACAAGCCGGTGGAGGACTCACCCGCCCTCCACGGGAAACAGCACAGCGCGCGGGACAGAAAGTGGAAGAAAATAAGGATCGCGGCGGCAGAGCGGCTCCAGAGCGAAGGGCCCGGCGCTGCTGCGCTCAGAACTGCAACCAAGGTGGGGTCGTTCCCAGGACAGCCCCAGGCCCGCCCCCGGGGAGCTGGATCCCCCCAGAAAGGGCCTCCCCAACCCTGGGTCGCTGGTGCCGAGCAGAGCCGGACAAGGGTGGGGAGGGAGGGGACTTCTATCCCCTGTGTGCAGGGTCCTGGCCTCCAAACTCCTCGGCCCCAGTGGGTCTGGGAACCACAGCCCGTGACCTTGCTTCAAGGTGGTTCTGGCTCTAATGCCCTGGGATGTGTGACCGATGAAGCCCCTCCAGACAGGGGCTTCTGCCCAGGCCTCTGGGACCCCCGGGCAGGGCAGGCCCACCAGGAGGAGAGCCTGCACAAGGGGCCCCCTTCGCCAGGGGACTCTGAGCGGATTACTGGGATCACACACCAGCGATGCTTACCGTGCTTAAGAAAGAAACGTCAGGACAGAAAGGTCCTGCCAAGGACAGGAAGCCACTAAAAAAATGACACAGCCGATTTGGAAGAAGACCAAACAGAACTTCCAGAAATAAAAAAGCCCCGTAAGGAACATTAAAAACCCAACGAACCATGTTTGAAGGTCGTCCACCCTCTGGGGGAGGGGCCGCGGACGCTGGCGGGGCTCGCCCCGGGACCCCCGGGAAGGAACAAATCCGGCCCCCGCTCCTGCTGGAGCATCTGTTGACCTCTGTGACCTCTGGGGTTCACCCTGCCAAGCCCCCAAAGGGTTAACAGCCCGCTGGCAGAGTTCCCGAGGAGCCGGAAGGAGTCTACTTGGGCACCACAGGCCCGGGGACACAAGAGGACGTCAGAGCTGCAGCCTGGGGGCCGAAGCTTTTACCCCCGAACCCCGGCACCCGAGGGGACCCCGATGGTCTCGGGGTGCTTTAAAGACGCAGTTTTGAAAAGAATGTCCCACATTCCCTTTAAAATATGCATCCGCAAAGCCAAGGCAAGCCCAAGGGAAGCCAGGCAGGGGACGCAAAAGCCTCCACAGAACACGCACAATACACAAAACCCTTAAGGCCAAAGAAATGAATGTGAAATGGTGAAATTATGAATGGAGAACTCATACCTTCAGGATTAGACTAGGGTCCCTGACACCCCACTGTGCGGAAGGCCCACGGGGGAGGCGCTCAGCCCAGGGGCGGGGGCTGGGGCTGGTTCATGCCACGTGCTTCGGGGCAAAGAGCGTGAGGCAGGACGACCCCTGCAGGCCCCGCAGCCCTGGTCCATGCGCTCCGCCGCTCAGCGCCCCAGGTCTGGTCCTTCCACTTGTGCAGGGGGAATCGTTCCTGGGCTGGAACCGCCTTCTCATGGCGGGGACAGGGGGAGCCCACACAGCGGGGGGTGGGGGTTTGCTCCCAAACCCGTGGGTCCCCGGGGCCACCTGCCATCGTTTGTTTTCACACATGCAGACGCCAGGATTGGACCTCAGGCTTCTCAAGTCGAGGACCTCCTCTCACAAGGCCCCGGGGTGCTGACGAGGGTCTGTCCCCAGCCCCTGCAATGCTCAGGGCCGTGCCTGTCATCACAGTTGGCCAAACCCCAGAGCCGCCTCGGACTCCTGCGGGGGAAACCTGCTGGAGACCGCAGGAAGCCTGGCTCCGCCCGTTCCGTGCCTATGGCAACTTTTCTCCACCACCAGCCACGGTCACCTGGCGTCTGCGTGGTGCATGAGGGGTCTCCATGCCCCGGGGGACCCTGCTCCGCCCAGATTTGCCTTCTGGATCCCGTCTAGCCGGCGGGAAGCTGGGGACGGCAGCCTATGCCGGAGAGCTACAGGGGGGTTGCATTCACGTCCCCCGGATTCTCCCAGCCCTTCCGGAGGACAGAAATACCATCACGTCCATTTCACAGCCGGGGAAGCTGAGGTCCAGAGAGGGGACGCCACAAGTGGCCGAGAGGGTCTGAAGCACACAGAGGGCTCGGGGGCTGCCTCACGGCCCCGCTGTGCGTCCCGAAGCTCAGTCTGGAAACAACTGCTGCTCCTCGGCGTTGGAAAAGCAGCCTCCACACTAACGAAGATGGGAAACTCTTGCTGCCCGAGGCCCACGCCAGCCACGGGGCAGGAATGTGGGGAGCCTGTGTGCAGGGGTGAGCCCCGAGCGGCAGCATGAAAGAAAAGAAGACTGCAGGGTTCCCGCGTCCGGAACCTCAACAGTTCTGCCAGAGCCGGGGTCAAGTTCAACCTCGGGGCACAGCCGGGATTCTGGTGTGTGGCCTTCTCGGCAGTGACCCATGGACATAAATAATGTCCAGCAGGCTTTGAGGCCAGACTTGAAAAATGCTGATGGGTTTCAGTTGCAAGCAAGCGTGCGCTCCTCCTTCTAATGGGAAGCCCGGCAGCTGACCCCACGCTGTCAGACAGGAGGAAGGACGGAAGGAGAGACGCTCCTCTCCCTTCCTGCCACTTCCGGTCATGCTCTCCCGGGGTCTCTGACACGGGACCCCTCTTGGACCCTCATGCGTGAGACGGACATTCAGAGCCGCCCCCTGGATGGAAGCACCGAAGCCTGTCTTGGCACCCCAAGGTCTCTCTCTTCGGGGAGTCTGGGAAGCAGTTTTCAAACTGGGTTCCTCTGAGCCCACGGTGCCTGGGGAGGGGAGCAGGGAGGGAGGATGGGGACCCACAGGCCGAGGCTCAACATCTCTCTGTCCCATACACTGGGGTTATGATGAGAGTGAGTCTCCCCGGCTCTGTGGGCTCTTGGCCTAGTCTCCGTGTGGGGCTACCTCTGGCGAACCAAGCAGCGGATCAGGGCTTGCGTGGACACTGGCGGGCCCATCTCTGCGGGGGCTTCTGCTGGCTCGTGGGGAAGAGACCTGCACCTTCCTCACCCCTCCAAGGATGGTCTGGCCTCAGCAGCCACCACACACCCTGCCGGCTGGTTAGGGACACAGCTCAGGCCCAGCCCAGGCCCGCTGAATTGGAGCCCACACTTGGACAGGGCCCTCTGTGGGTTACGGGACACATCCCGGCCCCGCAGCGGGGCAGCCTGCCCAAGGCTGGACCCCACCCTCCAGGCCACCTGTGCTGATGTGCCCCAACCACGAGTCACCGCCTGGACCCCTATGGGCGCCTCCAGGGGCCCCTGCGTGAGCCACCCCACTCCTGAGGGAACCAGCCACTCTGGGGGACTCTCAGCTGCTGTGGTGGGGTGAAGGGGGTCCCCCAAAACAGACATCCGTGTCTTAACCCCAGAACTTCAGAACGGGACCTTATTTGGACATGGGACTTTGCAGGTGTAACCAAATTAAGACAAGGTCACATGGGAGGAGGGCAGGCCCTAAGTCCAACGTCTGGTGTCCTTGCAGGAAGAAGAGAAATGCAGAAGGACATACAGAAGGCGGCCGCATGAGGACTGAGGCAGAGCATGGAGGGGCACCTGGAGCCCCCCAGAAGCTGAGAGAAGCAGGGAGGATCCAGCCTGGAAACCTTCAGAAGGAGCCCGGCCCCGCTGAGATCTAGAATTGGGACTCTGGTCTCCAGACTTGTGCGAGACCCCATCTGGGTTGCTTTAAGCCCCCAGCAGGTGGTCACTAGTTATGATTGTGCCGGGGCACTGCCCGTTCCGTGCCCCCTGTGCCCTCAGCCTGGAAGGTCTTCCACGGGTCATCACAGGACGTCTTCACCACAGCAAACCTCCAGACCTGGGACAGAGGCCAGCACACAGATGCCCCGTCTGCGTGGGGCTGGCGGCCAGCTGTGTCCAGGAGCCAGGCAGCCTTGTGTGCCCACTGGCCTCTCAAGGAGCGAAGGTGGGTCATCTCTGTGCCTTGGTGGCCTGCAGGCAGTGCTGCCCAGTCATGGCCGCAGAAGGCTGGGCCAGTAGAGTTCCAAAGGGGCCCCCTCGGCCCAGGAGGCCTTACGGTTTATTCGCCAATCCCGCCTACGACTCCCTCTCTCTCCCTCTTTGCTCCTGCCTGCCCGTCCAGCCTTTGAAGCAGGGTTTCTCCCCCAGGAGCGAGCTTGGTTCCCAGGGACAGCTGGCAATATCTGGGAGCATTTTTGGTTATCAGGCCCCTGGGGACGCTACTGGGAGGGCTGCTCCGGACTTTCCAACCGCAATGGCACCGGGGAAGAGCCTCCCCTTTGAAGGCTGATTCTTTGCCTCACCCAGCGTTGGCGTATCCGATGGAAAGCACGGATTTTTCTCCCCAGAAATGCTCACATAAGTCCCAATCCCGCTGCAAACCAGGTAAGACTACGCAATCGGATTCTCCTGGGGGCTCTCCTGGGGGCTCTCCTATTTCCTGAACTGCAAGCCCTTTGGTCCTTGTAACTGGAGCACACCCCCAGGAATGACTCACTAGCCAGGGCATCTCTCCCCGAAAAAAGGCGACGGCCACGAGAGGTTAGTCGTACTGGCCGTAGTCCACGCACAGGCCTCGGAGGCCGCTCTAACCCGGATTCTGGTCCTGCCTGCCTCGAGGAGGGTGCGGGAGAGCACCGGGCTGCCGCGGACGGAGAGTTTTTCCAGCCTTGGGCCTTGTTCGTGTCCCATGAAAGGTCACGAAGCACAGGGGCCCTCGTAAAGCCCCGTTCCTGACGCGAGAGCCTCCAGCGGGCACGGCCCAGCCCTGGTTTCAGCCACCGTGGACATGCAGCGGAGCCGCGAACATCTCTCCTTTTTAAAACGGCCCCAGTCAGCCGTGGGAAAGCCTCCTGTAGCTACAGAGCCAAACCATCAGTGAAATTCGTGGGTCACTTATGGGGAAAACGGGGTCCTCTTTGGTGACAGTGACCGCTGTCTCTATGTTGGCTTTTTATTTCAAAGTCACGGTTGGGAAGACCGAGTTTCAAGAAAGATACGTGGGATGTCCCGGTCGGTTGGACTTGGAAAGGCGCCTTTCTCTCACCCTCCACAGGAACCGTAATACACGGTTCGGTATTAACAATGCCCCAGGAGACTCCGCCACGTCAAGCACCTTGCCCTTGACTCACGACCACCCACTGGTGTAATACGACTGCGTCTCTGTGCTGTGGAAGGGGAAGCCGAGGCCGAGCAGCCAGTGAGTCTGGGGAAGGACAGGCAGAGGCTCTGGGATCTGTTGGGGCCAGGGCTCCCTCCCCGACTCCCAGGAGCCCTCCGAGTACAAGGCTCTGAAGCCGTCGTGGGGAAGGAACGAGGGAGCGGAGAGTGCGTCGCTCGTGGAACGGACCAGGCAGATGCAGACTGCAGCCCCAGCTCCCAGCTCTGCACGCGGGCGCCACGGGCTCTCCCACTCCGACGGAGCCCGTCTGTCCCTCCAGCTGTGAATGGCCCCATCAGGGCGAGGTCTGCATAGTGGCCACAGTGTTTGCACGAGAAGCAGGAGGGCTGGCAGGGACAGGAAACCATGCCCTAAGTCAGCGACCCGACTGCTCCCCTCTCCTGAGGGGCCCGGGCTCAGGTCACGGAAAACCCCAAAGGCCCAGCGCATCTGCTGCCGAGGCCACTGCCCTGCCCGGGAGAGACCCCGCAGCGGCAGCGGGACTCGACGCTCTCACGCCCTCGCCACTCCACTGGGGACCCGTCCTGCGGCAGAAGGGCACACCCGCCAGACAGCCGAACCCCGGCAGGAGACCGCCACCCAGGGAAATGCTCCGCGTGCAACACGACACGAGGCGCCCTGGCCACCAGGTCCGCGGAGAGAGGGGCCCCACGGAGCAGCTCCAGGGTGCTCAGGGCCGACACTAACGATGCGGCACAGAGGAGAGCTCACACCTGCTCCCCCACGGACCAGCCGGCTGGCCCAAGCACCCGGGGCTTCCTTACCACGGGACCCAAAGCGTTCGTTACTTGCGGGCACAGTGGTTCTCAACGGTGAAAGGGCAAATAGGCCAATTTTTCCTTTAAATACCCCAGCCGGCTCACGGCTACCCCAGGAAGCCCGCTGACCCTCTCGCCGGAGCTTAGAGACTCCCGGATTCTTGGTTACTCTACACAGGGACCCTGTGGCCGGCTGCCGGCGAGCCCCGCAATGCTCATGGCGGGAAGCCCCGCCCCCGACCCGTGCCCAGAGAGGTTAAGGAGCAGGCAGGGGTGCACACAGCGAGCGTGCTGAGAGGCTGAGAGACGCACCCCCATCCCATGGGCTGTCCAGGCCCCCGCCTGCGCCCTGGGCCGCCCTGTGGCGGGTGAGTCAGTCCTTTACTCTCCCTGGAAAACGTTCCTTCGAAAGATTGTCAGGCTTCGCCAGGGACAGCTGCTCCGGGAAAACAGTGAGGGTCGCGGATTTCCGAGCACCAGAGCCCCCCCAGGGATCGAGCCAGACCCACCTCCCCACTTGACAGATTGAGAAACTGAGGCCCCAAGAAGGGCCAAGGTCAGCACCAGGAGGGCTGCGAGGAGAGCTCGGTCCTCGGCCCCCCTGGAGGGGCGCGTCAGGAGAGGGACTGACCGGAGCAGGAAGTGCCGTGACCCTGGAGGTCATCGCCAAGAAGACCTTACCCTCCCCCAGAGCAGATGTCATCGGGGTTGGGGGCGCTGGTTTGAGGATCCCCAAACCCCAGAACTTAACACACGATTGCTCCCCCGATCTCAACAGAAGCAGCCTTCACATCGGCTGTTCCGGGAGCCCCGGCTAACGCCAGAAAGGCCCCTCCCCGCACCACCTTCTGGAAACGGGGGGCGCGCCCACCCCGCGAGCCCGCAGGACGCAGGGATAGTTACGTCCTCGTCTCGCTCCAGCTCCAGGCCGGCCTCCAGGAGGTTCCCCTCGTACTCCTCCCTGCGGAACCGCTTGTCGTCCTCATGGTAGTCCACTGGGGGCTCGGGGCCCTCTGCCGCCCCCATGCTCCCCTTGCCAGGCAGGGGCTGGTCCTGGCGGGCGCCGCGGGCGGTCGGGGTGGCGTCGCTGTGCTGCACCCTCCTGGCCAGGGTCCTGCTGCCCGAGGGCCTCTTGGGATGGTACACCAGAATGTAGTCCACCTTGCGCCTGCCGTCCCGGAAGTAGAGGCCGTGTTTGCACTCGGCGTCGGGGTCCACGGACAGTGAGTTCAGGAGCTGCGGTGGGAAAGAGGGATCGCTGGCCGTCAGGGCTGGGCTCGCGGAGGGGAGCAGGGACCCAGCTGGACGGCCTCCCCCGCCCGCCCGCCCGCCTTCAGCAAAGCTGCGCCGCACGCCCGTCCCACGCGAGCGCCGTCTGGGGCTGGGGCAGCCACGCACACGTGGCCCTGTCTTCGTGGGGGTGACACCTGAGAAGGAGACACGCGCGTGATCACACACGAAGGCCAAGCCGGACCCTCAGAGCTCGGACGGGCGTCCCCGGTTCTTTGGAGCCGGAGCAGGCTTCCTGGGAGGGGCCAGGCTGCTCGCAGGGGCAGTGGGAAAGGCTGCAAGGCCCAGCCCCCACCACCTCTCTCCACCCCCCCACCCCCCACCAGAAGTGCTCCTTATTCTCTCCCGCAGGGTCCCGGGCAGTGCGGGCCGAGCCCACAGTCTGCACCAGCCAACCTCAGCCTTTGAGGGCCAGCGTGCACGGCAAGGTCATGTCGAAATGGCCACGGGCCCACGACGACCCTCACCTGGCCCCGTTCCAGCTCGGCCACGAGCTAGCTGCCTGTTAGGTCGGGTTCCCCGCAAAGCAGTCCCCGAGTTGAGCGTCTGGGTTCAGCGGTTTACCTGAGAGGTGGTCTCAGGGGCCGGAGTGGTGGGGGCGGACAGGCACAGAGGGAGGGGCCGACAGAGGGTCACTGCTGGTGCCCAGAGAGCGAGGAAGCTGGGTAAGGTTAACCACCCACAAATGGGCGTTAACGCCCCCGCCCGGCGCGTGGCTTCCACCTGCCCCCGCCCCAGAGGGTGCCTTGGGGGTGGGCGTGGAGAGGTGGGGAGGGGCCGGTCTCCTTATCTGCCTGGGGGCTTCTGCGGGGGGCAGTGAGATAGAAATGTGGGCCTGCGCATTAAAATTGGAGACCCTGCGCAGCTGTGATCACGCACGGCTGTTGCTAACGCTAAGCCCCGTTGCTGGAACTCCTGTGGGATTTCTCTGGTTACCGAGGGCTGAGGTTAATCAGCGAGCTGGTCTGCGGCAGTAAGAGAAACAAGTAACACCATGCGGGATGTATTCTAACCAGCGACCCCGCACCAGGGACGGTCCTCAGAGCCGAGCCCCACCGGTCCTGCCCCTGGTCTCCTGGCTTCCACCCCACTCCCGCTAACAGCCCGAGACATGCGCGGTCGCCCGACAACGAGGCCCTCCCGCATGGAGCGTGAGGCCGGCCTGTGGCTAAAGGCAGGCCCCGAGCCCCACGGCTGGAGGGTCTCCCCACAAGGTTGCCTAGAGCCCTGGGATGGCTGCCCCCACTGTGGGGGGCTCCTAAGGGCTGTGGCCACGGTTGGGAGAAGCAGCAGGAGTTCCCCACTCCAAGGCCAGGACACCTGGAGGGTGGGGGGAACCCCATGTGAGCAGGTGTCTTTCCAAATGCCCAGCTCAGGGGCAGGGGAAGAGAGGAGAGGGAAAGAGGCAAAGTGGGGGGGGTGGTGAGTGTGCCTAGAATATGGCAGCTGCTCAGGGAAGGAGGGAGAGGGGCCTCTGGGCTGGCCCTTTTGTGGAGTCTGGATTCCTTCACCCCTGGCAGGGGAGGGGGAGTCACGCTCCTGAATCTCAGGGTCCCTGGTCGGTCCCAGGACGCTCACAGCCTGACAGACCCCCAGAGCCGGCGGGCGGCTGGATGTACGCCATCCACGCCCACCTACGGTACCACGGGATCCAGCACCGCTCTGGCCGCCTTCACGGGACCCCATAGTGTAAACACCCCACTAGCCGGCTCTTAGAGGTGTTGTCCAGAGACTCCGGGTGCAGAAGGGCAGGCAGGGTGGGGGAGGAGGGAAGAGAGGGTGGAGGGAGGGGGGGGGAAAGGAAGGCCCAGCCCAGGACGCGTGCGTGGAAGACCCCAGCGTCTTTTGCTGGATCTGTTGCAGGAAAGGCGGGAAAGAGGGGTTCTCCTCGGTTTGTCAGCGAGGACATGGAGGCTCGGCGGCGAGGTGGGTCACAGCGCAGGTGGGAGGCTGAGCCCAGCCCTGAGTCCCAACCCCCCACAGTAACAGGGATGTGAGTAACGGTCTTGCACAGGGCACGTCCTCTCCCTGAGCCCTGATCCGGTGCAGGGGCGAGATGGTTTGGGTCTGCTTGACCCAGACAGAGCGGGGCTCACACCTGCAAAGCGCTCAGCCCAAGCCATCAGGGCCAGATCCCCTCCAGCTGACCCCAGAAGCCGTCTCTAAGCTTTGTGCCCAAGGACAGAGCGAGCTCCCTCGCCCCAGCTGTTCCCAGAGCCAGGAGGTAGGGTCAGGGTGGAGGAGACGCGTGGGGCAGTGGATAAGTCTGGGCTTGGTCCCACTCCAGCTACAAGGCCTGGGAGAGATTCTGCACCTGCTCTGGGCCTCGCCGTCCTCTGTAGGATGGGAGGTGGGAGGGCAACTTGCCTGTCCCTCTGGCGGCCGGGACGACTGTCGGAGGCACAGGACGCCCGTGTTGGGTGGGTCCTCCCTCTAACTAGCAGGCCCAGCCCCTGGGGCCCACGCTGCCCCTCCCCCCCACCCCCGCAACCAATCCCAGCACTGAGGGCTGGTTCTCCTCAACACCACAGGAGGGTTGGAGAAGGGGGCTGGCTAAGGTTTCCCTCCTCCGGGGGGAGGGGGCAGGAAAGCCGGACCCGGGGCTGTGTGAGGCGCAGGGAAAGAAGCCACGGCTGGGCAGGGGAAGGGCTCAGGAGGCCGTCAGACGGGGCGGACGCAGGGTCTCCTGGTGGGCGCGGTGTAAGGGCACACCTGCTTCCCGGGCACTCCGACTCCCAGAGCCTCTGCGAGGAGCTCATCCCGGTTTCCAAACGGGAAACTGTGACCTTGCGAGCGGAGCCAGGCGCCATGCTCAGGTCCTGCCTGAGCCACCTTCCCCGGCTTCCTTTCCCCACAGCCCCGGGGCTGCCTGGACTCAGGACATCCTTGTCCTGTGCTCCCCGCCTTTGCACACGGTCCGCTCCCTGCCTGCGCGCCCTGCCTCCCTTCCCTGCGCCGTGTAACCCTACCTACCCTCCCAGGCGGGCGGCAGATCCCCAGCCTCCATGCTCTGGAGCTCCCCGAGCCCTCCGGCCAGTGCAGGTCTCTTGGGCCAGGGCCGCCCTGAAAACATCTGTTCTCAGGCTCTTGCTCACAGGGGCCTCGAAGCAGGGTGGGGGGGGGTCCCCAGGCAGGCCAGGGACCGTCCCTAACACACCTCCATCTAGAACCTGCCACACACACATGCACACGGAGGGCTTGGTACCTGGTGGGGGCCCCGTAAATGCCCCTGGTTGGCGGGAATATTGGCTGATATTGACCAAAATGGGCAAAAACCCCCCAGCAGAGGGAAGGAAATTCAGAGTGAGCCCAGCAGGTCAGAGAGCGGGGCAAGTACTCTGGGGGACAGCTGAAACCCTCCACCATCGTGAGATAGGAAATGGTTACCAGATTCAAAACTGAACAACCACTCGTCTGCTGGGGCCCAATCAGGAACCTTGGGGGCCTGACAGCCTGGGGGAGAGCAGACATATCCCCGAAACCTCTCCCTCCACCCGGAGGCCTGGAGGTGGCTGAGGCCTCGTCTGCAATGACTGTCCTTCCACTTGCCTTCCAAGACCCGCTGTGCCATCCCAGGTGCACAGCTCAATCTCTTGGTCCTTCTGGAGCCCTCCTTGCGACGTCAGGGTCAGTGGGGATAACCGACCTCCCCTGTTCAACACAACTTCCCTCCCAGGGTTACTGGAGGATAAAACATGCCCTGTGTGTGGAGCTTACAACAGGGCCTGGCATGTGATGAACCCCCAGGAGAAATCTGCTCTAACTGGGAATTGAGACAAGCACAAATAAAGAACTAGGGGAGGATAATCTCCTGGTCAGAGTGGACCACAAGTGAAAGAGGGTGGCAGCGCCGGATCCAGACTGTTAATTTACCAAGGGAGCTGGAGGCATGGCTGGGGCCAGCAGGAGGAAGTGCAAAGCTCTGGTGCCCTGGCGTGAGAGTCCCCCGTTCCCCTCCCTGGCCTGGCCCTGTCGCTGATTTGCTCTTGATTCCAGACCAGGTGCTTCTCTGTCTGGGTCTTGGTTTTATAAAATGGAGGTGATCCTCTCTGGGTAAGCATAAGGGGCCAGCAACCTTTAAGCAGAAAGAGTGGGGTCCATTTCACGATACTGGACACAGGCGAGGCGGAGCCCAGGGTCTGGAGAGGGAGTCCGGGCTAGGTCTCGGGACAGCTGGAGAGGCCGTCTCCCGGGTGGCCGTGTATCTCTCTGGGGCCCTTCCATGGAGCAGTGGAGCGGGTGCTCTTCTTGTGCAGGATGGGGAAAGAGATCAAGATTTAACTTGCAGCAGGAAGGATGCAAGTTAGACTTTATGCAGAACTTTTCAGTTCAAAAGCTTGAAAAAAGCTTCAAAATGTCCTCTCCGTATCCTTAAGCAGCACACCTTTCCTGAAGGCAGAGGGCCTCTCACTCCTCTTTTTGACGCGGCTTCGGAACGAATGAACGCATGTATGCATGCATGAATGACAGGAGCTTGGGCTCTGCACGGCTGCAGAGGACCGGATCAAGGACACCAGGGCTGAGACGCAGCCCGGCTGGCATCTTAAACACAGTGTCCCCCAGCTCTGAGCCTCCCTTGTTCCATCTGGTAGGTGGGGACAAAAACGTCTCCTCGACTGGTGTGGATGGGAGTCAAAGGAGATCTGGAAATATTTTGAGGACCACGCCCAGAGTGTTTGGTGGGACGTACTCCCAGAAGGAGCGTCCCTGAGAAAGATGGTAAGTATGGTAGAAGAGAAATGGCTTCTTGGGGTCACACTGGAGGGCATTGGGGGACAGAGATCCACTCTGCAGCGGGACTACCCCCAACACCACAGGCAGCGAGAGGGCTGTCTACATCGGGTCCACACCTGCCTCTCCAGGCTCCCTCCCCCAACTCTGAGAAGAGGGCAGAAGAGGGGAGTGGAAGGAACCCCCTGTCCACACCCTGGATGCTGGACCGCGACCGGCACTTGTTTATCTGGCTTTTCGCTTGGAGCTGGAGCTCCAGGAGCCGAAGTCACACGTGCCTGTGAAATAGCCAGAGCCGGGACAAGTCCACACTATCACGCTCAAAGAATCTGTCACATTCCCTTGTTCCTAAAATGGGGAAAATGAAATCAGGGACATTTCTTTCGGTTTGGGGATTCTTTGAAAACATTTGGGAACTTCACTCTCAGCCCCCAAATTTTAAAATCAAATCGTGGGCACTACAAGTCAATGTAGGATCCTCAGGCACACCCCACATCCTATAAACAGGTTGCCCACCCCCCTTGCTGATCAACGGAGAGGGGATCTTCCTTTGCAGGCCGGCCGAAGCCGGCACCCAGTCCTCCCCTCCGGGGTGTCCGAGCTTGCTGGAGTGTGTGGATCAGGGCCACTGACAACCATCAGGAAGAAAGTAGAAATTCTCAAAGATAAACACAAAGAAAACTCAGTGAAATAAATTGTGTTCAACCTGGCCCCTGGCCTTGGAAGTCATTTCTTGCACTCTGCTGTGCAGAAACAATGAGGTGATTTTTATCCTTGAACTTGGGAATGACAGAGAGAGGAGAGGCCCCTGGGGCTGGCTGGCAAGTGTAACCTGCCTGGGACGGGACTCGGGATGGCTGGCTTCGCCTCCATGGACACGGCAGGGGCACGTATGGACGGCTGTCTGGGAACTCCTCGCAGCGCAGCCCACGCCCTCTGGCCTCTGCCTGCACAGAGCCGCCTTCCCCCGGTGACTCAGGGTAATGACTGTGCAACAATTATTGGCTTGAACCGCGCTGGGGATGCCCTTGGAGGCGCTCCCAGGGCCCCCTCCTCCTAGGGCCGCTGCTTCCTGTCTGCCTGGCGGGACACTGCCTGGCTACCTGTCCCTCTGCGGTCAGTGCCCCCGACTCACAGCCCCCAAACCTGCCCCTAGTAAGAGCTATGTGCAAAATCTCAGTCAGGTTTCATCTGCGTGTTTCCAGACTGTGGAGACCTCGAATGGAGGGCCAAGTCTCGGCAGACCTCGTGGCCCTCGCCAGGGTTTGGGGAAGGCAGAGTTTCTGGGTCCACGTAAACAACAGGCCTGAACTACAGGTCCAGAGACCACCGGTAAGGACTCCCGTCCTCATTTCGGGTCTAACCCATCATCACGCTGAATGCCGGCTACCTCTGGAATGTCCACTCCTTTCCATCTCCCTGGGTGTGACTGTGTCTTGTGCCTTCTAACTGGTGTCCCTGCATTCCCACCTCTGGTCTTCCCATGGGAGATTTCCTTGTCTGAGAGGCCCCGCCCAGCCCCCACTACGGGTAGAACCAGCTCCTTGTCCAGGATGTCCGTTCCTCTGCAGGCTGCCCGTGGCCGCCTGCTCCGGTCTTGGCCGCTTGCTAGCTCTCCTCCGGGCGGGTGGGTGGCTCCCCTCTCGGCCTCAGTATCCTCACCAGGAGAAGCAGCACCGACCCTATTGGGTCATGGAAATTAAGCGAGCGTATCCTCAGCCTCAGGCCGGCTGCTAGGCTGCTAAGGAAGTGTCCCTAGTGGCTGGCCCGGGCCCCCTCCCATCACCACTCCTCAAGCCCCAGATGGGCACACCTCCCTGTCTCGTTCACCGTGGGTGCCCACGGCCTGGCCCACAGCAGGCACACAGCGTTGACACAGCGTTTGCTTCAACGATGGCTCTGAGCGGCTCAGGCCAACGGGAGTGGTCACAGGCAGACACCCCTTTGATCTACACTGGCTCCCAGTGTCCCCCCCCCCCCCCAGCATCTCTGCGCGAGCTCAGCGGCAGAAGCGGTGCAGGGCCGGAGGGTCCCCACCTTCCCCGGAATGCAGCGAACCGCCCTGCTGGGAGCCATCCCACAGGCACCTCCGAAAAGGCCAGGCTCTGCTGTCCGGAGGCTGCAGAGGCAGGCATGGTCCCGGCGGTCAGAGCAAAGAAACAAGGGGGGGGGGGGCTCAGGCAGCTGCTGTGGGGGAGGGGGGAGAGAAAGGAGACTTTTCTCCGGTCCAGACAGCACCCTGGGGTGCCCCCTGCTTCAGCAGAAGGCCCTTCTCAGCCCCTCCCTCTTGGGGCAAACTTGGTTCTAACTCTGAGCCAAATCCCTCACTGGTGAATTCCGCCCCCCCAAGGACCCCTCTGACTTCTGGATCTGGCCCCAGGAGAATGATGGGGGTAGCAGACGCGGATACAGGGGTCCCCAACCACGTGGCCAGCTGCCTCCCTCTTCCACTGGCACCAGGCAGGGCGCCGGCTGGGGACCAGACCCGCCCAGCAACAAGTCCGGACCCACCGACATCCCCCTGCTGCCCGGGGTTGGCGGGGGAAGGCTAGGCGCTCCCGGGCGGGGACACTGAGTCCCGGGAACTCCGTGCTCCCAGGGCAGGTGAGGCAGTCGCCGGCGGGTCCAGCCCCAAAAGGGCGCGGCTGTCGCCAGACGGTGGCAGCGCGGTGGGGCCCAGAGGCTGCCACCCTCCCGCGGCTCCCCCCACCCCGAGCCCGCTGCCCCCCAGGCCGACCGGCACCCACGGGAAGGGGGCGTCCCACCCGGGGCCCAGCCTGGCGCTCGCTCGGGCTCGGGCTCCGGCCCCGGGGTGGGGAAACGCGGCGTCCGCGGGTGGGCGCCCCCCGCGCGCCCCGAGCCCCGCGAGCCCCGGTCCTCCCCAAGAGCGCGCGCGGCGCAGGTGCGCGGCCTCCCTCGGGGCGCGGCGCCCGCACTCACCGTGCCCTCGGACGGCAGGTAGCCGATGTCCTCGATGGCGCAGATGTTGATGATGTGGACGCTGCGGTCCTCGGCCGGGAGCGTCGAGTACTTCTCGTTGACCCTCATCGCGGCCGCCTGGGCGCCGGGCCGGCCGGCCGGCGCGCCCTCCGCATCCACGGCCGCGGCGGCCTCTGCGGGCGGACGGGGCAGCGTTGGCGCGCTCGCTGGGGGCCGGGCCTCCCGCCCCGCCCGCCGCCCGCCCGCCCGGCCCTGCGCCCCGCGCGCTGCGGCCGCCCCCCTGCGGCCCCGGGCGGCCCCGCGCCGCTGCGCGCCGGGGCAGGGGCGGCGGCCGCGCGCTCAGACTTTCCGAGGAAATTTAAACACAGGAAGAAAGCGCCGCATGCCCGCCGCCCCTCCGAGCTGTGTATTTATCCCGGGAAAGGCCCCCTTGGAGTTTTGGGGGTGGCCAAGGTTTCCTACCAGGGACGGAACTTCCCACCTCTAAGAAAAGTCTCCAAACGTCTGTGTCAGGCCACCCTGCAGGGGAGAGAGGCTTCGGAGGTCGCGATGGGAATGCCCTCCCTGCCCCTTCCTCCTCCTCTTCCTCACCCTGGGGGACTTCTGCTGCCCTTCACACCTGACTTCCTCCAGGGAGCCTCCCCTGCTTGCCAGGGGCCACCCTCTCCAGCGGGCCCTGCTCCCCCTGCGGCTCCCCCCTGGTCCGCGGCTGAGTCCGGGGTGTGGAAGGCTTCCTCTTCTGTGATGGGGAAGGGGCAGCCCCCCCCCCACACACACGGGAGCCTGGGCCCCACTCCGCAGGGGGGCGCGAGGAAGGGGCCTGAGGTTCAGGCGGAGCTGTACTCCTTGTGTAAGCCTCTACTGCCTCCCTGAGGGAGGGACGGTGACTTGAATCGCTTTCACCCCAGATGACCATGGACCTGGCACGTGGTAGGTGCTCCCCTGGACGGGTTTTTAAACCATCCCCAAGGGAGGATGACACAGGTCTCCAGGAGTAGCCACGCCCGGGTGTAGCCACCCTGCCCGGTAGGAATCAGGCTCCTTTTCCTCTGCCTCCCTATATCTTGTTAGATCTTTGGGGTATGCCCCGAAAGCCGCCTTCTCCAGGCAGTCATCCTGGATTGCCCCTCACCCAAGCACTCAAGCCCAAGGACCGGTCTGTACCTTGGCCACAGACCTCCCTTTACTCCACCTCATTTTACACTGTGTTCATACACTTGATGCCCAATGGTTGCTTGCCAAACGGCCACTGAGGAACATTCCGGGCCTGCGGAAGGGATCATAAAGCGGTCTTGCAAGGCGCTGATGCCTTGGGTCCAAGGGTGGACTGGAATCAGGATGGGGTTGGGGGAGATGGGGTGGGGTCTCGCTCCAGCTCTGGCACCTTCCGGCCCTGTGACCTGGGTCACAGGGTGTCCTTGGCCTCACAGAGCCAGCGTCTCCTCCGGGAGCGTCTGTGTGTGTGACGCTGGGGCTCAGCACCTGGCACGGCGGGGGAGGGGGGGCAGCGGGGGCTGCCGTTACTGCTATACCTGGTCATTCTCATGACCTTCCCTTCTCCCTCCGCTCCGTGTAGGCTCAAGTGTGCCACCCTCTTGAGCCTTGTGTAGCAAGATCTGTCTCTCCTGGGGCGCTCCTGGCCCGTGGGCGCCGAGCAGCCCTCCAGGACCTTTGGTTTGCATCTCGGACGGCGAGCACAGGTTTGGAGAAAGTGTGCCAGACTGGACCTGTCCTCACCACGAGCAGCCCTCCACGGCGCTGAGAACAGTTCGAGCTTTCCAGCCTGGGAAGAAGCGCGCTCTCTCTCGCCCTCTCTCTCTCACACACACGCACACGCAGAATTATATAACTTCATTCTCTTACCCTTGTTGGTAAACAACCAAGATTGTGTAACCGTAAAGCACCGACTTTCTAAATTGATTTTCAAGTGACGAAGGATCTTGCAGTCTACCAGGTACGACTGTGCAAGGGGAGCAGAACCGTGATTCCTCCATTCCGGGTGCCCTGACACTCCCCCACGCCTGGACCGCGGACGGAGAGGACTCGGGGGCGGGGTGCCCGAGCCCCTCTGGGAGCTGCTGCAGGGAGGGCGACAATCTCTCAGGCAGGGCAGTGCCCTCTCCCTGCTCTGGCTTTTCCCAAGAAGCCGGGTTGTACCCACTTCTGTGATGTAAGACTTACCCGGGTCCACACACCTGCCTGCTCAGGAAGCATCCGTTTCCCGCGACATCTCCTTGCGCTGCCCTCTCCCTGCATTGTGTGTCCTCCTGCCGCCCCCCCACGCTCCCAGGTGAACAGCGTGGAAAGGCTTTTGGCAGGCGGAGGGGACCAGTAGGGACTGATCCTGTCCCCAGGGCCCCAGTGGCCTGGGCTGCAACAGCATGGGTCGGGGATTTTAGGGACCAAAAAGTAAGAACAACATTTCCCCAAACCAGGGAGGGAAACGGGGTTCTACCCCGCTGAGCTCTCCCCCAGGTTGGGACATTGAAGCCTCCCCCGCCTGGTGCTGAGCTGGTTTCCTGCCTTATGCCGTCTCCCGTGGGCCCGCCTGCCGGGGCCGTGGCTCTGCTCCGAGTCACTAATTGCTTCTGAACTGGCCCTCTAGAAATACTCTCCCATCAGCTTTGCTCTCTCTTTTGGAGTCAGTAATTCTCATCATTAAAAACCCAAAGGGACAGAGCTCACAGGCAGGATTAATTCCCCGCTCATGAATGAGTAAAAACCAGCCTCATTAGTCTAAATGGGGCATTTTATTATGGGAAGTTCTGGGCTTCCCGGCTCACCCTACTTGCCACCGTGCCGCCCTCTCGTGCTGTTGTGATGTCAGCCGCCGTCACGCTCTCATGTCCTTGCTGACATTGTAATAATCTCCAGGAGGAGGAGCGCCGGGGTGACGAGGGACGCCAGAGGGGACGGAGCCGCAAGACAGTCTCCCTTGTAAGAGGCTCTGAGGACCCTAGCAGACAACATCAGTCTCCCCTCCTTGACCCTGCTCACGAGAAGGAACGTCTTGCTCAGTGCCCTGCCCAGCTGCGCGGGCCAGGGCACTCCCCGGGCTTGTCAGCCTTAGCGAAAAGGTGAACAAGCCAAGCTTTAGAGAGCAAGGTGGGGTGAGCCCCTCGGCCTGCTCAGGCCACGGTGAGCCCCGGGTCAGGGATTATTAGAGCCACGGCCTTGAATGATGCCCTGGGGCTGGGCTTCTCCGCAGTGCCGCTGACGTCTGGGGCTGGATCTCTGTCTGTCCTGGGGGCCAGTCTGTGCCCTGTAGGATGGTCAGCGGCTTCCCTGGGCTCTACCCGCTGGATGCCAGTGGCATCTCTCCCTCCCAGTGTGACAACTACAAACGTCTCCAGACACTGTCACATGTCCCCAAAGGCAGAATGGCCTCCGGGAGAGAACCCCTGTTCTCAGGCTTACCGTCAGCCCCTGCCTGCACGGTCCAGGAGGCTGATCTTATCGCCAGAGTCTCAGATGGGAGCTCCGAGGCGGGGAGAGGTGATGTGCTTGGCTTCAGGCGTAGCCAAGAGGCAGATCCGGCTTTCCATCTGGGTGTCCAAACCGTCCAAAACAGGCTCGTTCCATGAATTCCACACACACATGCGTGCACGCACACACACACAGAGGGATACACAGTACACACAGTAGGACGTTGGGTTTTTACAAAGTACGTAGACGGCCCTGGCTACTGTAGGGTGGAGGGGTGAGCTGTGCTGTCCCCCGGCTCTGGCCGTCCCCGCCTCAGGCCAGCTGTCTCCCCAGCACGGGTCTGTGCGCTCAGAGGTGCTCAGTGCACGCTGTTGACTCACGCGGGCAGCCGGACGGGGGAGACCGCATGGAAGGAGTGAGGCGCTCATGACTCAGTCCTGTTCTGAGCTCAACGGCCCGTCCCGCTCCCGCGCTCCCTCTGCACCCCCGCGAGGGTCCACTGGGCATCCGTGTGGGGGAGACATGAAGCCAAACAGGTCCATGAGCTCATGTACTAAAAGCGCTTTGGGGTGTAACTTCCTGGGGGGAACACACGTCTGGGGGAGGGGGTCGTAACCGAGACGGGATTCCTGTCACTTCCTTCCCTCGCATGATGTCAGAACCCTGAGCAGCGGGCAGGGAGACTCTGTGGGCACGGAAACCGCCAGCCCAGAGTTCTGGAGCGCAGCCAAAGCATGAAGTTCTGTCTGGGGGACTTTTTGTCCCCCCCCCCTCGCCCCCTCCAGCGGAATCCCTGGACGTTATTTCCTTCTGAGCTTTTTCAGACACCTCCTGTGTTTTGCTAACCCAGGCTCGCCTTCTGAGAATTCCTAAGAACCCGAAAAGCACCGCCCCGCCGGATTAGAGGCTGGCCACCTCGGCCAGCCGCCACCTCCTCCCGGAAGCCTCTCTGGTCCGGCTCCGCTCCGCTGGCCCCGCTCCCGGCTCCGTCTCGGCATTCGGACTCATTTCTGCTCCACGGTCCCGTCTTCTGCTTTATTTCTACCCTCCGCCCCCTTCCGGTGCTTGGCACACCACAGATTTCCCTGTTTGTGTTTATTTATTTAACAAGCAATGGTAGGACACTTGCTATAAGCCTGCATCGTGCCAAGCTCTGTACAAATATTGACTCGAGTTCTTCTGGCGGTCACGACGCTCTGCAAGCAGACACACGGGTGTCCCTCCATCCTAGGGTCCCGCCTGCGGAAGTGTGTGGGGGATGGTCCAGCCCGAGTCTCAAACCGCTCCCCCCTCCCCAGCGCCCCTTTGGGCATCACGGCATTAGTCCCCGGACAGATGTCCCGACATCAGAAACCCTGCCCGCTCTGGGGGCTTGAAACAGAGACGGTCCCCCCCACCCCACCGCAGGCAGAGGCCAAGCCAGCCGCCAGACCACCCTGCCCAGCACTGTGGAAACTCCACGTCATGGCTCCAGCTTCTCGAAAGGAAAGTCTCGGAACCTCCTTTTGCTGCTTTAACTCTTCTTCCCGGGGCTGGAGAGGAGAAGAGAGCTCCCGCCGCCCTGGTTCCGAGCAGCAGGGATTCCCTTCCCCCAGAGTTCCAGCAAGAACAAAGGACGCCCATCTCCCTGCAGTGAACTCGAGGGCTGTCCCCCAGGCCTGCCCCACTCCACGCCCGCTGAGCCTTCCTCCCGGACAGACAAGGACGGGGCGCTCGGGGTGATGGTGGCAAGGCCTCCAGGCTGGGGGGGCGGGGATGGGAGTCAGGATCCCCGCGCCGTGGAGAGTGTGAACATCTCCCCCATGCATCCCCACAGCCCTGCGTCCTCTGTGTGTGTGGGTGCGTGTGTTGGGACTGTAAGTGCACTACACCTGCCCTGCATCGGCAGGGAGGCGGGACCCCGACGTCCTGGGCTCTGGCTGCCGACGGTTCCCCGGAGGATCAAATGAGCTGGAGCCCCCCGGACGGAGCTCTGGGCTCAGGTGCTTTGATGGGCTGATCCTGCTGCTGTCCTGTGAGACGGCACCCCGGACGGGAATGAAAGCTCTTCTGGGGTCTCGTGGGTCAGGGAATGGCCTTTCCCGGGAAATTGTGCAATTTGGTTGTGCCTCCAAGGGCGTGTGACTCTGCGCTAGCTTCTGTGTGTGTCTGGGCCTCTGCTCGGTCTGGGGTCTCCGTCCCGTGGTGGATCTGTTGGGCTGCAAGCTTCTGTGGGGGCCGCGTGTCCAGGGCCTGCCCAGCTGGGCACGATGGCCCGACGTTCGTGGGACACACGAATGAGCAAACGAAGCAGGGGCCTCCCCAAGAAATCAGCAGGTCTCCCTGACACAACCCTGGGGATCGGACCGAAACCTCCTCTGGCTTTGGCTCCCCAGACCTCATCCTCCTGCGGGAACATCTCCGCCCGGAAGGAGGGGGCTCCTGGACCCCATGGGACAGCGCTGGCCACGAGCAGCACGAAGCGAGCCACGCAGGGAACGTGGGACGTGCCCGTAGCCGCACTGCAAGACTAACATAATGAGGTCGAGTTATTGAATATATTTAACGGCAACTATTATGCAAAAATATTGTTTCAACATGTCACCGCTCCAAAAATGACTACCAAGACCTTTTACCTTTCCTGCCCTCCCGGGTGTCTGCAATCCGGGCTAAGCTCGGCACTGATAGCCGTCGGCCCTCAGACAAGCCGCGTCCCCGGGGCTCAGCCGTGTGGGGTCGGGGACGGCACACCGGACGGCGAAGCTCCAAAGCCTGCCAGGACTGCTCGAGAAAACCCGTGTTGCACGGCTGCCCCTCTTCTGCCCTACACTTTCCCGAGGTTTCTGCCCTACACTTTCCCGAGCGAGTCTCATCAGCAGGAAAAGCGTGACTCCTACACGGATCCCACGGACGCACCCAGTCCCCCACAGGCTCACTCTGGGCTCCTCCGTTGTTCAAGGGCCAACGGCCAACTTGCGTCTTCGCACTCCAGGAGGTGGGCACCCCGGAGGAGGAGTCTCGGGCTCGCGCCTGCCGGTTTTGTGCCAGCCCCGCGTCCGCTGGTTTACCCACGATTCATTCACTCCCTCGTTCACTCCCTCCTGCACTTGCGAGAGCGCAAGCATGAGCAGGGGTGAGAGGCAGAGGCAGAGGGAGGTGCCTGTTCCCGGATGCGCTCCCTGCCCCACCCCCGACCTCCTATTACCTCTCCCCTGCTCAGACCTTTCCCAGCTTTGTCTCCCTCCCCAGATGTTATCGTCCCCTGTCACCCGCCCAGATCACCCCCTCGGCCAGGCTGTCAGCTTCAAGCTAACCTGCCATGAGTCACCAGCTCTATTTTTCCTGCCTGGAAATCTCGGGATCTAGAAACAAGGAACAGCCCGGAGCCAGTCAGTGGAGGAGCGTGGGCCCCCAGCACTCTCACTTAAGACGCAAACTGTGGGACCTGGGGACAGTGAGCGAGAGCAGCCCCTCTAGGACCGAGGTCTGTCTCGCAGAAGGCCTTCGGGAGGGCAGTGCATCCCTCTGCTCTAAGCTCCCCGTCGAGGGCGGTGAAGAAGGACACACACGTGCACACACACGCACTCACCCTCGCACCCGTGCACAGACAAGCAGGGACCAAGGGGTCCCGGCAGGGCGATAGACCCAGAGTGCGGCCCCCGATGTAGACATAACGAGTGACTCTGATCCACGCAGCAAGCGGCTCACAACAGCTACAGCCCCGCGCAGCCTGGACCCTCCAGGACCTGGGGTCAGACCCCTTCCCCAGCCCGCTCCCCGCTGCCCGCGCCCCTGGCTCCGGCACTGCTCAGCTGCCCTGCTTCCCGTGTGAAAACTGCTACAACTGAAATCAGACTTTCTGGAAAACCCTCTGTCTCCGTTTTGGGTTTTTTTCCCCTTGTCCCTTCCCCTAAGCAGCAAGGGAATCCCTTGGACGGGGAATGTGCTTGTCTTCTACTCCACGATTGGATTCTCAGGGCAAGCACCTTGCAACTTTCTTAACCACCGCCCCTCGTCTCCGCTGTCCTCCCCGCTGGGGGCGAGCCTGACCTCTGACCTCAGCACGGAGGTGACTGACTCCGTCTCACCAAGACCCCTTCTTGCTCCGGGGGCTCCTTCCTGCCGCCTCTCTGACGAGAGAGCCCGTCCTATCCTCAGGGCCGGGGGGGTGGGGTGGACATCAGAGTGCCTAGTTCCTTCCAAAAAGAAGACAAAGGGAACAAGAAACTCGGGGTCGTTGCCGGGAGATGGACCGGTCGGGTGTGAGCGGGCGCACTTGACTCATTCCATAAGGCATGTCTGTTGGGGGGTGGGGGTCCATCCTGCTGTCCAGACGGCTCCCTCAGCGCGGAGCACACATTGGCTAATGGCCTCATGGGAGTGAGGTCGCCTTTCCAGAGAGCCTCCCCTGGCCCTAGCCCCCAAGACCCCTCTTTTGCTTCTGTCCCTTGTCACCTATCCCTTGCCACCCTGTCACCTCGCCATTTTCTCCCCATGCTAGGAGAGGGGACCTCCGTCCATCTTCCTCTCTGCAGCATTCCCAGCACCTCCTGGAGCCTGGCAGAAGTATTTGTCAAAAACATGAAGGAATGAAGAACGTGAACGTCTCAGGGTCCCCAGATCCAAGCCCCGGGGGGCAGGGGTGAGGACTGGAACCGACAGGCCAATTTCTATCCGACTCAGACAACCCCTGCGCCGCCTGCCTTTGTCACAGGAGGGCTGTGAGGTCTCCACGCACGGGTTCTTCCCGGGAGCTGGGAGGACAACGTTGTTGTCTTAACATTTTCGAGCTGATGGAACAACTGAGGAAAGCTCGGGAGGTCACTGGTCCAGCTGCCACAAAAGCACTGTGGACCAAGCACCGTGGCCCGGCTCTCCGGGTGGGGGCGGAGACAGCACCCTCCCCCTCTGCTGGGGCCATCAGTGTGTTTCCTAAGGTCCTCCCAGGAGCTGCCACAGAGCTGGGAGCCACGGACACAAAGGGACACAGACACAGAGCTCACAGTGGCCCGGGCTACGGAAGCACTGAAGGGTCTGGGAAAGAAAGGTCTTGAAGGTCCTGCAGAGGGACTGACTTCCCAGCTGAGCCCCAGGAAGTCCTGGGGAGCCAGGAAGCTGCAGGGGAGGAGGCGTGAGGGGGTTGGGCAGGGGGATGGGGAGCCGGAGTGCTGGGGAGGGGAGGGCAAGGCTGTGGCTTCCATCAGACGGCTGCCTCTGGGGCACTGCCACCCGCGACCCGGCGTGCCACGGCTGCCCCAGAGCAGGGGAGGTGATAACGGGGTGCCCCTGGGCAGGCCGCAGGGGCACAGGAGCGCCCAGAGCGTGGGGCAGGCGCTTTCCCGCAGGTGGCCTTCGCGGGCCTCGCTGCGAGGCGGTGTTAGAGCCCCTCGGGAGAGACCTCGCGCCCAGCTCCCGGGAATGATGAGCACTGGTGCTTTCTTTTCACGAGGAGGGGGCACCCCTGCCGACGGACGTCCATGCAGACCGGGGTGACCGGCGTGGGCAGCAGGGACCCCCTTGGGCATCAGATGGTCCTTCCTTGCTTTGGGGTCCTTCTGCATGTTCCTCGGGCCGAGCAGGTGCACCCGTGCTGGACGACGGGGCTAGGCTGGCCCCTGGAGTGTGAGCGCCTCCTCCCACCTCACCAGGGTGAGACTGTGCCATGGGCGGCCCCTGGGGTCCCCTGACCCCCCGCCCCCCCTGGGGAGAAGAATGTCACCACGGTGGCCTGCCCTGCATCTCAGCACCTAGAGGTATTCTAAACTCCCCAGGAGAGCAGAAGTCTTCACCGGGCCACCACCAGGGGCAAGGCCAAGTCAGGATGCCCCTGACAGACCCGCCCCGAATCCCCAAGGACAGGAAGAGACAACATGCCCGACGCAGAGCAGGAGCCACGTAAACGCCCGTGGGAGAGCCCCTCCCAGGGGACCTCCGGAAGTGTTCACGCATCTGTTGGAATGGAACTTTCCAGAGAATCCCTCCAGGTTCCTGTATGCCTACAGGGTGACCTTGGACAAATCACACAGGCTCTGTGGGCTGAAAAACAGGCAGGCTGTTGGGGTGGTGGGAACGGACCCAGGTCACCCAGCATGGGTCCCACAGGTAACGCAAGCTTGGTGCCTGGACCCCACTGGTCCCCGCTGCGATGGCGTGGGTGGAGCTCAGCGGCTGGCCGTCTGCTGTGACAGCCACTTACCGTCACAGATGTCCCAGATTCACGCGGGGCTGAACGGGACTAGCGCTCAGCCATCTGGGGCCCCAGGCCTGTCTCTCGCCACGCACTCATTCACACGACGCACATTCATTCATGCACGGAGCGTCTCTGAACGCCAGGCTGGAGACGTGGAGGGAAACCGGCCGTGCACCACAGCGGGGGAGGCAGACGGAGAACAAACGGGAATTTCGGGGAGCGGTGGTGGCCGTGACACGGGACGGAGCGTAGGGGGATCAGGAAGGCCCCTCTGGGGAAGGTACAATCCAGCCGAGGCCTGCGGGCTGAGAGGAGCCAGTCTTGAGAAAGAAGGTTCAGGGTAGTCCCGGGACGACAGCCGTGTAGGCTGTGGAAGTCAGCTGGGGCCATGTGGTATCTTCGGAGCCTGAGTGTCCGAGCATGGTCTCAGAAGGGAAGTGTGCGCTCAGCTGGGCGGCCCCTGGGCCCCACAGATCTTACCCACAGAGAGAGATGAGAAGAAGGAAGGCCAGGGGAGGGTCGCGATCAGGGCCCTTCTTTAGGGGGAGGAGGAGGGAGACATGAAAGGTCAGCAGCAGGAATGAGGAGGTATCATCGCTCCTATTGCCGTACACATTAGAAAGCTAACGTGAGCTCATCATGAATAACTATGCAAATAAATGGGAAAATTCAGATGACACAGATGGTTTTCTAGAGGAACACAACTTCCCAAAATTTTCCCAAGAAGAAATAATCCAAACAGTCTTTTATCTATAAAATACGCTTGATGTGTGCTTAGAATCCTGTCCACGAAGACGATTCTAGATCCATAAGCCTCCACTGGTGAAACTTTCTAAACATTTCAGGAAGAAGCAACACCCGTCTTCCACAAACTCATCCAGAATAAAAAGGGGCTTTTGTCCAATTCATTTTAACCAAGAAAAAAAAAGGCATTACGAAAAGGGACTTTATCCCCCATAAGCACAAACACAAACCCCAAAGCAAAAATCTTACCACCCTAATTCCACTCACGAAGCTAATATATTACAGCCAGATGGTATTTATCACAGGCACAGAAGGGCGGTGTCATATTTATAAATTAGCAAAATAAAGATAGAACCAAGCGGTCCTCTCCACAGGTGCTGGAAAAGCCTTTGGTAAAATGTCGCACCTGTTTATGAGAAAAGCTCGTAGCAAACTCAAGGTAAAGGGCTGAACCCACGACAACAGATGGCACGAGAACAGGTGAAGCACGGAGGCTGGAACGGACGCGTGGATGTCCGCCTCCCCTCCGACTCAGCGTCGTCCGGGAGGTCCCGGGAGTGCGGAGAGGCCAGAGCTGTGAATAAGAAGCTGCGGTTTGGAAAGGAAGAAACAGGACGGACATCACCCATAGGCGACGTGCCTTGGCGTGTTAGCATCGAAGTATCGAAGAAGTATCGACATACATGATCGGAATTAATAAATAAACTGGGCAAGATCTCTGAACACAGGATTCATATTCAAAAGCCAAACATTCTTCCATAAACTAGGAACAAACAGAATCTGAAAAACTTAGGCCTTTGGAAATAACATGAAAAATTAGATAGTTAAGAACAAGCAAAAGACATACATGCTTTCAACAAGGAAAACCAGGGGGTCGTATGGGACTGGGTAACGTTCTGCGCCCGTGGATTGGAAGACTCCAATCTGGAAGCTTCCGGTCTCCTACGGGGAGCTGTCGGTTGTCGCCCGACCGATCCGTAGGTTCAGTGAGATCCCACGGTCCGGAGGCGTGTGTAGGGCAAAGACCGGGGAGCATATACTCACATTCATCTGGAAATGCAGAGTCAATGACAGTGAAAACCATTTGGGGTTCAGGCCGGGGACGTATTCTCTGTGCCCGGAAGGCTTCGGGCTAGAAGCACTGCCACAGCCTCGCACGGAGCCAAGGGGAATCCAGGGACGGACCTACAACACACGGTTCTTCGACTGACGGCGAAGTCACCGCTGGAGGAGAGGGCCACTTGGCCAGTAAACGGTCTGAAGCCAGCAAAGGGGTGGACTGTCACAGGAAGAGAGATGAGCCCATCTCCCGCCTCACACAAAGCGGAGTCCAGATGTGGGAAGTAAAACGACGAAGCTTCTAGAAGACACCGTGAGAGGCAGGCGAACGGGGGGTGTTGGCACCGCGCCGGTGCTGGTGATTAGCCATGCGGTACTGCTCCATCCTAAGAGCCTCCAGACACCCCTCTTAGTTTCCCCGAACCCTGCTAGTATCCCCGTGTGACAGACGAGAACCAGGTCAGAGATGCCAGTGAACTCACTGGGGCTCACGCAGCGGTGAATGGCAGAGCGGGATTCGAGCCCCGGTCTCCTACCTGCAAACACCACGTCCTTTCTGCCTGCCAAAGTTAACCACCCCCGAGGGGAAGCAGAGCCAAGAACCTCAGGCATAGGCTCATGTAAGTACTCATCATCTGTACGGCGCCTTCGGGGTGCACTCTTCTGGAATGTTCCAGATGGGTGGAGAAGGTGCAGAGTGTGGGCCTCACCCTGAGGAGCTTCCTGGGAGAGAGAGGACCCAGACCCACAGCTGTGGGGCAGTAATTCCCCAGGAAGAGGGGACCACTGCACCCTGTGGGTGGGGGGGGGCACGGGCGGAGGTCACCAAGAAAGGGGAGAAGCACCAGGGCTGGGGAGAATCAAAGAAGGCTCCAGAACAAGGAGACCTGGGACTGGGTTCGGGGCTGATTAGGGACCGGGGTTGGAGGCAAGAAGGAGCCATGCTCCCAGATGTCACCAGCCCTACTGGGTCAGCCACCACAACTCTGATCCTGTCCCAGGTGCAGAAACAGCTGTGTGATCACACCTGCGACAGATGTGAGCTTTGGCTAGTTCTGTCATGGCGCCACTTCACCCCAGCAGGTCTGTCCTCTGCAGGGAGGGAGGGGCCACACCTCAAACAGCCCAGGGGCCGTATCTGTTGCTTAAAGCACAGCTAGATTGGTATTTGTAGAAGATTCCTCATTCATTCATTCCCTCCCTGGACTAGCTGTCCCCATCATTCCCTTTTAGCTTTGGTCCAGTGAGGATCATTCAACATAAACATTTTTAAAACCCATCTCCAGGGCCCGTAACAGTGCCTGGAACATAGAGGTGTTCCAAGCACCACCTGCGGAATGAAAGAACAAACCAGCATTCATTCAACACCAACTGTGACAGGTGTCGTGCGTCACACCCACTCTGCTGGTTCTCTTCAAGAAAACCTGTAGGCGGGGACTATTACCCCCATTTGATGGATGAGGAAACCAAAGCAGAGGGAGGCAGAGTGACTCAGCCAAGCTGTAAAGAGCCAAGGTGTCCAAGCACGAAACCACCAGGCCAGAGTTCCAACGTGTGAGGCCCGCAAGATGCCTGCTGCCTCCGCTGGTGACAATGGGGAGACCTGGGGAGGTGCAGGCAGTGATCTGAGCTCCCCGATCTCATTTCATGCCAGGTCCTGGCTTCCTTGGCTGAGCTGGACTTTTGGCACCTTTCGAACCTTGGATTTCCACCTCTCGGGTGTCGCCGCCGACACTCAACAGAAGCCACCAGAAGTCAGCCAGAAGCCATGACCAGTGGCGACGGCTGTGAAGCACAGTCATGGTTCAGGGAGAAAACATCCTGCTCACCCGGGAGGCGCATGCCCAAGTGTTCGCAGGACACACATCAAAACACGAAGGAACAAGGCAAAGCCCTCGACATTCAAGTAGAACCTGTTTCCACTGGCAAGCATGGTGCCCAGAATCCCGTCGGTCCACTTTCTGGTGGCAGCAAGGCCCCGGGGTGTATCATTTCCTGGTGAGCGGGAACTGACGGCCGGTTTGGAGGTCACCCCCAGCGGGGGCTGCACAGCGCCTAGGGGTGGGAGATGGGACTGGGCCTCCTGTCTGAGCTCACCTCTGGGGGTGCAGAGGGGAGAAGAGAGGGAGGGATGGAGGGCGGGAGGGAGAGGGAGGGGACCAGGTCCAAGGGCAAAGTTTATTTCCAGTCTTGGTTTTCCTGACCTTTAATCTCACATGTAATCAATAAGCCACACCCAGCTCATTGCTTCACCTCGAAAACTTGATTATACACACTTTTTTTTAAAAACACAAGATACTCACTCCCATGGCCATTTTGGAAGCAAGATGGGGAAGAAAAGAGAAATGGGTATCTTAAAAAAAAAAATTCTGCATGAACCTTAAACTTTATTCAACCTCAAAAGAAGCTAAAACATCTAATAAATCGATTCAGTTTATAGAAACTAGATAGATTATTAAATAGGAAAATGTTTACTATGTCTCCAAAATTCAAGTCCACCGGTTCGTTCATCGGGTAAATGTTTATCTAAAAGTTCAGGGGCAAAGTTAAACAGTTGAAATAAAATGGAATTAAGCGTTAATATTTTGTTTTACTTTGAGTACAGATGGAAGACAAAAATAATAGCTCATAAAACGGAAAGTTTCTATTTTCACCAAAATATTTGGAAAAGCTATTTTATTTTTAATTTGGATACCTAGATTCAGTGTAACTTCTGCTGGGGAGGTTTTCAGTTGGTTCCTGGGAACTGGAGTATCTGGAAACCGGCTTTGGTTATTATTTAAAACATTCATTCCACAAAGATACAATTTATCTCAGAAAGTGTCATACCAGCCAGAAAGTGCCTGTAAACGCATTGCTTGTAAAATCCCAGGGACTCCCTCCCTGGGCGGGAGAGGCTCCCTCTCCTCAGCTGTCACAGCGCAGGTGGAAACAGGCAATCCTGGCTTGGTCCTCACACCTACGGGGTCTTGTAACTGCCCCCCCACCCCCCACAGCCCAGTTTTTCCTGGGGCTTGTGTTTATGACAACGATGTCACACACGGTCATCAAAATCATTTTAAAGAGTGTCAGGGGAATGCTGAATTACAAGGAAGGTTCATGACAATTCCAACAACTGGACAGAAAAATGCCATCTTCTCTCTCTGTTTTTAGGGGAGAAGAAAGTCTTCAGAGACCCAACAGGTAAACAAAAGTTATTCTTATTGGAAAGTCTTTCTTTGGTTCACTTTCCTCTGTCCTAAGTGCCGAGAAGACCTTTTGTCTGTTTTCCTGCCTTCTGTGTCTGCTGTGACATCCTGGCCTCCTCCCCTGCTCAGCGTTCTCTCCCTTTCTCACCACTCAACGGTTCCTGCGTCTTGGATGTGTCTCCATCTATGGTGGCCAGCATTCTTGTGTTTCTGTGTATTTACTTTTTTGTTGTTATTTCCAGGATAGTTTCAGATTTGCAGAGAAATTGAGGTGATGGGACAGGGTTCCCAGATACCCGACACCAAGGGTCTCCTCTCATGAACATTCTGTATTAGGGGATACACTTATTACGTTTAATAAACTCATCTGACAAATTATTATCCAACACAATCCACACGTCATCCAGATTTTCTTAGTTTTCACTTAGTGTCTGTTTTCAGGTTCCAGAATCCCGTCCAGGACACCGCATGACATCATTGTTCTTTTGGAGCCTCTAGGGGTGTCCTCTGTGGCCAACAGTAGCCCCCATGTCTCGCTGGCCTACCCGTTAAGCTCTGAGCGCATCTCTGTCGGACCAGATGCTCCGGGCTCATACTGGTTCTTTCCCGCCCCGGGGCCTGGAATCACCCATGTCTCCCAGGATCCCCACTGGTCTCCTTGCTCTTAATTTGCCATGTTCCTGGAAAGCACCAGAAGCCCTCTTGTGTTTCCATCTTCCAAATGTCTGACCCGCTTTTGCGGTATCCATAGCCTTCCCTTTGCATTGTTCTGTCCAGGTAGGTTCTGCTGAGCTGCCTGGAACCCAGAGGTCCGGAGCGGCACGCTTTGATCCGGTGCTCCTGGAGACGGCCTCTGGGGTGGATGACAGTGACAAGCAGCTATTGTGCGTGTCACACTTCCACATTGCATGCTGCTGCTTGGTGCTCCAAGCAATTAGCAGCTCGTAAACTGCCTCACAGGGGATCCCAGGGCACCCCAGCCAACCCTGGGTGCTTTCATGTCATCTAAAAGAACAGAAGGTTGGCTACAGCAGCCTGGCCAGCCCTGGGTGTTTTCTGCAGAACCTAGTGAGCCCCACCTTGTTTCCATGGTTCCTTTCTCATGCATTCAGCTTTTTTGTTCTTCCTTGCGTGGTGGCCGCGTTGGTTGGCATCATGGCTGATCTTACTCCAAGATAGGATCCCAGTGATCTGGGAACTGAACTCCCCATCCTTCTCCTGAACGTGGTCTCTGAGCTGTCATCTCAGGAGACATTGCAGAGTCCAGAGCAAGAAAAGACTGGGTAGTGTGGTAAGGAACATTCCTTTCTCTCCAAGGGCCAGTCCCCAAATAAACAAAAACCTTACCATCTTGCACCCGTCTATGTCCAGCACCCCCGTAGGACTGGGAGTGCAAATTCTTTCTTTCCTGAGCCACGTGAAAGTGAGTTGGGGACTAAATGCTTGCATGTGTGTTTCCTAAGAATAAAGACACTGTCTTTCATCACCTTGATTCTGTTGCCAAATTCAGGCATTCTACATGGATATCGGCGCTAACTAGTCCCAGTCTGTGTTCGGACTGCATCCCATTCCAAGCCTCCTGTGTTGAGTGCCTTCCCCTGCCGAATCAGGATTAAGCCACGACCAAGCATCGCACCGAGATGTCAGTGCATTCAGCCTCTTCTGATCTGGAAGAGTTCCCCAGCCTTTCTCCGCCATTCTTGATCTTAACAGTTCTGAAGAATATTGAACAGCCACTGTTTTCCCTTGATAATCAGTGGGAAATCTGTGGGGGAGATGCCTGTGACCATGGAAATACTCCGTTCCTCATCAAACTCTCACTATCGACACTAGCATTGGCTACTTCTATATTAATGGTTTGATGTTCAGTTGTAAGGAAGGTCTTTCTTTCTCTCTCTCTCCCCAACCCCCTGGATGTGTTGCTCTCTATGTTACTCAAAGAATTACAATCTGTTACTGTACAATTTATTTTGATACTCCAATCATTCCGGACTTGGCCAGTGAGAGCCCCTTGAATTCAAGCAATGTCTCTGTCCCTTTTGTTAAGACATCCAATTAGGTCTTGTTTTTTGACCTAGATAGATAATCTCTGCCTTTTAAATGGAATGTATAGACCATTTATATTCAGTGTAATTATTAGTGTTGGTATAAATCTACCACCTTGTTACATGTTTCGTGCTCATGCACTTTCTTCCAGATTAGTTGGGCATTTGCATAATTTCATTTTACCTCTACTAGTGAATTCATAGTTGTAATACTTTATTTTATTTCACTTTTTCTAGGGGTTGCTCTTAGGTTCACAATACGCATTTCACACTTAGAATAATCTCCCCTCAAATACTACTCTACCACTTCATGTATGGTTTAAGAACCTCTTAGCCACATATGTCCACCTTGTCTCCCATCCTCTTACTTCTGCGTCCAGCAACTTACCCCCACATATATCATAAACCCAATAATAGATTATTGTTTTTACTATAATGCCCAATTATCTTCCAAGGAGATTTTTAAAATAAGAAAAAAATAAACAAAATCTTTAAAAAAAAGAAATGGGACGCCGGAGTGGCTCAGCCGGTTAAGCTGCTGCCTTCAGCTCAGGTTATGATCCTGGGGTCCTGGGATTGAGTCCCACATTGGGCTCCTTGCTCGGTGGGGAGACTGCTTCTTTCCCTCCCTCTGCCTGCCACTCTGCCTGCTTGTGCTCTCTCCCTCTGTCAAATAGATGAAATCTTAAAAAAAAAATAAGAAAAAAATTTTATATTAATCCACGTACTTTTTATTATTTGTAAATCACGGCACTCTTCAATCTTGCCATGTGTCTGAGTTTCATCCATTTTCACCTTCCTTTGGCTTGAAGAACCACCATTGGCTTGCGGTATAGGTTTGCTGGTAAGTAGTCTCTCGGTTTTGTTACTCTGAAAACGTCTTTACTTCACCTTCATTTTGGAAACATACTGTTGCTGGATGTGGGTGTAGGCTGGCAATTTCTTCCAATACTTTGAAGACATCGCCCCACTGAAAGCTTATGTTTTGGTGTCAAGTCTATGAATTCTTAACTTTGTTTCTCTTTGTGCAGACCATGTCCTTTTTCTCTGGCTGCTTTTACACTTTTCCCTTTGCCAGTTGTCTTCAGCGGTTTGATGATGACTTGTCTTAGTGTTTTTCCTTCATGTTTTTTCTGCTTCGGGTTTATTAGCTTTGTAGATCTGCAGGCTCGTAGTTTACACCCATAATGGAAACTTCCTGGCCATTATTTCTTCAAATGTTTTTTCTGTCCCCTTCCCCTCTATTCTTGGACTTCTATTACATGCACATGGGACCACCTGATGTCGCCCCCCAAGTCATGGATGTTCTATGTATTTTTCTCCATCTTTTCCCTCTGTGCTTTGAAGAGTTTCTATCGGTATACCTTCAACATCATTAATCTTTTCTTCCACGGTGTCTTATGTGTTGTTAATCACATTCTGCATGTTTTCCAACCACAGAAGTTCCACTGGGGTCTTCTTTATGTCTTTCGTTTTATTCCTCATCTGTTCACGATTCCTTCCACTTTCTTGATTACGCATATTGTTAACCACTGTCTTAACCTTCTAATCCTCCTACCTCATCATTTCACCACTTCTGGGTCTGTTTCTATTGACTGATTTTTTTTTTCCCTCCTAGGGATGCGTCATATTTTCCTGCTGCCCTGCTTGCCCGGTAACTTGGTATTTTCAGGTTGCTGGATGCTGGATTTTGTCGTTTAATCCTTTAATTAGTGTTAGACTATTCTAGCACTTAGTTAAGTTGCTCAGAATCACTTTTATATTTTCAAGGTTTTCCCCTATGCTTTGACAGTGCAGGGGCAAAGCAGCCTTGAATGCAGGTGACGCCCTTCAGATGACCCTGCTACGTGATGCACTGTGGATCACAGGATCCCCCACCTCAGCTGGTGGGAATATGAGCTATACCCTGACACCCTGGAGTCCTCAGAGACTTTTCTGGTGGGTTTTGTCCCAGATTGGTCTGGCGTGTGGGCAGATCAGCACTTGGCCAAAGACTCGCGTGGAGTCTGCAGATGTCCTCCCCTCTGCGGATTGAGCCCCTGGCATCGTGATGTTTAGAAAGTTCTTTCTCTGTTCAATTAAATATTTGCCGACTGCTGCTTTACAACTCTGGCCTGCTCTGCTGTGTTGTACTCTCCGAGGCCTGCAGAATCTCACAACTCCTTCATAACCCTGTTCTTCACAATCTTTCAAGGCAGCTGTGCTCACTTCTACTGACAGGTCGGTCTAGATGGAACACGGTCCCGAGTCCTTGCATGTTCTGCTGTCGCCAGATTAGGCTTCCACAGTCCAGGGCCTTCAGCCGGACTCCGAGCAGCTGCGTCAGCAGGTGGGCTCACGTCCCTGTTCCTACCTGCCCCTCTGGTTTTGCACACGAGAACATCTCCCTGCTTTCTCCCAGGGCTGGAATCCAGCACGGCCACAGAAAGAGCTCTGTGGCCGTAGATGAGCTTCATAACTGCTCTTAACCACACCGTGTCCTCACTAGCCAGTCGAAGGAACTGTGCCCGCCCCGGGGTCAATGTGAGTGTCGGATTGTGATCACGGAGCCCAGGCCCTCGTGAGCACCCAGCAGACGTTAGCTAGTACTGTGCTATGTGACAACTATTTCACGGCTCGATTTGGATGGATTTCATGCTCAAGAAGTCCAAAGTCGAAACTGAGGCTCAGAGAGGCTGGGTAAGTTTCTGAGGTCCCAGAGCTAACACACGGCAGAGGCAGGTCTCACCCACGCTTCTGTGACCCTGGAAGACTCTCTTCCCGCTGGGCCACCCAGTCAAACGAGCACGGCTCCCTCTCTCCCGCCTGCTCTCCCAATGTGGGTGTTCCCAGGACTGGCCCTCTGCCCCCTCATTTTGCACATTCTTTCTGGGCCATCATGTCTCACCTGTCGTCCCAGCCACCCTTGTGTGTTAATTACCCCCACATCCAGATTCTTCTCCAGCCCCACACCTCTCCTTTCCAAGACCTCCTAGACGGCCCTGCCGGGGGTCCCACAGGCACCGCTCCCAGACTTCCCTCCCCTGTGGGTGCACCTCCATCAGCAGGAGCCACACAGACTCAGACGCCTACGCTGGATGGAGGTCAGGGCAGGACACCCAGCGCTGCCCTCAGGACACCCAGGAAGCTGGGGCCGCTTCACAGGTAGGATGGCAGGACTAAGGGTGACGGATGAGAGAGAGGAGGAGTCACAAGTCGTTCATTTGCTCATTCACTGAACAAGCAATGCCAGCAAATCACCCACCGCTATCTTTGAGGTTAGGACCCCAACACGCCTAAGACCGGACTCCCCACCTCTGGGGGGGAAAACACGTCAGAAACTCAGTGCCCTCCAATGTCAGAGCTGGTGTAGAAGGCGGCCAGGGTCTTCAGCCCTTTCTGGGCTCATCCCCAAGAGGAAGAGCTACCCACTACACGTACCAGTGGGCGGGGCGAGTGGCTGGAATGGTGGTTCCAAAAGGTACGCGCGCGTCCGAGGGGCACCTGGAGGGCTCAGTCGGTTGAGCATCCTACGCTCGGTTTCGGCTCGGGTCATGGCCTCGGGGTCCTGCGATCGAGCCCCTCACCGGGCTCCGTGCTCAGCCGGGAGTCTGCTGGGCTTCTCTCTTCCTCTCCCTCTGCCCTCCCTCCCCCGTTCTTGTGTGCTCTCTCTCTCAGGTGAGAAAGGAAGATGTGGCCCCTAGATCTGTTGTCCTGCCCCCTCCGGCTCTGGGGTAGAGTGCGATGATACATTTGTCAACTCCGTAAGTGTGTACCCAACCGTCCCATTCTCTGCTGGGCCCCGGAGCCACCGCTCACTGCTTGGGACTCCTCTGGCTCTCTGTCCTCCTCTTTGAATGTACACCCTATTAGATGCAAAAGCCTCACCAGTGTACGTGATGGCTATGCAAACACAGGACCTTTTTCTGTGTGCGGTTTGGAAAGAGCAGGTTCACCCCCGCTCAGCTTCTCGAGGCTTCTCCCCTCCCACGTGCAACCTCTGTCCAGGTCTGTCCTTACAAACGGTGCTGGGGCTGTTTCTCCTGCGGTGGAGGCCACCCCGCTTTGTAGCCGAGAGGCCAGAATACACGGCAGGCAGGGTGGGCAGAAACCATTGCTTGGTCCCTCCCTGTTCCTTCCATGATGAATAATCGATGGCGGTTTTGTACACTGCATTGATCAGGAGAGGTGGAAAGCTGACTCTCCCTCCTGGCCCGGGGGTGCCTGAGCCGAACTTGGGTTCTGCCCGTGCTTGCCTCCCCCTACCCTCCCTGCAACCAGCCTCTGGACGCCACAGACACCAATGGCCCATGAAACTTTCTGGGTCCTTTGGCTAGGAGGGACTGCTCTGCCTTCCAAGGTCCCGAGGAAGCACGGCCCTGCAGACGCCTCCATTTGGGGCTCTGGCCTCCGAAACAGCGAGAGAATAGACTTCTGATGGCTGAAGCCATCCGTTCATGGTCATTTCTGGCGGTCACAGGAAGCCAGCCCACGGTCCCCACAGGAGCACCCGGAGACATTCTCAGAGGCCTGTACCGTGCCCTGTACTCTTCACAGCTTTGACCCTTATCAACCGAGTCACAAATCACTGACATGGTCGGTACTGTGTGCTTGGGGGAGGGGGAGGGCGCCCCTCCCCAGGAGGAGCTCTAGGAAGCCCTGCCCTAGGCTGTCGGGTCCCTGAGCCATGGATGGGGATGCTGAAGGCTGTGCATACGCACTTTTCCCCATTTGTGGGCCACTGGGTGGCCCCTCTTCCCACCTTCAAGTGGAGGCTGACCACCTGGGCCCAGCTCGTGGTGCCGACAGCGGACTGCGTGCGGTGGGAGGCGCAGCTACCCTGTGAGTTTGGCGAGGGGCACAAGCACGCGCACCTGCCAGAATCTGGCCCCGCCGCCTTCCATGCATCAAGCCCCTGGGGGCTGCCAGGGAGAGGCAGCACCGACCTGCCTTTGCAAAACTCAGAGCCTGCAGGGGCAGAAAGACCCTGGGGCCCCCGCGTCTGTTCTTCTGGTGGAGGAATAACAGGAAACGCCTCACAACCAACCTCTTTAAACATCACTGCACCAATGAAGGGTTTTTGACTCAATGAAACTCTGGACCCTCTTGCGTCTTGCAAACTTCTGGAACAATCTAACCTCAGGCGAAGAAGTGGGGGCACCCTGCTGGCTTCCAGCTGCTCTGGGACATGGACCCCTCCACACACACACACACACACCACGCGTGCACGCGCCCACATCAGCATGGGCTCTGGGAACACACATCTGCCCTTCTGCTGAGCTCAGCATTTTGGAAATGGGGAAAGAGAAGGGCCATGGCCAGACCGGGAGGAGAACGGGCCTCCGCAGCAGCCGAGACAAACCATGACCTGCAGGCAGAGCCTGAGAGTTTTCCAAGGTCACTGAAGCATCAATGGGGCAGACCTGCCTTTTAAAGACACTCCGTTTTCACATACAACGGGTTTTAAGACATACCCATGTCTGGTCAACAGGGTGGTTGTTCGTTCCGACATTTTGTGGTGAGGGAAGCTGGTGGTACCTGAACTTAAATGAAATAATCTGTTTTTTAAGAAAGCAGAAGTACTTTCTACCTGTTTTTTTTGTTTTTTTTTTTACTCTATGGGTGTATTTAACTTCGTTATTTTAAATACAATTGGAGAACACAGGGGTTCAAATACAGATGACTTAAAAATTATACAAATGCCAAAATGACATGACACAGAGATGAGGATTTTCACGGGCGCTTACGACGGCGCTACGAAAGTGTGCAGTGACAGCGGGTTTCCCCACTTTGAGCTAAAGGTGAGCACTGATTCTCATCTTCCCCTCATGAGAGGTTCGTCTGCATCCAGAACACGCCTGGGAATGGCCCATCCCTCGCGAGTGGGCCCGAGTGTGCATCCTGCCCAGATCGGTCTACGTCGTTCCTTCCAGGCACAAAAATGCCAACTGCTACTGAGTCATTATAAACTGTGGTCCTACTATGTGCAAAGCCGTGGTTTATGTGTCGAGGAAAGGGTTCCCACTTCCTCGTGGCTTACGAGTTAGTGGTGGAGACAGAGCCTAAACCACCTGCAACATGATTTGTCCGGCGGTGATGAGTGCTATGGAGAAAACCAAAGCAGGAAAAGCACATAGACGGTGTCCGACGGGGGTGCGATTGGGGGTGGTGTTGTCATACTTGGAGATGTCATGTCGTCCCACCTTCATCATCACTGTCCTCACCATCAGTATCACCGTCATCAACATCATCACTGAAATCGTCAACACCATCATCACCATCATCATCATCACCATCATCACCATCATCATCATCATCATCACCATCATCATCACCATCATCATCATCATCACCATCATCATCATCACCATCACCATCATCACCATCATCATCACCATCATCACCATCATCATCATCATCATCACCATCATCACCACCATCATCATCATCATCACCATCATCATCATCATCATCATCATCATCACCATCATCACCACCATCATCATCATCATCATCATCATCATCATCACCATCATCATCATCATCATCACCATCATCATCATCACCATCACCATCATCACCATCATCATCACCATCATCACCATCATCACCATCATCATCACCATCATCATCATCATCATCACCATCATCATCACCATCATCACCACCATCATCATCATCATCACCATCATCATCATCATCATCACCATCATCATCACCATCATCACCACCACCATCATCATCATCATCATCACCATCATCATCACCATCATCACCACCATCATCATCATCATCATCATCATCATCATCACCATCATCATCATCATCATCACCATCATCATCATCACCATCACCACCATCATCATCACCATCATCACCATCATCACCATCATCATCACCATCATCATCATCATCATCACCATCATCATCACCATCATCATCACCATCATCATCACCATCATCATCATCATCACCATCATCATCACCATCATCATCACCATCATCACCACCATCATCATCATCATCACCATCATCATCATCATCATCACCATCATCATCACCATCATCACCACCATCATCATCATCATCATCATCATCACCATCATCATCATCACCATCATCATCATCACCATCATCATCATCATCATCACCATCATCATCATCACCATCATCATCATCACCATCATCATCATCATCATCACCATCATCATCACCATCATCATCCCAGCAGATATCAAGTCCTTCCTGTATGTATGAGATGGTGCTAAGATTTTGGATGCTGTTGAATCCTTGCCACCACCTTACGGGCCGGATATTTGGTCACATGCCCTCGTTTGGAGGAGGAGCCCGAGACTCAGAGAGATGGAGTCACTTGCCTAAGGTCATCCAGCTGGTAAGGAAAAGAGCTTGGGCATGGAATTTCAATCTGAGACCAAAGTCAGGCTCTGAAATAACACTTTGGCCTGTCGGGTTCCCTGAACAGCCCCGGAGAAACCTTTATTTTAGCTCTCTGTCTTTTTCCCTCCAACTGAGACCGTCTGATGCTTTCCCATCATCTTGGGAGCCCAGCATCGCAGGGCCAAGTCCTTGCAGCCTCCTGTCCCCTGCCTGCTGACCTCTGAGTGCCCGTGTGAGGGTTGCTGGTAGCCCCTTGTGCTCTCTACACGAGAACAGACAGGTCCCTCCAAATGTGAACCAAGAGGATCTGCTCCGATCACGTCCCCCTCTCCAGCAGAAGCAGCTCTGGCCATGGTCACACCCACCCCTGATGCTGCGGTCAGCCCAGCCTGGTGGACCCCCTGGACAGACGCAGCTCAGACAAGGTGCCGGCAGTAGTGGTGGCTAGGAGCTTGGGGTCCTGGCTCAGAACTGAGCCCGAGCTTCCTCCCCTGTGAACTGGAGAGGGCCATGAGCCCTGACCTCCCAGCTTCGTTGCAAGAATTAGAGCAGAGGATGCTTTTGGCACAAAGTCAAACCTGTCAGGTGAGAGAAAGTCTTGGCCCCTGTGGGTGTTTCACTGCATTTCACTGAGGAACCCCTTGAAGAGGAGCTATTGTCTATGGGGTGGGCCCCGCCCCCGCCCACAACGTGACAGTCCTCTGCCCAGCTTCCATTCCTGCCTTCTGTTTTGGCGCTCTGGTTTTCCTTGAGGAATGACCGGCATCCTCTCTTGGTCCACGTGGTTCAGAAGCAGACTGCCTCTGGTCAGTCACAGTGACTAGGCCATAGTGACTCACCTACGGATGGCCACAAACCCACATCAGGACAATCAGAGCTGACCCTGGAGAGCCCTGGGGACAAATGCTTTCTGTCCACTGGGGCCACAAAGGGTGGAGACTAGAAGGTATACTTGTCATGTGGCCACCGAGGGAGAGTTTGCCTGAGGGTGGGCCCAGCCCAAAGAACAGAAGACCCACAAGATGGAGAACGATGAAACTCTAGAGACATCGAGTCCCTGGATCCAGCTATGCCTGAAGCTGGATGAAGTTTTCTGCCACTTATAACCCAAACGTTCTTGAATGGGTTACACTGAACCACCTGCATTCTCTTGCTCAGGGTCTGCCTGGTGAACTCTCCCAAATTTAAAGCACAAATTTTAACCATGGGCCAGTTTTCTTCCTTGCCCTTCCTCTCTGGGCCCCCAGATGGCTTGGGAGAGACACACGCTCCTATGCACATTCTGGGAAGGAAAGTTCTCCATGAGTTCATTAACAGAGCTTTTATTATTTTAAGCCATTTAGCGATGGTTTAAATATTTGGCATTTCTTAAAATAAACAGATCTTCCCAGACAGGTCGTCTTGCAGTCTGGGCGCGAGTCTGTGACTCCGAGACCGGAAGAGAACAAAAGCCAACCTCTCTAAGCCTGGATGCCGGCAGTGACTGGGCCATCTTAGCGCTGGGTCCAATCCCACCCCTGCTGGAAATCAGAGTGTCCACTGCGTGCCCAGTCCCCGAAGTTCAGGAAAGGCTGCACTGCACCCCTTCCTTCTGGGCGCCCCTCACTTCCTTCTGGGCACGAGAAGACGGGCAACGAAGATGTTGAGGCCACTTGGTTTAATCCAGACTCCCCCAAGCTGGTCAGTTCCAGAGGCCAGAGGCTGGGGCTGCCTTTCTCCAGGGAGCGGGAAAACGGTGCCAAAAGACACAGGACTGTGGAGCCTTGGAACCCCTTGCCCCCAATTCCTATTGAGTTTCCTGGGACTGCTGGAATGAGTCACCAGAAACTTCATGGCCGAAAACAGCACACATTCAGTATCTTACAGTTCCAGAAGTCAGAAGTCTGGAATGGGTCTCGCCAGACCACATGCAGGCATTGGCAGGGCCGTGTTCTTTGTGCGGGCTCGAGGGGACACTGTCTCCTGGCCTTTTCCAGCTCCTAGTGGCCACCTGCCACTCTCCGCTCAGGGTCCCTCTCCACGGTCGCCGTGACTTCTCTGGCTCCGACCTCCCTGCCTCCTTCTTCCACCATTAAGGACCCGGTGAGGTCCCCTGCATCACCCAGAATGAGCTCCCCTCTCGGGGTCAGCTGTGGATCAACCTTCCTTCCATCTGCAACCTTGATTTCTCCTTGACACGTAGACGTAAGGTCTTCTCAGCTTCTAAGGATTGGGGCGTGGGCCTCTCTGGGAGGCGTTCTCCTGCCTGCTGCGCCAAGGGTGGACGGTCCCAGCGTGGGGGAAAGAACGGCGTAGAGGACCCTGCCATTCACGCGCTCACACACCCGTGCAAGTGCTGAGCGCTTATTGAGCACCTACAGTGTGCCAACCTCTGCAGTGGGTGCTGGGGATACGAGAGCCACCTCCTCGGAAGCCAGACCGAGTCCCTACCCTCATGGGTTTGGTTTGGTTTGGTTTTGAAACTGGAGAAGAGTCTTTTAGTTAAAACGGAGAGGCTAAGAGAGAAGACGAGCCCACCTGGATGGGGCCCCGAGGGCTAGCGGATGCCTCGTCCCGCCCCTCCCACCCGCCATCCACCTGCCAGTCTGGGAAACCCTTGTTTATCTCTGGCTGTTCTGCCACGAAACGAAATGTCAAGGGACAGCAAGTGGGAGGAGGAGGAGGAGGAGATTTTTCGGGGAAGAAGCAGCGTTTTCTCTCTCTCCGTCCGTCCGGCTTGTTAACACAGAGTAACGCACCTGCTCTCGGGTCTGTCTCCCTGGTTTTGTTTTTGTTTTTTTGACATTCCCGTTTTCGGGGCAACAAGCTCTCATGTGATGGTAGCTCGGGTTTAAAATACTCCGAGTGCTCTCCGGGACCCGGTTCACACGCTCCCGCCTCTCCACGTCAACGCGCGGGGAAGCGGCGGGCTCCATGGCCCGGCCGGGGCGGGACGGTCCGCGGGGCGTGGGGTCACGATTTTACGGACGCCCACCCCACGTCCCTGGAGCCCTCCTGGGCCAGAGCCCGGCTCCTGAGGCCTTGCCCGGCCACTGGCCCACACTTAACAAATGTCACCACTGGGATTTCTCCGCGATGGACATGGGAAAACCAAAGGAGTGGCCGAGGACGTGGACGCATCAAAAACAACAAGGCTGCTTTAAATGGACCGAGGTTCCGGGGCAGAATGTGAACCCAGTGGTTGGTTTATTTTAAAATAAAGTTTGTTTTTCATTCTGTCTCAGTTAAATCTCTCCTGATAGAGCTAAAAAAAAAAAAAAAACCCAAAAAACAAACAAACAAAAAAACCCTCTTCTTTTTTCTAAAAACTGAAATCCGTATGCTTAAAAAAGAAATGGGGGGGAGGTGAAAATATAGGTCAAAGCAGCACCAGGCAAGGCCCACGGGGCCTTGGGCACGGCCGGGCCAGACGAGTAACGTGGATACTTGAAAGTCCCGTCAAAGCCCGGAGCCCCGGCCTCAAGTGGGACAACAGCGTCTGGCACGTTGGAAAGTTCCATCATCTTTCTTGATCTTTCCGCCAATCGGTGTTTTTTTTTTTTTCTTTTCTTTTCTGCGTGATTCTATGGTGACGCCGTGACGCTAGGCACCGACTTGAGGATTGGGAAGATCGGGGTTCGAATCCTGCTCCCCCTTAGCAGCGGGGGGAGCTTGGGCAGGTCATCCTACTTCTCTGAAAAATAAACCACACTCCCCCAGGGCGGACATCCCCAGGTGCCAACACGCGATTCGTCTGTAAAGGGTGCGCTCAGCATGACACCCGGCCCCAGGGAAGGCTTCCCGAGGAGAACAGCGAGCAGAACAGCGAGCAGCATTGGCAAACATCACGCCCCACGCACACTAACCAGCTGGCAGGTTTTTCTAGCAGAGACGGCTCTTGCCTCCGTTCTCTGCGTGGAGGATCATTTGTTTGGTGGCCAGTTCTGGTCGAGGCTAGTGACCCTTGCCGAGAAGGTGACCAGCGCCAGCACGGTGACCCTGAGCTAGACACCAAGTTCAAGGCTGCAGCAGGGACAAAGTTAACGTGACCAAAGAGGAGCATTTCTCGGGAGAACGTTGACACGTGAAGGGCGCCTCTCCTTGCCCGAGGCTCAGGGGAGACCCAGGGAGTCTCGGGGAGCTTGGGGTGACCCACGTGCACTCAGAAATTGGCTTTGCTGAGTGGGGACTGTCCCCCACTGGTAGTGAACATGGGGCAGAGGGGGCCGGGGGTCAGGCTGCCAGGGACAGGAAGTGGGCCTTTGGGAGGGAGCCTGCCCGGAGTGAGGGGATCCTGTGTGTTACCGTCATTGCTGATGCCTGGGGTGGGGATGGGGTCTGAGCAGATATTCTCGTTATGACGGGTCTGCAGACCCCACAGAAGTACCCACAAAAGAGTCAGCTTCAAACAGGCACCCAGCAGGAGATTACAAGTTCAGCTGGACAATGCCCCAACCCACCCCGCTCACCCCAGTCCGGTGGGGTCCCGGGGGCCCAGGGTGGGGTGGGGAGAGGGAGACGAACACAGCAGGGAGGGGAGGGAAGGCAGCTGCCCCCCTCCCCACACCCAGGCCTCCAGCCCGAGGCCGGCCGGCTGGTGGAAGGAAAACGTGCTTTTAAGCTAAGTCTTACATGGGACTGGACATTCGCATTATCCTCCTGAGACCAGTTGTTGTGACTAAACGTGGCTGGGAAAGCTTTTATTATGACAGTGACCAGAGAGTCATGGGACCTGCTTTAGAGTTCCCCCGGGGCTGGGAGGCCCAGCTCTAGAGAGTGCAAACAACAAATCAGAGCGAATCCTGTGTGTTCGCTGATCCTGCGTGTTCGCTGATCGCTGTGGCCCACGCACCCCCCCACGGCGGGGTCCCTGCTACCGCTGTGATGTCGCCGAACCCCAAGATGGGAAGGGATGCATGCCTCTGGCTTGCATGGGCAGGTGTGAGCTGGTGTGAGAGGTGTGCATGAGCGTGCACAGGTGTGAAGGGGTGTGAGCTGGTGTGAGCAGAGTGACAGACGTCAGCAGGTGTGAAGGGATGTGTGGGTGTGAGAGCGTAGGAGAGGGTGTGAGCGGATTAGCAAGTGTGAGCGGGTGTGAGCGGGTGTGAGCAGGGCTCCAGCACACCCAGAGCAGGTTAGAAGGAGCAGTGGGGTGGGGTGTGTGGGGAAGAAGGAATGAGTCCTTTCCCGCCGGAGTGCTGGGTTCTGCTCCGTGAACTTACTGGTGTCCCTGCTTTACTTCCCCCCAGGACACGCCTCACTTTTTATGCCCATGGGTGGGCGGGCGGCGGGGAGGCTGCTTTTTGTCCTCTGCGTCTCAAAGTGCGTGAGAACGGGCACCCTGTTTCAATCCCTGCCTTGAGGTCTGCCACACAAGCTTGCGGTTGTCTCCGAACACGCGCTCAGTGTTGGTCAAACGAATGGATAAATGCACGAATGGCACCGTCACACCTCTTCCAGGAAGCCCTCCCAGCTCCCAGGTGAGGACAGGTCTCCCTGCCACACACTCGCACACCGCCACGCGGCAGCACCGAACGGTTCCATGGAACGGTTCCATGGTGCGGCCAGGCTGGGTGCCACGGCGTGAGTCCTGGAGCTGGCGTGTCCCGAGGGGAGTGAAGGGTCAGGGGGCTCAGCCGGGTGCGGAGGCACGCGCTTTTATATGGAAAGGCCTTCACTGAAATGGGAAACAGACTCAGAGCTCTCAAAGAATCTCCTTTGGCCCCCAAGAGTTTGCTTTCATGACTCACCATGTAGGTGCTGGGCTGTGCCTCTGGGGTGAGGAGACGAACAGTGGAGAGAGCGCGGTCGGGCACCTGGCCCTGGTCCAGCCCTGGCGAGGCACCCCCCCCCCCCCCCAGCAGGACCTAAGGTGCACTGGGGACATGTCGGCGCACTCGCTGGGGAGGGCTGGATGGGCTTGGAGGATGGTCCAGGGACCAGGCAGTGAGGGCAGCGGACAAAACCCTTGCCTGCTGTGGCTTGCCTCGCGGTGGAGGAGAAAGGCAGGAGACGAGGTATGCGGTGCGAGAGGCAGTGAGAAAGCAGGGCAGGGTGCCTCGGGACGGGGTGGCCCCGGAAACCGCAGCCAGGGCCATTGCTAAGAGAATGTGCCCAAAGCCAGAAGCCAGAAGCTGGCTCCCCCCATTTCTCCTTTGCCCGTGGGGGCCGGGGTGCAGCCAGTCTGTTCTAGGCCTTGACACCCCCCCACCAATCTTCTACAGGGCTGGCGGCCCCGGCAGAAAGTTGTCCCGGAGCACAAACGAGGCTGCCGTCTGCAGGCACTCTGCTCCCCCCGGAGCTCCGGGCACAGAGGTAGCAGGCCAGGGCCCGAGAGCGTCCTAGTTTTCTCTCTCGTACCGTTTTCCACCCTCGGCATCCTGGGTCCGCCTCCATCCTTGGTAAGACATCAAGACACAGAAGTAGGGCAGAGGCACGGGGGCTCAGACCACCTCCTCCTCATGCCATCTCCAAATCCGGGCGCAAAGGCACAGACAGACAATTGCGACTTCCCATAACTCACTGCTCCCCAGAGCCCTCTCCTCCGCACCATCTTATTTCTGTGAACGTGCAAGTCAGGGGGGCCGTGGAGCAGAGCCATTTCTTGGGCTCCGGTCTCCCTGGAGCAGACCGCTCCACGGTGACATTCTGTCACCCTCCCGCCACCTCACAAGAAGGGACAAGGGACCACCTGTCCCCGGAGGGGTCCTCTCGGCTGTGGGGCTGTGACCATGTCTCCTGAGCTTGGCAGGGTCGTCTGGCCCTTGCCTTGTTCCCTCTCCCGGGCCTTCTGCGTCCCAGAGGCCAAGGGCATGACAAACAGCCAATGCTCTCATCTTCCCGTGGCAAGCCGCCGGCAGAGGCAGTGACGTCTGACGGAGGTCAGCGGAGCCGGAGAGACGGGACTTGAGCAAAGACAGCGATCGGTGTTCGGGTGGCCTGCTGAGCCGTGTGGGGACCCGTGGTCAGGTGCTGCAAGGAGCCAGAGCCATGGCAGCGAGTGAGGTCCCCTGCACCCCAGAAGCACCAAGAACACAGGCCTCTTCCTCGACGGCTGTAGGGGAACACACGGAGATGCTTCTGAACTTGGGGGGGCCACACTCTGGCGCCCCTCTGGATGACGGTGCCCCTCAGAGCAGGGGGCACAGTTCGTCCCCTGGGTTCTCCAAACATGGCCTGCCTGTGGGACGTCCTCAGTAAATCAGTATCTAGCAATTGGGCCAAACAGGACAGGAAAATATTTCCAGGAAACAAACTCACTGGCATTGAACCTGCGTTTTTCTCCTTGGCGTGAGGATTTTAAGAAAACGGTCCCAACAACAACAAAAACCCCACGGGTGGCTCCAGGAACGGACAGCTAAAGCGCACGAGGGCTGGAGAAGGGCTCACACCTCCTCTGGGGCAGCGGGCCCGCTCGTGGAGTTCGGCACGCGGAGCCAGGGGCACGAGGCTTGCCAACTGCCATCGGCCCACATGTCTGGGTCCCCTGGGCCACCACCCCCTCTCCTCTGGACTCCCAGATCAGCCCCAACTCTAGCCTCCCCATCCTGGCCCCCTGTCTGCTCGCAGTCGCCAAAGTGATCTTTTAAGATGACAATGAGGTGGTGTGGACACAGAGCATCTGGAACGTTCTTACGGCGCTGATGTGGAGATTTGGGGGAAAGCGGCAAAAGGGATAACGCACCAGCGCTCCACCTGGGTCTGGACCCGGCGGGTCTCCTCCCGGGCGTGCACCTGCCGGAGACGATGTCCGCGTTCACCAAACGAGCCGCAGGGGTGCGACCAGACCGCGCTGCCCACCATGGCCCCAGCGGTGCGCCCCCAGCGGCAGGACGGGCACAAAGGCAGCACGCAGGAATGACCTGAACTGCATGACATGGAGCCACACGGGTGCACAGACCCGACACAGAAGAAGCCAGACGCCAGAGAGGGTGTGCGCACAGTTCTACGGGCATCCAGTTTTAAAAACCGGGAAAAGCTCTCCGTGGCGCCGGAGGGCACGGTTTGGGGGCTGCAGGGGCTGGGAGGGGTCACGAAGAGGTGTCCCGTGCCTGTCCGAGTGCCAGTTACAGGGGCCTGTTCACTTTGTGAAACTCCGCCGAGCTGTCCAGCTGCGGACGGAATCGGGTCCCCACGGACTCATTCACACGCCGAAGCACGGACACCCAGGGCGACTGCACTTCGAGGTAAGAGTCTTTCAGGAAGAAATTAAGTCTAAATGAGGCGAGAAGCATTGGGCCCTCATCCGGAGGACAGCCATCCTTGTAAGAAGACGGAGAGGGAGCTTGCCTTCCGCACACGCGTGCAGGAAGGCCACAGGGGCACCGGGCGGGAAGGCGGCCGTCCATAGGAGAGGCCTCACCAGACCCCGATCCCTCTGGATCTGGAACTCAGAGTCCAGCCTCCGGGGTTTGGAGATGATAAGTGCGTGTTGTTCAAGCTGCCTGCTCTGGTGGTGGCCTAAGCTGACCCCTGTGTGTGTACCCGGGTGTGTGTACTTTTCCCCATGTGTGGCGTGTTTGATGTAAACTCGATTCAAGAAGGCAAAACTGGTTATAGTCCTCTTCTGTTCGTGATCATTCTCTGGCTTCCCATCTGTTCCTAGGGTCACATTCACAGTGTGGTCTTGAAGGCCCAGCACGGTGGAGCCCCCGTTGCCCTCTTTGGACCACATGGCCACAGCTGCGCCCTCTCCAGCTTTGGACCACATGGCCGCAGCTGCTCTTTGTCTCAGCTGTTTGAACACACCAAGCCCTTCCCACGCCTCATGCCTTTGCACTTATTGGTCCCTCTGCCTAAAACACTTTCTCACCTTTTTGCCTGGCAAACTCCTACCAGTCCTTCAGGTTCCAGTCTAACCATGTTTTTTTCCATGCAGAAGTCTTCCTGATCCCAAGCTGGCAAACTCTCAAAGCGCCTGACTTTTCCTTCGCTGCACCCATCCAAGTTGGAGATAAATGAAATATTGCTGCCCACTGTCTGTCTTCCCCACTAGACTGTGAACTCTCTGAGGGCAAGGACTTGTCTTGTTCTCCATGGGGACCAGAGTGCCTATTGTGAATGAAAGGGTGGACTGATGGATGAGTGGATGGATGTGTGGGTGGGCAGGTGGGTGGGTGGTTGGATGGATGGATGGATGGATGATGGATGATGGATGGATGGATGATGGATGGAGGTGTGGATGGATGGATGGATGGTTGGTTGGATAGATGGATGGATGGATGATGGATGGATGCGTGGATGGATGGATGGATGGATGGATGGTTGGTTGGATAGATGGATGGATGGATGATGGATGGATGCGTGGATGGATGGATGGATGGATGGTTGGTTGGATAGATGGATAGATGGATGGATGGATGATGGATGGATGCATGGGTGGATGGATGGATGCGTGGATGGATGATGGATGGATGATGGATGGATGTGTGGATGGATGGATGGATGGATGCACAGATGATGGATTGATGGGTGAGTAGGTGGATGGATGGATGGATGGGTGGATGGATGGGTGGGTGGATGGATGGATAGATGGATAGATAGATGGGTGGATGGATGGATTGGTGGATGGTTGGTTGGATGGATGTGTGGGTGGGCAGGTGGGTGGACAGCTGAATGGATGGATGGATGATGGATGAATGGATGCATTTATGAACTAATGGATAGATGGGTGGACATCAATCCCCAGTAAAAACATCTCCCACAGCAACAATTCTGCTTACAACTGTGTTATTGTAGCCATCTACCGAAGCTCTGAGGTGCGTGAACACTGCAGCAATGAGTCAGTGTTCTGCGGTCTGCTGATTTTTAGGAAATGATCTAAGAATACATCTCCGAGGCTTTCATCGATGAGGCAAATGGTGGACTTCTTTAAATATTTATGCTTTTAAAGTGCTAAAATTTGGGAACACCTAAAAAATACTGCTAACTGTGATGTATTGCCTTAGAAGGCCTTCCAGCTACATGGAAAGGGGAAAAAAGGATTTTTCGAAAATGGATGGAGGACATGTCCCCAGCACCAGAGAGGGGATGGGGGGAGACTCTGGTCCTTGGGCCCCGGGTGTGTGTACAACCTGCACAGGGCAGGTGCCCCTCTGTAAGACGCAAGGTCAGACAGGGAGAAGCGGGAGTGGGGGTCCCAAACCCAGCACCTAGCTTACCGGGCTCTCCATGTCCCGACCCCGTGGGACTCCCGAAGTCATGTCCCACCCAGCCATCGTCCCTCACCTGCTCTACTCCAGCCAGAATCCGTATCTTCCAGCTTCTCCATCTGGGCTCTGGGCATGCTATTCCCTCTGCTTGGAATGCCCTTCCTGTACGTTTCTGCCCAGCTAACTCCTACCAGAGCTCCTACTGTGTGCAGACACACGTCGAGGCACCGGGAGTGTGGCAGAGAGCCGGACAGACTGCCTCTGTCCCTGGGGGATCTGTCACGCTACGTGGGGGGAACGACACTCATTACAAGCGCAGATGACGGTCAGACAGGCCCGGGACACAGAGATCGGAGCAGGGGCCTCATCTGCGGGCCGTGCAGGGCGGGGTGAGCTCTGCAGCCTTCTCGAAACCACGTGCCCAAGGAGCAGTTTTGGGCAGGGTTCATGGGCGAGTAGCTGGGTTTGTGGGCGGCTCGGGGGACATGACAGCTCCCTGCTACCGCTGAGCTGTGTCCCCCAAATGCCTATGGTGGAGTCTGGACCCCAGCACCGCAGAAGGTGGATGTTTAGAGGTAAGGTCTTTGCAGAGACAAACTAGGTAAAACAGGGTCACCGGGGTGGCCCTGATCCCATGGGACTGGGATCCTTATGAGAAGAGGGGACCAGGGCAAGGACACACATGGAGGGACGATCCCACGAGGATGCAGGGGGAGTACGGCCGTGCGCACATGAGGAGAGAGGCCTCAGGAAGACCCTGCCCTGCCCGCACGAGCTGTGGCCATCCTTCCGGGATCTTCCAGATGGCTGGCGAGCCAGCAGGACTGTCCTCTGGGCTGGGGTTTATGGCGTTTGTGGGCCTGCGCCAGCTTCCTGAGCAAGTTCCCGACAAGGGCCTCTCCAGCCCCATCTCACACCGAGGAGGCTGATGATCGCCGGTCCTCGCCTGTCCCTACCTTGGATGCTGCCACTTGCCTACGTGTCCCCCGTGTGCCTCCGGGAGCTCTGCTGGCAGGTGCAGAGAATTTCTGGTGAAGCTTGGGCAGAGCTGTCAGCCGTCCTGAGAAAGGGCTGCTGGGCCTCATTACCACGTCCCGGCTGCTCAGAGTTGGCTCGGACGAGGTCCCTGCCCCAAGGGCTGCAGCACACCCCGACCCCCTGACGGGTGGGCTCCCGCTCGTCACAACTCACGCCCAGTGACGCAGGGAAACCACCCCACCGTGCCATCTGTCCTTTAGTCCCCAGTTGGCATGAATTCTGCTGGGTGTTAAGAGAAGTAACTAATAAAACCTGCAAAGTCATGTCATTTCCAGACATGTGGGGACACGCGTGGGGCACACCCGTGGCTTCCAGCCCCAAGGGGACTGTCTGGATGCCTGTGCCCACAACTAATCTCCCCTGGATTATGACTTCATCTCACTGTGGATGCTGGCTGGGCCACACTCATCCTTCAGTTCCTCGATGTCCCCCCAGTGAGATGTGTGGCACATGGACACCAAGCACGGCATCCCCGTGGGCTTCCTAGAGGCAGCGTCTGCTCCCAACGGGGTTGGGGGAGGTTGGCTGGGACAGGTTCCACGACGAACAGTGACCCAGACAGCACTTAGGATAGCACTTGGGACTGGCACTGTCTCCCTTCATAAGGTCTCTATGGCCACCACCAGCCACCAAATGTAAAGGACACATGCTTTGCACAAGGTTGGAGAGCAAGTGGGAACAGCTCAAGGCACATATTGCCAAACACAAGGACAAATGCCACACCTGTCAGAAGGAGCTAACAGCTCGCAGTGTGGTAACGGCATCAAGACAGACAGACACACGGGCCACAGAGACAGAACAAAGAGCCCAGAAATGACCCTCACGTAGGCGATCGGACGAACTTCAACAGCGGAGCTGAGACCCATCAGCGGGGAAAGGACAGTGTTTCCAACAAACGAGTCAGGAAAACTGGACATCTGGATGCAAAGAGTAAAAGCAGACTCTTCCTCTCCCACTGTATCCAGAAATGAATTCAAAGTGATCAAAGACTTGAATATAAGACTTGAAACTATAAACGACCTGGAAGAAAACACAGGGCAAAGCTTCATGACACAGACTTCGTCATGGTTTCTAGGATGGGACACCAAAAACACAGGCCACAGGAGCAACAATAAACACATGGAGGAAACCAGAATTTAAAGACTTTCATGTAGTGAAGAAAACCATCGACAGAGTGAGAGGCAAGCGACACAATGCGGGGGTGGGGGCAGGAGTATTGCGCAAGCCAAGTATCTGGCAAAGGATTAGTATCCAGGTTATATAAAGAACTCCTACAAGTCCACAACAAAAACTCAAAAAGTCTGATTAATAAAACAAGCAAAGGATCTGATGAGACATTTCTCCAAATGAGCTACAAAGGCCAGCACGCATACGCATCATATGGCTGCACAGCCAGATATGACCCCATGCCCGTTAGGACAGATACCGCCAAGATGCCAGAAAATATCGAGCATCGGTGAGGGAGAGCCCAGAGCCCTTGTGCATGGCTGGTGGGGACCCAGAATGGTGTGGCCGCTGGCGAGCACAGTGCACCTGTTCCTCAAAAAAATGAAACATAGACCAACCCTATGACCCAGCAATCCCACTTACGGATACGACCCCAAAAGAACTGAAAGCAGGATCCCAAAGACAGATTTGCACACCCCTGCTCACTGCAGCCTTATTCCCAGTAGCCAAGCGGCGGAGGCAGTCGCAGTATCCCCTGGCGGATGAGCGGATAGAGGAGACGAGGTCAATCCACACGACGGAATGTTATTCAGCCTCAAAACCGAAGGACCATCTGACACCTGCTACCACATGGGTGAGCCCCGAGGGCATGATGCTCAGTGAACTGAACCAGACACAACAAGACTCATACTGCAGGATTCCACTTACAGGCGGTACCTAATGTTGGCAAACCATTAGGAATAAAAAACGGAATGGTGGTTCCAAGGGCTGGGCGGGGCGGGGGGAGAGGGCGCCATATTTCTGCAAGAGGAAACATTCTAGAAACGTGGCGCGGGATAATATGTCCACAGTTGCGGCTACCACACACGTGACAATGGTCAAGATGGCAGATTCCACACGATGTGGTTTTTTCCACAATTAAAAGAGCTGAAGGCCCTTTCTAGGGTGGGAACAAGTTGGCAGCAACTGTTGGTAAACAAAACAGACGTGGTCTGGAACACAGTTACGTGGAAAGAGAGAGGGAGAGCTTATAAAATGCGATCACTGTGGATAATTATTCTGGCGAGGACTGATTGTGTGTGAGTACCCCAGACACTTGCGCACACAGCTCGTTGCTTGTCGCTGAACCCTACTAACGAGGGTGCCGCTACTTCCCATTTACGGACGAGTGAAAGTCCCACGGCTGGGAAGGAGTGGGGTCAGGGGTCACGTCCACGCGGCAGGACCAGGCAGGGAGCAACAGGACGGTCTTTTGTGTGACTGCCCTGGCTTCTTTTCATCCCGGCCAATCATCTTTCAGTGCTGCTGGGAGAGGCTAAACCCTGTGGTCCCAAGGGAGGCTGACTTGTACCAGCACGTCTGTGAGCTACCCTTGACTTGCGGAATTGGAATCAGTGATAGAAAAATTCTCGCTCTGGGTACATTATAATTATTGCTACCATGTCCCGGGCATCTCTTTTGTATCCAGAACCTCATCATGCATTCGTTACCTTGTTTGCCCCTTGCAGCGTCCCTGAAAGTAGATGCTCATTCTACAAAGAAACTGCAGTTCAGAGAGGTTAAGCAACTTGGCAAAGGTCACACAGCTTGTACTAATACATCAGAGCATGATGCTTTTCTGTACCAGTTTCAGAGTCAGGGAGGAGGGGCCATTTGCTTAAAATGTTAATGAAAAAAATGCTCGTTGGCACAGTGTCCGGGATTATTCTAAGAACGTCTGTGAGAAATTCCTATGGCTTGATATCTCCACTTCTCTACGGAGTCGGCCAAACATGGCCTCATTGTTGATCTTCAGAGGCATATTTTTAGTGTGAGGTGGGCTGTGTTTATTTTTTTGAGGAATAGCAAACATAAGGTTTCTATAAATAAAGCCATGGCTCCCCCCCTCCCTTCTCATTTTGTGCACGATTCACAAGTGTGTTGACCAATCAGACGAGGCTGCCAGCTCCAGAGACTTCATAATGGAAAGTTCCCGTGAGTGAGAGGAGGGCTGGTCCGCGTCTTTAAAGAGCCTCTCCATCCGCAGCACCTGCAGCCGACTTTGTACGCATCTGTCCCGTCCCGGAGAGCATTTTCCTACTTTTTTTTTTTAAAGATTTTATTTATTTATTTGACAGAGAGAGATCACAAGTAGGCAGAGAGGCAGGCAGAGAGAGTGAGAGGAAAGCAGGCTCCCTTCAGAGCAGAGAGCCGGACGTGGGACCCGATCCCAGGACCCTGAGATCATGACCCGAGCCAAAGGCAGCGGCTTAAACCACTGAGCCACCCAGGCGCCCCGCATTTTCCTACTTTTTAATGACGCTCACGTGAAGGGGCTACTGAAGAAGGACTGTTTCTCTTTTAATTGTCAGCAAACCATTTTCTGAATTGGAAGTGGTTGTAGACCGAGGGGCAACCCCACTTCCACTTTTCTGTCTGTGAAATGGTTTGCACCCAGGCGGGGGCATAAAGCACCAGCAGACCCCCACATTTGTCCTGCCCTGAGTTCATGGCCTCTGGCCCGGAATGCCTTCCTCTCCTATGGTGGGCACCCAAGGCCCCTTGAAACCTCGGCCATGGAAGGCCCCATGAAAACTCCCAACACACGTTAGTGGGGACATCTGCAGTAACTCTGGGCAGGTACTGCCACCAATGAGGAAACCAAAGATGACATTTATGGGAGGAGAATCCTCCTGAGATGACTTACACTCGGCATTTTTGGTTCTTACACGGAGACAAGCTGTGGTCCTTATCCATGTCCTCTTGTCCCTGAGCCAGCTCACCTCTCCCTGCAGCTAACTTGCTACCCGTGCCCATAGCCTAGCATACAGCAGGTTCCTGAATACACAGAGCCCAGCTGCTGACCTTGCTCCCCATTTCTCCCATGTTCACCTATGCTTAGGATACATTTCTGGAATTGGAGTGACTGAATCAAGTGTAAATGTCTGTTCCATTCGCTCCATCACCTGCCATCCATCATCTATGATTCATCCACCCATCCATCTGTCCGTCCTTCATTATCCATCATCCATCCATCTGTCCATCCATCCATCCCCCATTATCCATCATGCATCCAAACATCCATCCCAACATCCATCTCCATCCATCCATCCATCCATCCATCCATCCATCCATCCAAACATCCATCCATCTGTCCCCCATTATCCATCATCCATCCATCTATCCATCCATCCATCCATCCATCCCCCATTATCCATCATGCATCCAAACATCCATCCCAACATCCATCTCCATCCATCCATCCATCCATCCATGCATCCATCCATCCATCCAAATATCCATCCATCCATCCATCCGTCCATCCATCCAAACATCCATCCAAATATCCATCCATCCATCCATCCATCCGTCCATCCTCCATCATCCATCCATCCAAACATCCATCTCCACCCATTCATCCATCCAAACATCCATCCAAATATCCAAATATCCATCCATCCACCCAAACAACCATCCAAACATCCAACCATCCAACCATCCATCCATCCATCCATCCATCCATCCATCCATCCATCCAAATATCCACCCATCTACCCAACCACCCATCCAACTACTCAACCATCTACTCATCCAAGCATCCAACCATCCACCACCAACTACCTATTAAGCCCCCACCCTGTGTAAACCCTGTGTAAACTCTGGAGAGAGAAGGTGAGAAAGTCCAGCTGGCCACTGCCCTTCTAGTGTGTAGTAAGTGCCTTGACACCTGGGGAGGGCTACAGACAGGAAGGCTTTTCACACAAGAGCACCCTACACACCGCAGGTTCACAACAAATGTGTGGGGACTGAATGATTACACGTTGCCCTCAGGTGCAGGTGGCCGGGATGTGTGAGAGTGAGGACCCGTTTGTGGAAGAGCTTATCTCCCACCGGCTCAGCCCCCAGAGTGTTGATCAACATGGTTGACTTGAGGGGCCCACGAACATCTCACGGCGCTACTACAGCTGTCTTTTCTAGATAGCCTTTGGGGGAGGTAAATGAACCTATTTTGGTCTCAGCCGGTTTCCTTGTTGGCACCTTGTTGGTGAGCTGATCATGTCATCCTTGACTGGTCCCCAGATTTAATGAGAACACCTTCAAGGCCTTCAACATGGTGATGTTGGTTGACTCTTGGCTCCAAACAGGTATTTTTAATCCTGTTACAAAGGTCTCCTTTTTTTTTTTTTTAAAGCCGTTTGAGTGGACAAAGATGCTATCGAATGTATATTTTACTATCAAGTCAAGAAGATCATACATGTCGTGGACCCCAGAAAAGCCACGATTCTGCTGCCCCTGCCTGTATAGACTTGGCTTCCCACCGACAGGTGGAAGGTACTTTGATGCCTTGAGTCCGGACTGGCCTGAGACGTGACTTGGTCAACAGGATGCTGCCGAGCAACAGGCCTCCTGAGGCCTTGCGCGGTTTGGCTCTTCACTGCGGACCTCGCTAGTCTGGGAACAAGCCTGGGCCAGCCTCCTGGAGGACGAGAGGCACCCCACCGCTGTCGCCGCAGCCCACAGCCCGCTTGCTACAATCCAGTAGGGGATTGTAGCTCCACCAGCTACCCCCAGCTGAGCTGCCAGTGGGCCACAGACGTGTGAGCACGCCCCACTGGGATGAGCCAAAGCCGGTCCAAGTCAGCCCCTGCCCCGCGGTGGGCAATCACGAGGGCCGTGGCCTGAAGCCAGCGAGTTCTGGGCCGGTCTACATGCGGCAGCAGGTAACCGTACCGAGGCTTCTCTCCTTCATCCTGCTTCTCACGAGCCGACGTTCACAGAGCCTCCCTGACAGTAACACAGCGGGCCCGCGCCGGTGACCGCGGCCAATCCTTCCACCATCTTGCTGAGTTGCCAAAACCTCAGGGAGTGCGACCAGGCCCTCCGTCAGAGCCGGCCGCCTGAGCCCTTGGATCACTGAAGGCGTGTTTATGAGTGTCCGATCACCTTGAGAAGCGATACCATGACAACCTGTGAGAGAGCGGGCGGCATCTCGGTGTCAGCCACAGGTCTGGGTTTGGAGAGTACAACGCTCAGAGGACAGTGAGCGTCATGCGCCAAGTGGGGACGTGGTGGCCAACGCCCCAGGGAGCTTGGGGACCCCCAGGCCAGGTGGGGCCCAGGGACAATGGGCTCTGCTGTACAATTGGTCACGGATTTTAAGCTAAATGAAGGTCCCCGGAGCTCTGCTGTGGTGACTTTAGAACACGCTCCCCAATTCTCTGAGACTCCGCTCTTCAGAAAGGACCTCGTCGTCCTCCTCCCTTACGGGGACCGGACTCAGTCCTTGCTTCCGTCTGGAGCAGATGGACACGACCGTGGGTGACGACGGAAGCCTGGCCATCAAAGGCTTTCCTGAGTCTTCCTCGCCCTCCCCCAGACCATCTGCTTTGCGGGGAGCTGGTCCACACGGCGGAGAGGACCACGGGGTGAGGGCTGGGGCCTCCCCACAGCGGGCACGCAGGGTCGCCAACGTGGCTGCGGATCCCCTAGGCCTGGGCGAGCCTTCATGCCACAGCTGCAACCTCATGAGAGACCCCAGGCACGAATCCACCCAGCCAAGCCACTCCTGCAGTGTGGACCCCCGGAAGGAAACTGACTTACTATATGTGGGTTTTTTTTAAGCAACGAGGTTTTGAGGTAATTTGTTCCACGGCACAAGAGAACACACGTGCTTGTCATACAGTGCGAGAACTCATCCTTGGAAGTTGTTGTCTTTCCTGAACCTTGACCTCCCGCTCGTTCAGAGTTCGGTTCCCGGACACTCCACTCGTTGGCCAGCAAGTGGCGTGGCCAGGAACAAGCTTGGGTGTTGAGCGTGGGAAGCCGGAGTCCTCGGACCACGGTCCTTCCACAGACCGCTGCGGGAGAAGCCGTCCCGGAGACGCCCTTGCAGTGGCCCCTCGCCCTTGGGCAGGGACCGGCAGTGGCAAGGCTCAGCAGGGAGCGTGGGGCTGAGCGCAGACGAAGCCACGTCGTCATGCCCGGGTGGGAGCGGTGGTCAGCAGAAGCGTTCTCCCCCCGGGGCCGCTCGGGTGGCTTCAAGCAGGACTGGGTTCTGGCTCTGTCCCCTCCTGGCTTCCTAAACACATTTATGGACGTGTTCCCGCTCCACACACACACGGGATACGTGAGCAGCTCCGTTAGTTTCCGCTAACTGAATACACTTGCGGCCACGCCCCACCTGCTTCCGCACCCCAAAGGGCAACAACCACTCTCCGGGTTCCTGTCTCCACGGATCCCCGAGGCGCACTTTTGTCTGTTGCGTATGCAGGATCGCACAGCGCGTTCCCCTCCGTGGCCGGCCTTGCCTGCCCATCGCCGTCTTCACGGTTCTGCCCTGACCCTGGGGGCGGGTTGCAGGCGACGCCCGCCACGGCGAGCACAGCTCCATGGTGGCCGCGCGCCGTGTCTGGGGACCCGGCCCGGTGCTGGTGGGCATCGGGGCTGGAATGACCGGGGAAGGCCCCCTCACCGCTTTGGATGAACCAGGGGGTGCCTTCCGCGGAGGGGCGCTGCTGGGCCCTCAAGGGCACGCCTGTTCGGCGATCACCAACACCACCCTTTGATCCTCCTCCGAGAAGCTCACACTCCTAGGAGTGGCCGGGGGCATCCCAGGTGCTTTGCCTTCGCCACAGCTCGGTGTCCTCCGCACTTTGCAGTTTGGCCCCTTGGGCGGGTGCGTGGGAGCGCTGAACCCTGGTTTCACCCGGCCCTCCCCGGCGGCTCGCGAACGAGGGCCTTATCATCCGCTTCCCGGGCTCCTTCTTTTAACACGTTTTCGGGCTGGGACACCTGGGTGGCTCCGTCGGTGAAACGTCTGCCTTGGGCTCAGGTCACGGTCCCAGGGTCCCGGGATTGAGCCCCACGTCGGGCTCCTGCTTTCCCCCTCGGACCGTCCCCCACTTTTGCGCCCGCTCTCTCGCTCTCAAACAAAATCGCTAAAATAAACTAATTAAATGGTTTTGGATTAACGGGAAGCAGGCTTCTCTCTTGAGAACACACGGGTGAGCTCCCCCTTCAAGCGGGTGACACGTTTCATGTCCTTCCCCTCGGAGGAGTCCAAGCGCCCATGAGACTTCTGACAGCGACAGGCAGGCGGAGGACCTACGGTTGACGGCTTCCCCACGGGCGCACTTGCGTGGCTACAGCCCACTTTAGCATCCCACCCAAGACTCAGCTCCCAGAGTCCCATTTACAGGTTTTCCTGCGAAGAGTCCCCCGGGGGGTTCTCCGTAAGTGCCTTCCCGGGACTTGATTATGGCAGAGGCGAGTGTCTGGTGACAGCCGACTCAGAACCTTTCCAGAAAGCAACAGTGCAGTCCATCCTGTATGGGGGCACGTGGGGGTCCCTGCCCCGTCCTTGACGAAACCCTTGGCCCTGTTACCAGACACTCCCTTGGCTGCATCCGGCTGTCTCCGAGCGGATTCGGGACCGCCAGGCATCACCGTCTCTGCTGTCACAGGAGGGCGGGGCTTCGGCCACCCGATGCTCAGTGAGACCCGTGGGTCCCTAGCCAAGTAGCCTCAGAAAAAGTCACACGTTTCCCAGCACCTCCTCCATGCCTATGCCACGCGCTAAGGCTTTGGGACGCACAGGAGATGGGATCCTCGGCCACCCGTCCCATCCGGGATGAAGCACCGACCGCACCCCGCGAAGGAACGCCCCGCGGCCATTCTCAGACATTGCTGGGAGCCAGCGGCAAGCGTGGGAGCGCTTCGGCCAACCGCGTGGCGGTTTCCTGAACAAACACACGTCCATCCTATGACCCAGGACTCCAGACGTCCACAAAAAGTTTGTTTCTTGCAGCTTCCTTCACGACGGCCCCAAACTGGAAACGACCCGTCTCTCCGGGAGGATGGACACACAGACCAGGTGCAGCCACACAATGGGGTAAATGCGGCCACACCCCCACCACTTTCCTAGGCACCAGACATTGTGCGGAGCAGCAGAAGCCGGACTCAGGAAGAGCCGACACGTATGTTTCCATGATAAGACGCTTAGCATTATTCCACGGGGACGGGGTGGAGGGTGGAGAGGCACGCGGCCACTCTCTGGGGGTGACCAGAATATATCCCATATCTTCACGCGGTATAGGTGATACAGACGGATGAGACTGTGTTAAAACTGAAGGAAGCGTGCCCTTGAGCCTGGGCCCCTTACTGTATGCCAAAGGCACTCAATCTAAAGGACTGAAGGAGGACGTCCGACAAAGCTGCAGAGGACAGGGAACAAAGTGGGGTGTGGGGGGTCTGGCACTCCCAGGAGGGGGCGGATGAGGACGGTCTCTCTGTCGGAGGACATTCAAGACAAGAAGATGAGAAGCAGGCAGAGGGAGCATGTTCCCGCACAGGGCACTGCATGTGCAAAGGCCCCGGGGCTGCTGTGTGGGGGTGGCTGGGGAGAACCCCTCCTGAGCCACGGGTCAGTGTTCAGTTCACGGTCCTGTGGTCTGTCTGACCAGCTGGTCTGAGTTCTCTGCCTGCTGGATCCGGGGCTTTCTTTGGGCTCCATTCTTGGCTTCCTGCTTTTTGTTGTTGTTTTTTTTGTCATGGCATTAATCTATGCTATTTTCTTATATTTTACCCACACCTATAAACTGACTGTAATCTCTTCTTTGGGGCATGGGAGGACAAAGCACGGTATTTTTTAACAATAAAAAGTGAATTAAGTATGACACGTGAGCCGGCCCCGCGCGCCTCGAGCCTTTCCACATGAGACTTTCCACGTTCTCCACGTGGGCCCAGCAGTCTTGCCGATTCAACCACACCTCCAGCCCCTCCCTCCAAGAAAGGACTGGGGATAGGAGCAAACATGTAAACCCTGTCCCTGGGTCCCCCCACCCCAGGGAGCTGAGTCCCCGGGGCAGCCTGCGTGAGGGGCGTGAACCCACGTTCCTGGTTCAGGTCTCAGGCCTCATCTCCTGCCCGCCAGCATGAGGGCATTGCTTACTCCCCAGGGTCCCAGGCTTCAGGGAGCTGGGAGTGTTTCCCCATTAGCTGCCCTCTGGACCCCAGCAGAGAAGTTCATCGGACATTCTGCTGGAGAGACGCGTCTCTTCCCGGGCGGCACGAAACGTAGGCGACGCTCGGCCAGTCTTCAAGTTTGGCCCCCCACGGGGCCTGCTGCAGGGACTTCCAAGGCTCAGCACCCTTACGTGCTAACTTCCTCCTTATATTTGGGAGGAAGGGAGAGGAGCCCTTGGAGTAAAAGCACGTGAGCTCCGGTCCCTCCTCGGCCACAACCTGCTGTGTGACCTTAGGAATATTGCTCAACCTCTCTGGGCCACGGTTTCCTTCTGTTCCGAGGGAAGTGAGGGTGTTGGCCCTGGCGTTCTCGTTCAGGAGTCTCTAGAGGGGATCTGGGACACTTATTAGCTCTTCGAGGGCAGAAGAGCACCTGTTCCGATGCCTACTTATTAAATTCAATGACATAATTACTTAACAATTTCCCCTTTGCCACGGAGGCCGAGGAGTCTGTGTGTGTAACTGAGGTGGCCAGTCGAGGTCAGGACTCAGTTTATTGCTCTGCTTCTGAGCACTCCTGCAGGTCTGGCCACGTGAGAGCTTAAATGGTTTGTATTCTTAGTCATAGATTGTTGAATTGACAGCCACGGTGAGCCGTTGGTGGTGTTGGCAGGGCCGGGAATGCTGGTGTTGGAGCTCCGGTTAAAAAGGAGCCCACGGAGGATCCAATTCAGGAAACCCAGCCAGGATGGATTCGTAAGCTGAGGGTTCTGATCTAAACCACCCCCCCCCCCCCCGCCCCAGCCCGCGGCCCATTAAGAAGTCCCAGCGCTCCAGGCGCCAGTGTTAAAGGAGAAGCCAGGAACTGTTTGATGGAGAAGCCTGACAACCCCTTTCTCATCCAGGCCAGCGAGGTCAACATCACAGGCGCAGGGCACGTGGACAGCATGTGCCCCGAAGCCACGGCACGCACTGAAACCCGTGGCCTTCCTCCCAAACACACAACCCCAGTCTGAACCCGAGGAAGAAAAAAAAAATCCCAATTAAGGGACATTCCACAAAAGAACTGCATAGTCCTCCGCGAAACAGAGCACGAAGGGGGAGACGGGGCTCCAGGCCCAGAGACTGCGCGTGCCAAGACCGCAGGGACGAGGGGCCAGGGCGCCACGAGAAGGTGGTGAGGCGGCGGGTCAAGGGCCGGGGGCACGCAGGGACCCCGGAGGCAGGTGGGCTCCACCGGCCGGGCCGGGGCTGGGCGAGGGTGAGGAGGCCACCAAGAGGGGTGAGATGGACCCGGCCAGGCAGCGTGGAAGCAACAGTGGCCCCGGGCTTGGAGAGCGCTGGGCAGGGCTGAGTTGTGTGTGGGAACCGGCGTGGACCAGCCCAGGCCAAGGGCCGATGTGGGGATGAGGCACCGCGCCGAGCTTTGCGACCTTCGCAGGCGTGTTGGCGGCGAAGCGATGGGAGCCCCGACGGCGGGCAGAGCGGGGGTCCTGGGGGCCAACACCACGCTCGGACTGAGTCTGCAGCCTGGGCTTCTACCCCGCGCCCCGCTCGGCCTGGCTCTGCCGCTCACGGTCCAGGAAACACAATGCAAAAGAAATGAAGCCCCATCACGCCTTCTCCCCGAGAGCTCATGTCAAAAGCTCCATTTCCACCGCCAACGGGGCGTTCAGACGTTTTCACCGAAGTGCCATGTAAAAGCATCAGAAGTCATTAGACACCAGAGGCCGTACGTGGGCAGAAATAATTCCGGCCGAGTGTAAAAGGGAAAGGATTAATTCTTGAGTGTGGAGGGTGATTGCACACCGCGCCCAGAGGCAAACGGGGGTGCAGCTGGAGACGGGCTTTCTCTGCTGACCCGCGGGAGTGGAGGGGGTGCGTGCGGGGCCCAGGGGCTTGGACTCCGGGTGGGAACCCAGCGCCCAGCCGAATGACAGGCCTGAGGCGAGCGACAAGAAAGCTAAGCCGAATCCCCAGGCAAAGCCTCCACAGCACGCGCAGGCCCCGCCTAGGGCTAAACGCACGAAACTAGTAATCTATCCACCGTACAGCCACGTGACCCCTGTCAAATGGATCTCCGAGGGTTAGAAAGCTTTTATAACACTTCATCGTGCAGCACGACGACTCCAACAACGCTCCCAGGGCTGCAGGCTGAGGGCCGGGACGGCCGAGGAGGGGTGAGGGGCAGGGGCTGGAGAGATGAAGATCTCTAGAGCGGAACCTGGCCCCCTGCTGGGGCTCCTACAGCCGCACGGCCCCCACAGAGGAAGGCCTTCTTCTTGGTAAGCTGCGGAGGCAGCCACTGAGCTGGCTGGGACCCAGCTCCAGTCTTGAACAGGCTGCCCTTACTCTGCCTGAGTTTTCAGGTTTCCCCTGCCCAGCCGAGTGTGGTTTTCCACCCGACGGACTGGGAGCTCTTGGCCATGTGAGTGTGGGCACATTACATGCTCTCTCTGGGCCTCAGTTCCCTCCTCTTTCAAAAGGGACTCATACTATTCCTTATTTAATGAGTATGCAAGGACGTGACTTGAAATAGTGCCCGGGAGAGGACATGCCAGCAAAAACTGTCAGCCACCATCCAACCACCCATCCATCCAAACACCCACCTACCCATCCATCCAACCATCCACCCATCCATCCAACCATCCATCCATCCATCCATCCAACCATCCATCCATCCATCCATCCAACCATCCACCCACCCATCCATCCAACCATCCATCCATCCATCCATCCATCCATCCACCCACCCACCCATCCATCCATCCAACCATCCACCCACCCATCCATCCATCCACCCATCCATCCATCCAACCATCCACCCATCCATCCAACCATCCAACCATCCATCCATCCATCCAACCATCCACCCATCCATCCATCTACCCACCTACCCATCCATCCAACCATCCACCCATCCATCCAACCACCCACCCATCCATCCATCCATCCATCCATCCAACCATCCACCCATCCATCCATCTACCCACCTACCCATCCATCCACCCATCCACCCATCCATCCAACCATCCATCCATCCATCCACCCACCCATCCATCTAACCATCCACCCACCCACCCATCCATCCATCCAACCATCCATCCATCCATCCATCCACCCACCCACCCATCCATCCATCCAACCATCTACCCATCCACTCGCCCATCCACCCACCCATCTACCTGCCAATCCATCCATCCATCCACCCACCCATCCATCCATTGGGCTTGATCTGTTGCTGATATGCTCTAAGGGAAGTGAGAGCTGAACACCCCCCACCCCCGCCCAAGGCAATAGCTCAGAGGTGAGGGGGTGGGGCTGGTGGTATGACCATCCTCCTCACACACAGCTTACTTAGACAAGATCAGGAAGCTTCCACAATGTAAACCTACATGGGCTACAAATTCTGTGCAAGCAAGTACTGGCTATCCTGTTATCCAGCCCCCGGCACTGTAACTGGCCCAAAGGAGCATCATCTATGTCTGTTCAAATCAAAGTGAACTGTGCGTCAAATTACTGTGGTACAAGATAGTTTCTCTATTAGTCGTATCACAGCACAGAACAAAAACTCTTTCTATGTATGAGCATATCAGAGAACATTACTGAGAAAGTAAAGACAGTCTATGGATGGGAGAAAATATTTGAAAATCATATACCTGTAAGGGTTTAACATCCAGAATATATAAAGAGTTCCTACAATTCAACAACAACAAAAAACAAACAACCCATTAAAAACAAAACAGGCAAAGGAACTGAAAAAAGACTATATACAAATAGCCAATGAACAGATGCACACATCATTAGTCATTAGGTCACTGCAAATCAAACAATGGGACAGCATTTCACACCTACTAGGATGGCTCCAGTTAAAAAAAAAAAAACAAGATAACAAGTGTTGGTGAGGATGTGGAGAAACTGGAACTCCCCTGTGCAGGGCCGGTGGGAATGTGACATGGTATAGCCCCTGAGGAAAACAGTTAGGGGTTCCTCAAAAAGCTAAAGACATGATCCAGCTTATCTCCTTCTAGGTGAACTTCCAAAAGGACTGAAAACGGGGACACAAACTGGAACTTGCATGCAAATGTTCACAGCAGCACCATTCGCAAACAGCTAAAGCGTGCAAATAATTCAAGTGTCCGTGACGGACGGAGCGGATGGGTACACAAGTTGTGGTGTTTCCCTGCAAGGGAACTTTATGGGTCTGACACCCGCTAGGACGTGGATCAACCTCGAAATGCACAGGAAGTGTCATATACCAGACACCAAAGGACACATACGGCGCGAAGCAGGAAGGAGACGGAGGTGACCAGCGGCGGCGCTGGGGTAAGTGGGACCATTGCAGAACAGGTGCTCAGTTTCTGTTTGGGACAATAAAGGCGAGTTTTAGAAATGTTGGTGATGCTTGCACAACACTGTGAAGGTAACGGGTGCCCCTATACCCTTACGATGACTGAAGTGTTGTATATATTGAACATCAGTTTAAAAGAACAAAAACCAAACAAAATAACCCAAACGCAATTCCCTTACCTCCTCCCCCACGACTCTGGAAAACAAACAAACAAACCTGTTTTTTCCTGTTCCAAAAATCATGCCCCCTCTCTTCAGGCTTCTCTGACCCCCAGCCCCACATCCGGTGTGTGGGCCGCTCCTGCCGGCTCCGTGAGCAGCGCACACACAGAGCCCGACCCCCTCCCCCAACCACGCCCTCAGCACCGGATACCTGGCTCCTGGTATCCTTTGCACCTGCTGTTCCTGCTCCCAGAATGCCCTTCCCCCACCCCCTTCAGGTAGGCAGGTGTCCCATGTGTTCATCAATGAGGGCATCCCCGGAACCCTGTTTAGCCTCCCACTCACCGCCTCCCACCCCCGCTGCCCTCTGCTGCCCCCTTATTTGGCTCCTCCCTGCTCTCCCTGTCTTCGTGGAACTTATTGCCAGCGAACACATTGGATATTTCTCCTCCATGGTCAAGAAAGCTTCACGAGGGCTGTGCCTTCGTCTGCTGTCCCCAAGTCCCCAGGACGCGGGCCGGGCACCCGGGAGGCGCTTTGCAACTGTTGGCTGAGCAGGCGAGCGCAAGCTGCAGGAGACAACTCGCCCTTCCCTCCTGGCCGCCTGGGATCCACACCCCGCCGCTGGCCCATAGCTGCTGTTTGACCTTCAACAGTGTCTCCGTGCCTCAGTTTCCTCATCTGTAAGTGGGTCCAGTGCACGGAGGGAGTGACACAGCAAACGTACCATAACAGGGTTTCACGTACCACGCACACAAGGGACCGTTCCGTGAACTTGGCTATCTGCCCTCCCCCCTGCTTTCCCTTCCTCCTCCCTCCGTCTTCCCTTCCTCCCTCTGTGCCCAGCGTGCCATCCGTGTGGTCAGGCTCTCGGGACATCCCAGCAGGGTTCTGAGGTATGCCCAGGAGTGAGGGGGGCAGGCATGATCCAGGGGAGGGGATGCTCACGTCCTCCTCTCCCCAACTCCACCTGCCCTTGTGGGAGGGGCTTATGAATAAACAGCTTATGAGTAAGTAATGGGGAGCTTCTCAAGGAGGCAGCCCGGGCATCGATGGCCCCGGGGAAGCAAGAATGGGCTGGTCCCAAGACAAGTCACAGAACACCAGGTTCAACTTTGCACCTGGGTCGTGTGGACAGGAGCCTGTAGTTAGGGTGACGACGGCAAGTGGGAGGGTGACCATGAACCAGTACTTGTGCGGAGCGGAGACGACAGGTGGAAAGGCTACCAGGTCAAGCGTCCTCACAACCACCCTCCAGATGCACAGATAAGGCCCAGAGCGGTTAAAGACATCGGCCCTAGTCACACAGCGGCTGGCCGCACAGTCGGAGCTCGTGTTGGGCACTCCCTGCGAGAGGTTCCGGGTCAGAGCAAGCGGGGTTCGCCTGCACGTGCCAACGGCAGCCTCTGGGTCTTCATGACCCAAAGAGCTAAAGCGTGGCTTGCTGCTGGGAAGGTCTGTCAGTTTCTCGCACGCCTGCTGCGCTGGGACAAGGCATGCAGGGGCCAAGCTAGGATGGAGGTTGGGACACGGGTCCTAAGGTCTGACTCTGTGAGCCCTGACGCCCGGAGCAGAGGAAGCAGGGAGACCCTCGCTCCACACCCAGCCCCGGGGCAGGAGAGGAGTCTGCAGAGTCGACCTGACCATCGCTGTGTCTCAGAGCTGACCCATCAGGGCTCCCCCGGACCTCCCAGCTGAGATACAGCCCATCCCCCCACCTAAAGACTATGAAGACCAAAGGGCAGGCCCTCGGCGAGCATCAGCTTGTGGGTGATTCTGCCTGTGACAGGGTAAGGGACAGCCAAGGCCTCACAGGAGCGGCTCTCGGCTTGGAACCAGCATGTACCGACTGTACGTTCTCAGTTTCTCTGTCTGTGCAATGGGGATGATTCCGCTCCCACCTTACAGGGTTGGATGAAGGAGTGAGTGTGTGCAGTGCTGAATTCTGTGCCCAGGTGGAGGTCAGAGCTCGGTGAGAGGAGTCTGGGGCTCCCGAAACCGGCTGCCTACAGAACGGGTCAAGTCCACCGGGGAGCTCGAGGAGGCCGCTGCAGATGGCAGGCCAGCCTGGCCAGGAACCCCCATCCCCCTCCTGCACCCCGCTCCGGCCGGCAGGGCCCCTCTCTCTTCCTCCTGAGCCCTTAATTTGAGGAGTACGCAGTGTCACTTCTCGAAAGAGGCCAAACTAGGCTGTTTCAGGAGCAGCCGTCACAGTGAGTTTCTCCATGGGAATCCAGAGAGAAAGAAAGGAAAAGGGGCTGCCGCGCAGGGCTGGGGGGGGAGAGGCGGGAGAAGGAGTAAGAAGGAGAGCTTCCCGAGCTTCCCTAGCTATAGTCAGCAGCTCCCAGTTCCGAGGGGCATTCTGATGGTCCGGCCGCGATCCCGCCCAGGGCGCTCCCGAGGGTGGGGCTCAGCCCCAGAGCCGCGGCCACTGTCCCGCCGCGGCCACTGTCCCGCTGGCTCCCGGCTTCATTCAATAACCTCTGAACCGGGAGGGAAAATCATCCAGGAAACACTGCTTGGGTCATTTATTTTAAAATTATTGGTATAAAAATATCCAGGGTCGTGATTTATGCGCAGGGAGGGGCCCAGGAAGTCAGGGACTCCCCCTCCCAACTCTGGTCAGACCTCATTTGTCTCCCCCCCCAGGGTCCCCCCCGCAGTCCCCCCGCAGTTTCCATGATGACTTCAAGTCATAGGAGTTACTTTATATCGCAAATAAATCTCCAAAATAGCACGGAAATATTATGTGTATTAATAGCGCCTGTAAAAACATCCGAAAAGCTTCCATCCGCCGGGGCGCGGACGCCGCAGGCTGGGAGATGCTCTCCCGGGACTAGGGACGCGCGGCCGGCCTGGCAGATGCCTGCCCCAGCCCGGCCGGGCCCCCGGTGGTCCGTCCGCCGTCCGTTTGTCCGTGGCTGACCCCAGTGACCTGCCGCCGCCGACCGAGGCCCCCTCCCCCGCCCCTCACCAGGGAGCAACATGGGGCCGGGCCGCCACCGGACACCGGGGTCCCCGTCTCCTCCTGCCCCTCGTGCGCCGCTCAGTCCCGGGGAAGCGGCTGTCCCCGGGCGTCCCGACGCCAACGCCGCCGCGCTCGGGGTCCCTTGCCCCGCCCCCCGCCGCAGCCCCCGGATACTCACGGGCTGCGGGGGCTTCCTTGGGGGACAGCCCCTCGAGGTCGATGTCGCCCTCCAGCATGGCGCGGCTGAGCTGCCCGGTTCCGGTGCGCCCCGGACGCGCGGCGTCCAGGAGAGGGGGCGACAAAGTCACCCCCTGAAGTCTTCGGCGGCTCCGAGGGCCGGGGTCGAGCCCAGCTTGGGAGGGGACCGTCCCCCTCCTCCTCCCAGACGCAGGACGCGAAGCCGCGCGCGCCGGAGCCCAACTTGGCCGCCCTCGCGCACGGCCGCCGCGCCGCTCCTCCCCCTGGGCTTTTTGGGCTGGGGGTCCCGCCGCCCTCCCCGCCCCCGGGGCTACCTGCGGACGCCGCCCTCGCCCCGCCCCGCGCGCAGCGCGACGCCCCGGCCGCCACCCGGACACCGCGCGCGGGCGCGGGACGCTGGAGAAGAGCCGCGGCGCTCGCCCCGCGGGCCCGGCCCGCCCCCGGCCTCCTGCTCCACCGGCCGCGTCTCCACCCGCCGGGACCGTCGTTATCAGTCGGGGGCGGCCAGTGGGGCCCCAGGGGCCCTGCGCGGCGCTCCCAGCCAGAGCCCCAGGGAAGGGGTGCTGGCGGGGGCGCTGGGGGCAGAGATCCAGCCCGGAGAGAAAGAGGGCGCTGCCTGCGTGGGTGGCCCGGGTTCAGCCTCAGTGGAGGGTACTCGGCCCCCTCCCCCGGGCGGCGGGACCCTAATTCATCACTGTGGCCATTTGTCCGGAGAGGAGGAGGCAAGCCCAGGGATGGGAAGGAGATATGGAGGTTGCAGGGCAAGTGCCTGGCCTGAACTTGAACCCCCCCAGCCTGTGCAGAACTTGGGTATCTGGGTAAAGTGTGACCTGTCCCCAGCAGGGGCTACGCCCTTTTGAGGACTGTAGTTAAGCGCGGCAAAGAGCACTTGGCAGGGGCAGGGGCTCTGACCCACACCCCCAGGCCGGCTGAGGGCTGGTGGGGGGGGGGTGTTGCTCTGCAGTCCTGCTTGTGTTTAGGAAGCTAGGTCTGTGCCGTTCAGCGCCCGCCCAGACAGCAGAGATGCAGGCACCCTGGAGAGCTGGGAGAGTTGCAGGCTCGGCGCCTCCTGTGGCCACGGGCCCACACCCCTGACACCCCGGGATAAACACAGTAAACTCTGGGGCAGAGCTGGCCTAGACCAATGGCGAAAGCCGCTTCCTGACCACGGCATGGCAGGATGGGGGCAGCCTGGCCTTTTGGGAAGGTGGTCTCGCACTTTGCACCCCGAGGAGGAGCCAGGCTCCTGCCTGGTCCAGAACTGCAGACCACCTGCCACATAACAGCCCACAAGCCACCGGCTGTGGCTGGCCTCGGGTGCAGACAGACCCAGCCCCCCCGGGGGGCCCAACTCTGTTCACAGGCAAAGAATCTATGCATCCTTGAGGACGGCCTGCCCTCCCTGAACCCCACAGGCCTGCCCTGGGTGGAAACACTCACTGGTAGTAGCCGCAAAACCAAAAAGAAATGTGTCCCGCTGAACGTTCTTCCCTGCTCCCCCTACCAAAGCCTTATGCACAGAGAGGACAAGCAAGCCCTCCTCCTCCCAGCCTGGGAGGGAGGAGGATCACCTGCCGTGGTCTTTAGTATTTATCTTGTTTGCAGTCTGCACTGAGGAGCTGGGTGGGACCCGAGGCCCCGGGTGGGATTTGAAGGCTCATCCCATGAGGAGTTTCCAGAAAGCTCCAAAAGGTGTGGGCTGGGTACCCCAGGTGCCTGTCCCTGGGGGGCAGGGGAGGGTGGATGGCAGTCAAGTACAGTGGGGGGCCCTGGCTGGGGCCACAGGGACTTCGTAGAGCTTTTGCCTCTGGCCCAAACCACCACCGTGCAGGAATGGAGATAAAGACTCATTTTTCTTGGAAGAGTCTGACGGCCAGTGTGGTACATACCACCAGCCCAGTTGTATAAATACACAGAGAAAATGTTCGAGTTCTAACCCCTGGAACCATGAACTATAAACCAAAAAAGCTCAGGGGGGAAAAAATGTAAATAGGTACCAGAGCTATTTTTAGCCATCATTGTTTACCTTTCTGGGGGGGGAAGGGCTGGCCTATTGTATATTTAGCCAATGTTCAAATGCACGTTATTTAATGCCTTATTATTAGCAGAAATATGTTAAACAGCCATTAATAGATGTTGATTCATTCCAGCTAAAGCTATTTTTCTTCTTTTCATCCCCTTGGCTCCGGTTAAGTTGTGCTCTGATGTGAAACCCTTCGGCCGACTCCAGCATATGCAGGAAAGCCGGCCGGAGCTCCAGACTGTTTAAAACCATGTTTGATCCAATCCAGTTGAAAAAGATATTTTAGTAAATACCTGAACTCACTCATGTCTGCAAAGATTGGCTTCGGCTGTGAGGTTGGTAAATGGTGCGGTGCCAGGACGATGGCAGGCTGGGGAGAAGGGGGGCTCTCGCAGGGTCTGAGCGGGCAGAGTGTGCCCCGGGAGGAGGCGCCCCGAGGGCTCCCCCAGCCCATTTTGCGGGAGCCCCGGCAGTCAGGAGCACCCTGCCTGCGTCGGGAAGATGTTTACATCAAAAGCAGAGCCGGACAAGTGGACTGGCGCGGGGAGGAGGCACGCCTCTGTCAACAGCCGTCATTATAGGGGACGGGGATAATCACGCCATGCCAGGCTTGTAATTATGGGACATGGTTTCCCTTTTCGGCGGTGAGGGAGGGAGGGCAGTGGGGGAGGCAGCTCCCGGCGAGGCCCGGGCCAGTGCTCCTGCCCTGGGGTTGGCCCAGGTTTAAAATAGGCTTTGCAGGGTGAGGCCCAGCCCACTGGGACAGGCTCAGTCTCCCCGATGCCTGGGCCTTATCACACAGGAGGGCCGTACTAGAGACTCTGGGGCCTCCTCGGAGACGCTGGACAAGCCCACGACTGAGGCCAGCAGCACTTGGGGTCTCCACAGCTCCCAAATGCCGCTCAGGAGCAGTTCAGAGGCCAGAGCTCCCTTGACTGGCTGAGTGTCACCGCGCCTAAAGCCACCCCCTCTGCGGAACTCAGTGTATCCCCCGCTGTTCCCCCAGGAGGACCCTTGGAGAAGCCAGGAGACGCCCGGAAGGCCACCTAAATTCTGTTCCCACTGTCATCCATCCGCTGAATACAGACACGGTCATGGGTTGTTCAAACAGTGGCTTCTTGTGATCTCAGGAAGTCCGTTCTCAGTTCAAACTGGGGCTTGGAGCACCTGCTGTGGGTAGGGCCCCGACTCAGGGTTGGCAGAGGGTGGGGTGTACGATGAGCAAGGGAGGCCCTGGCCCCAGGGCTGGTGTGCCGTCGGAAGGGACAAGCCTGGGGCCTCGCAGTGGGTCACAAAGTGCCCGGGACCCCAGGCTCGGACTGTTACTTCTTGGAACCTCAGTCTGTGTCTCTACAGGGAGGACCTTGGCAGAGGGTGCTTCTTCGAGAGGTTTTGTAAAGCTTGAAAGAGGATCCAGCTTCCAGCCCAGAACCTGGTGAGCTCTAAGGGCTGGTTTGTGGCACGCTGTCTGTGGCATGCTGGGGTCACGAAGGCAGGACCACGTGGTGGAAGTCGCTCCCAACAAAGCTGGGGGCTGGCGGTGGCCCCTGACCTGCGGGCCAACAGAGGGAGGGTGGTTTTCTCTGGGTGGAGGGGGGCTTTAGGGCAGAGGCTAGGAGGAGAGGCAGCGCTGGGGCAGTGGGAGGAAGCAGGCCAGCCTGGCGGGTGGGGGGCATCCGGTGAGTGACAAGGCAGAAGGTGTGGCCAGATCAGAGCAGGGCTCTGGGGGGCTGCCCTCGGCAGGACGGGGTGAGGCTTTTGGTAAGAGAAAAAGAAAAAACACAGTGGGATGAGGTGAAATCCACATGACGTGAAACGGACCCCTTCAAAGTGGACAGTTTGGTACATTCTTGATGTGCCGCCTTCGCCACTGTCTGGTTCCAGAACATTCCATCCCTCCCGGTAGAGCCCCACACCCCGTGGCAGCTCTCGCCACTGCGCTCCCCAGCCTCAGCCTCGGCTGCTCCCGGTCACCGTGGATGGCCCTGACCTGGGCATTCCACATCCCTGCGGTCACTGCTCCTCTCATACTGTTCCTTTTTTCTTAACGGTGTTCACGCATGATTTCTTTCTCGTAATTTTCTTGAGGTTCGTCCGTGTTGCATGTCAGAACGTGGCTCCCTTCCGTGGTGGAGTGATACTCCGTGGTGCGGCTTTGTCGCGCTTGTTAACCCTGTGCCCACTGATGGACATTGGGGCTGCTTCCGAGGGGGTCCCATGAAAGCCCCATGAAAGCCGAGGGTCCTGGGCAAGGCTGAGCGGTGCAGACAGCCCAGCTGGGGAGAAGGAAGCACAGGCTTCCGGACACGCTTTGGCTCCCGACCGCAGACACAGAGGGTCGGCCGCCGCAGGGCGTCTGTCTCCATGGGCTTAGCCAGCAGAGGGGTCCCCAGACCCGGCGAGCCACCCGCCCGCGCTCGCCTCGGGAGTCTGTCTATTTATGAAGCACTAAGACGGCACTTGCCGGGTGCCGGGCCCGTTCCAAAGGCTCGGTAAGTATCAGCTCACTGTGGTCCTCCCCATTCCATCCCCCCTTCCAGATGGGAGCCCGACGCTCCGATCCATCCCCCCTTCCAGATGGGAGCCCGACGCTCTGAGCGCGGGAGGCGCACGGGTGTGCGTGCGGGCCAGGGACTCGAACCCAGACAGCCTGGTCCGGAGCCGGGAGCCCATGCCGAGCCCTGGGCTCTAGGCTGGAAACGCCACGTTGCCCAGACCCTGGCCATCCCATCCCATGCCCCGATTTGAGCCTGACCCGAGATCCTCCTTCCTATTTTCTTCAACCCAGCTCGCTTCTCAATAACCTTGTCATTGTTACTTTTATTTTTTAATTACGGTAAAATGCGCAGGATATGAAAGGTACCATCAGCCATGTCGGAGGACAGAGTTCTGTGGCACTAAGTGCACGCACACTTGTCACCACCATCCATCTCTAGAACTTTCCATGCTCCCAAGCCAAACCCCGGAGGGGGCGGCAGGCCTCCTGGTACCAAGCCGAGACTTGCCTGGGGTGTACTCCAAGTGACCAAGAGAGACCAAGAAGACTGAGCTGTGTCCGCCCCGGGCGCCGCAGGGCCCTGCTGCCCGAGTCCCGTGCTGCTTAGAACTGGTTTCCTCTGCACCGAAAGTAGGTTTGCGGCACACCCGTGACGGGGGCCGCATCCGGGGAGATGCCAGAAATAGCGGCCTCCTCTGTGCAGGACGGCGAGGTTCTGTGAGCCTCGCTGTGGCCGGGGAAACAGCCACGGGCGCGGAGCTCTCGGGTGCCACGGCCACGCGGGACTCCCGTCTGCTCTTTGACATCTGTGTGGCCTCAGCCGTAGGGGGCTTGGGTTCTCGTCCCCGCTGACAGCAGAGGAAGCAATACCCTGCCCGCGAGAACCACTCGCCCGAATCCACACAGCTGCCCAGTGGATTCTAGAACCTTCTAGTCGACTCCAGAATGCTTTCCACCGCACCATGCCAACCCTCTGTTTGGACTCAACACAGTATGACCGCGACAATAAGAAAGCTATGGAAACAATAGAAAAACATTCTATTTCGGCCCTTTAATGTGCTGTGTCCGAAATCCGGCTGGGCTCCTTGGCCTGTCCTCAACCTTCCGCCTGTTTGTTTGTTTGTGGGATGAGGTGGGCAGAGGGCGGGAGGGAGACGCTCCGCTCACAGCCGTCCAGGTATGACTAACATCCTGCGGCCTGTTTACCCTCAGAGGCTGCTCCTGTCCCTCGAGTTTTGGGAATTAAACAGATTCTAATTAATGGTGCAAATATTTACGCTCAACGCCTCATCAAAGAATACACAGCCTGGGTTTTTGGGGGGTTTTTTTTCAGAGTAAATAACGGCAGTGCCAAGGCTCTTGGCCGTAAACCAGAGGCGAGATTATGGGTTCGGGCTATGTTTTTAAGTGGTTCAAAGATGGTAGTTTTATATAGAAAGTCCCTTTGTAATTCAACACCTCTGCTGGTTTCATTCCCCCCAAAAGGTCAAAGGCGAGCTGCCTTCCCTCAGTGGAGATGACCAGATGTCGATGACAAAACGCTTCCGGACAGGAAGATGGCTTCACCTGGAGCGTGGTGTTAAGATAGAACAGTCTAGAAGTCGGTCTGCCATCCCTCGGGGAGTCTGCTTGTTAAGGCTGTGTGCTTTGCCCACAAAAACTTGAGACACTGTCATCTGATCGGGGTGCCTGCCTGGCACAACGGCCCATCAGATGGCCTGGAAGGCGGGCCCTCCTAAGAATGGACGGGAGGCCTCGGTGTCCTTGTGGGGTTTTGCCCAGGAGAGCAGTTTTGTCTCCAGGCCTCACTCTGTTCTTCAGCGTGGGTTGGGGGATCAGGATTCCTGGGGAAAGAAAACACCAGGTCTAGCTGCCCTTGGGGACCCCCGCCTACCCCGCGGTCCCTCCGACGCTCTTAGCCAGGCTCCTTGAGCCTCCCTTGGCGAGGTTCCCTTCCCCCTTGGCCACAGTATGCAAATGACAGGCACTGTGAGACCAGACAGCTCACAAAACCTTTTCTCCCCCGGGCTCCCGAGATAAGGCTTTCCCAGACCTTGGGAGGGAACCTGAGAAGGGAAAGTCCAGCTCAGTTATCTCCAAAGGGCTCGGAGCTGGGAGGACCTGCTGCCCGCGGTGCCTGGGGCGGTGGGGCCCACAAAGCCACCATCGTCTCAGGGGACAGGCCTGACCAGGAGTCGGCTTCCAGTGTCCCTGAAAAGACGAGGGTAAGTGCATGTCCCCAGGCCACCCTTCTGCCTCCCGGAGGACACATTTGCTTTTAAAGTCTCTGAATGCAGCCTCAGGGCTCCGGGCTGGGCCAGTGGGGAGGGTGGGCTGGCCTGCTGCTCCAGAACCCTGCCCCACCCCCTCCCCTGCTTGCCACGGGTGTGCGTCCTTCTGCCTAAGGCCCAGGCAGCCTTGCAGGGCTCGCGCTCTGGGCTCCCGGCACTGGGGCGGGGAGGATTCTGCAGGACCAGCCCCTCTTGGGCACGACTCAGCCTTCGCCGTGCTCACTGCTCCTGCGGTGTTGGCTTGCGGGGCGCGTGTGCCGGGCAGGACTCTGAATGCATGGTGAGGGAGCTGCGTGCTGCTTCCCACTCCAGGAATGGCTCTGCCCAGACCCGGAGAAGCAGGGGAGAGTGGGCTACAGATGGGGCTCACACGACAGACGCTCGGTGTCCCCCAGTCCTGGAGGCCGATGTCCGAGATGCAGGTGCGGGCAGGATGGGTCCCCCTGAGACCTCCCTCCTCATGTGTGGACGGCCGTGCTCCCCGTGTCCTCACGGGCTCGTCCCTCTGTGCGTGTCTGCGTCCTGATGCCCTCTTCTTCCAAGAACCCTGGTCACACTGGATCAGGGCCACCCCAGTGACCCCGTCTCACCTCGATCCCCTCTGTAAAGGCCCCAGCTCCAGACTCAGCCACGTTCTCAGGTGCTGGGGGTTGGGACTCTCAGCATAGGACTTTGGGGGCACGATTTAGCCCCCACCAGGTGTAACGAAAGGACGGTTCACAGAGGCTCGGGTCAGGGCAGGGGATCAACAAGAGGCAAGGAGACGCCCCCACGCTAGCACCGGGGGAGGCCGGGCCAGAGGAGAGGGCTGCGGCCTCCCGCGCACAGGAGAGACCAGAGGGACAGCGAGCCAGTCCTCTGTTCTGACGGCCAAGTGGGTGACAAGCAGACACAGAAAGGGCATGTCCCCCTTCCCCGCCCTTGCCCAGGGCACAAGCGGAGCGGGGGGCGAGGGCTCTGGGGCCGGATGGCGCGAGGCTCAGGCCGCACCGCAGATCAGGGCTTTGACTCTGGCCATGCGGACGGCTTGATAAACCAAACACAGCAGGACAAACTGAAACAAACACATCGATCGCGCGCGGCGCTCCTGCCAGCCAGGAGGTTTTCCGCGGACGGCCGTGCCGCGCAAGTCGCCCAGCTGGTGGACAGCCCCCAGCGGCTCGCAGGGAAGGACCCGGGAGCCCGTCCCGAGCAGCTGTCGGGGAGAGCGCGTGGCCCGGGGCAGGTGTCGCGCAGCTGCCACGTGCACGAGGAAGCTGGGAAAGACGGGTGTGCACGCTCCCAGTGACTGGAGCAGGGGCTTTCCTTCCGGGCCCCCCAGGACCCAGGAGCCTCTGGGCTGAAGGAGCCCGAGTGGCCCAAGAGGGAGGTCGGGGGCCTGCCCTTGGGGTCTGGCTCAGTTCCTTCCTCTCGGGGGCCTCGTTTCCACAGAAAGACACAAGCTCCTCACCCCCCAGCTTCCCAGACTGTGAGAGCCCATGGGCCCCAGAGGAGGTCTTCCTGGGGTCTCCTTAGGGAGGGTGGGTGGGCTTTGGTCATTTTGGGGAAGGGCTGCCCGGCACTAACTCCCTTTCCCACTTGGGGATCCTCTGGGCATGATGCTGGGGGATACAGAGCCCCTCTCCTATAAGGTGGTGGCCAGCCCTCCAGCTTCGGCTCCCTGGTGGCGGGGGTCGAGGTCATATGACTCTGGCGTGGCCACTCAGACCTGCCCCTGAGCGCCAGGCCTGGGTCCCGAGAGTGCATGGTGAGGACTGCCTCGGGCTGCGGGGCGCGGTCAGGGGCTGTGGCAGCCGTGGGCCGTGGCAGGGAATCTTGCCACGCCAGTCCGGAGTGGGGACACTCGCCCTTCCCTTCGTTCCCGCCTCTCACGGGGCCGTCCGTCTTGTTCTTTTCCAGACAACCACGGTGGACTGCTGTTGCTCGCAGCCAGGGGCCCAGAGTCCTGGAAAGTGACATCTGTCCTCGTGCCCTGAAGCCCGCGGGTCTCAGGCATCTACCTTCTGAACCACTGCTGTGGTCGTATGTCGTGGACGGTCTGAATGGGGCTGCGGTTCCCGTTTCCTTTTAGGACTGGCTGCTGGGGGTCTCGGGGACAACTTGGGGCGGTGCCTGGAGCAGGCGGTTAGGGCGATGGGCCACGCGCAGTTGAGCCCCACGTTCTCCGATCGGTGCAGGGCCAAGTGTGCGGGGCGGGAGGTCCCGTGGGCTAAGAGCCTGCTGACTCGTATCCCCTGCCCCTGCCCTGTGCCAGCTCGGCGACCTCGGGCAAGCGCGCTTCTCCTCTGTCTCCCTTTGTCAGATGGAGGTCCGTGTGCTGCCCGCTCCCACACTGTTGTGCAGAGCGGGTGAGCAAGACGGCGTCGGACACTCCGTGTCTGGCCCACGGCAGCCCTTCCGCACGTGCCCTATTTCCAGAACCTTATTGTCCCCGTGCCTCCTCGTTTGTACAATCCCCTAAATCACTGTGTTTCTTGAAGTTTTAAAATCTCAGCAAACCACACGGGGGGCCTGGGTGGGGAGGACGCAGTCCGACTCTTGGTTTCAGCTCGGGTCGTGATCTCAGGGTCACGAGATCGAGCCCCGCGTCGGGCTCTGCACTCCGTGGGGCGTCCGCTTGAGACTCTCTGTCCTTGTGCGCACCTCCCCACTCTCTTGCGTTCTCCCCACCCCCTTCTAAAATAAATGCATCGATCTTAAAAAAAAAAATCTCGGTAAGCTAACTTAAAACCGTTTTAGAACAAGGGACGATCCAGAAAACAGACACTCCATAAGAACATGTGGGCCGACATCTTACGCCCCCCGGGAACGTCTCCCCAGAGCTGCCAGACCAGGGAATTAAACGTATTTTTTATCTTTAACAGAGTCTTCAAGGACCCATAGAAAATACTTAGAAAAGCAGCGGACTTCAGGCAATAAATATTTATCGAGCGGCTCCTTGGCGTGGGTTCAGGTGTTGAAGGCACAGGCTTTAGAAAAATCTTTGCCACAAAGGAGAAGATCTTTCTATGCAGAAGGAGGAAAGGCAGTGATATCATGTTGGTGAGCGGGGGCTTTTGAGGAAAAAGGACGCAGCCTGCAGGGACAGAGCAAGTCACTGCAGACGGGGTTAGGAATTAGGAAGGGACGTGTGCACGCGGGCCTGAGGGCGGGAGGGCGGGGCTCTCTACAGCCATCAGGGGAGGACTGTTCTGGGCCCAGGGGACAGGCGGTGCAAAGGCCCTGAGGGCAGCCGGCTGCTGCTTTTGCAACAAGCTTAACGGGAATGCTGAGAAAGAGCTGGGAATCCTCTCGGATTTACGAACCCTGTCCCGAGGCAGGATCCCAGGTCAACGTTGATACCGCGTGTTTACACAGAAATATCTTATCACGACCCAGTGTGAAAGCGACAAGAGGCAGTCTCAGGAATTGTTTTACGGCTCTGGGAAGATGACACGCGTCATGTTAATCTCAGGGTTTCACAGTCTCCACAGGCAGTGAAGGCAGGGATCACGGGCCATTCACCTGGCGACTGGATGCGTCGTGCATTCACAGTGCACCCCGATCGACCGGGGCCACGGGGTATGTCCCCGTGGCACTAACGGGCCAACCCCCCTGTGGTTTCCCTCAGCTTGCCTTCCCTGTCTTTTCCAGGGAGCCACTTACCCACAGCCGAGCTCTCGGGGACCAACAGCCCATCCTACAGATGAGAGAGCGAGGCTCCGAGGGAGGAGGGGAGAACTAAGTTCCTGGCCAGGACGAGGGCTGGGGAACCTCTGGAACCCATGCCACAGAGTGCTGGTTGTCCCCCAGTGTTCACTTTTTGCCTTTTTGCCTTTCTCTTGAACTAATTTTTAGCTGCTATGTAACCTCCCGAACAAAGCCGGTGTGTCCCAGCCTCCTTTGCCGCTCATGGAAGCCATGGAACTAGGTTCAGGCCAGTGAGAATGAATGAAAGCTTATGAAGAACTTTCATGGAAGGACAGCACCTTTCTATGTCTTTTTGCTCTCTGGTGCTGGAATGCAGACTTGATGGCTTGAGCTCAAGCAGCCATTTTGGGTCATGAGGTGGATGCCTTTACTGAGCACAGTGGAGCAGCCTCAGAGAAGGACCCTGGGTCTCTGTTGACCTCACGAAGCCCCCTACCAGTCCTGGGATCCTGACAGTCATACATCTGGACTTGCCTTAGTGAGAGAAAGTCACTCTCACCTTTTTAAAGATAACTTTTCTGTCCCTTGCTGCAGAACCAACAGAGGCCTTCCCTTCATGGTGACTGTTTATGCAAGTCCCTCATCATGACAGAGATGAAGAAAGAGCCCCAGAGAGAGGGGCGTGATCTGTCCAAGGTCACTGAGCTCCACTTACATAAGCATTTCATTTCAAAGCTGCCTAAAATAATTGCTAAAGCAAATAGCCCTCGCCTTCCGAGGGCCAGCCAAGACTGTAGCCCAGCAAGTTCACAGGAGGTCTGATCGATGAGGCTGGGCACACTTTGAAAGCCTTTGCCACCCTCCACCGTGGCTGCTCTCAGCCCAGCTCTGCCTGCCCCTCCCTGAAGACTCGGGTAGAACCAGGTTCCTTGACCTGACTCTGAGAAATCGCTCCCCTGCCAGTCAGGCTCTGGGACAGCTGGGTGCACGGGCCCATTGACTCTGATGTGTGATTTCCCCCGGGCCAGGTTCCCCTCCGCAGAGAGAAGCCCCCACAGGACACACACCCCCACGGCTCCTCCTCCTGGTTGTCTGCATTTCCTGTTGCCAGAGCCTTTTTCGAGACCCTGAGACCATGGCAGGCCCCCCCCCCCCACCAAACTGCTTCTGATGGTGATTCTGAACCTCCCATGGGGAACCCTCCTCTGACTGATGAGGGAGCTCATTCCGGCCACCTTCCTGCTGTCGGGTCTCCAAAACTCCGAGCTGCCTCTTCCTCCTTGTCTGAGATCCTATGTGGCATTTCATGGCTTCTCTTGGCGACAAGAGGGACGAGTTCTCAGTAGAGTCAGATACTTAGGACGTCTGTCTGATGCCAGAATAGGGGCCGTAGCCAGAGGGAGGCCCTTCCCAGACACAACATCAGACGCCGAGCCTCACCATGGAAAAGGCTGCCCTGTCTCCCCTGTCCTTCCAGTTCTCTGGGGGTGGGGGGGTGGGGGGGTTCCAGGCTCATTTTGCAGAAGAGGAAATCGGGAGCTGAAAGGTTGACGCACCCCAGGCCACAGCAGCGAGGCAGACCCGGCTCTGGGATCTAGCCCTGGCCGCAGACCAGACCCCACGGCCGCCCGACCACCTTTCGCAGCCTCCACCCTTGGAGAAAGTCTCCACACTTGACCCTGGAAAGGGAACCACAGGACTCTGGGCCCTTTTGGAGAAGGGGAGTGTCCTCTCACTGCCAGCCCTGCACCCCTGCGCCTGGGCAGGGCCCATCCCCCCGAGTCCTGCAGCTGTCCCACGTCCCGCAGAGGAGCAGGATCCCCTCAGACAGGAGCTGTTTCGGGCAGCCTCTCCATCCCGCCTCCAGCTTCTGAACGGCTCAAGCATTCACTCTATGATGTGGAGTTTCCCGGAATTCCTAGACCGGAACCTGCCTCCTGTGTGAGCCGCAGGCCGGCCGGCCCTCCCCCGGGGCGCCCGCCTCCCGACTGCAGAGCAGAGTCACCAGGGACTGCCTCGCGGGGAACGGGTCCTGGGACCGTCTCAGCGTGGGGGTCCAAACACTTGGCAGCTCTCTGTAGCTCTTTGAGGGCTTCTCTGGAAACATCTGATGGCCTAACTCACATCCCTCCTCCCTCTGCTCAACTCTCCGGCACTCGGAGAACAAACCAAGAATAAAAATGAGTCCTTTTCCAGTGAATTCACTCATTTTTGCAAATCTTCACTCTGTCCCCTCTGCCCTGGGGGTGAAGGGTCACTCCTGGGCTGGAGGGGCGGTTCCGGCCTTGGCCAGGGCAGTCTGCAGGGAGGGAGCTGCCCGATAGGCTCCGGCCTCGGATCCCTGAGGGGGACGCACAGAGTGGGGGCCTCCAGAGCCCACCCCCCTCCGCCCCCTGCTCCGGGCTGGAGTCCCCTCTGGGGAGCCAAGGAAGCTTCCTCCTCCGTTCACTCACCCATCCATGCAGTGGAGATGCAGTGAAGCCATTCATTCATTCGTTCATTCGCTATTCATTCATTCATTCACTCTTCATTTGTTCATTCATTCGGGGACTAAGCACAGGACAGAGGCTGGGGCTGGTCAGACGGACCCAAGTCTTAGACTTGGTGGCTGAATTCCCATGAGAGGAGAAGTCGGCTCTGTCCCAGGAAGGCCCTCTGCCCTGCCCCTCGTGTCCCCGGCTGGCCCTGGTGCCAGGAAGGGCCTCAGAGGCCCCCCCACCCCCATCAGGGTCTCCCGTCTAAGAATCACAGACAGGACACTAATGGCCTGGGAATGTGGAGCTCACTGTTCTCCCTCCCACTCGGGGAGGGATGCGGGCCAGCCGGTGAGGGGGGGTGTTGTGGGGGAGGGGCGGGGCAGTGGGGTTGTGGGGGAGGGGAGGCGGGGTGGGGAGAGGATGGCTGTGAGAGCCCCTGCGTGCCTCGTCAGGGAGATAGTAGCTGCTCAGTCCATGTTGCCCAGAACGGAAACTCCCCGTCGTACGGGAGGCGAGGCCCCAGATGGGAGCGGGCTGGCCTCTTCATTCTCAGCCCCTGTACCATGTTCCCTCTTTCCACGGCAGCAAAACGCTCCGTGATTCCGAGAGGAGGCCTTGGAGAGAAGCGGCGGGGCCCCCCCACAGCCCTGCTCCTACCTGCTGGGTGACCCTCTAGCTGGCGGCTTCATCTCTTTGGGCCCCAGCTTTGTGTAATACGGGATTGAAACAGCCATTGGGAGGAGCCGTGCCCTTCCTTCTGGCTCGACACCGTTAATAGTCCAGTTGTACCGAGGAGGGAACCAAGCACAGAGAGGGGAGCAGCTTGCTCTAGGTGGTCCAGCGGATAAGTGATAAGCGGATCCAATGTAGGGGTCTGGCCCCAAAGCCTTGGCACCATGGCCACCCTCGTAGGGCCCCTCGAGGCTCAGGGGTGTCATGGCCCGAAGGCTCAGCAGGAAGCCCTGCAGACAGCTAGTCCATCCAGGCCGTACGGGGGCTCTCAGGGGACAGGGGCGGGTGGCCCTCTAGAGACGCCAGGCCGTGTGGGGACATTTCTGGGTGGTCACGCCCAAGGGTGGGGTGCTCCTGCCTGTAAGGGGTAGAGACCAGAGACAAGGCCGATCGTCCCACAGTGCACAGGACGGCCCCACACGAGGGACGGGCCAGCCCGAGAACGTGGGCCTGTGGTTACTGCTCCCAGGAGGGGCTTGCCCTTCTGGAAGGTTCCTTGCCTTAACCTACCCCGGTCAGGCCTGCCACCGTGGGGGTGCTCTCCCTGCCGGCGGGCCTGGGCACTGCCCAGAAGCCACATGCATGGGGAGGGCAGAGCGGGTGTCCAGCCTGGGCCGACGGGGCTGGCAGTGCACGGCGCTCCCCGGACCCCCACCCCGCAGTGGACACCGCGACTCCTTACTGGTCAGCAAAGGGTCCAGCGTGGTCTCCTCCATCCGGGCGCCCCCACCACGCACGCTCCTCTCGTGGATGCCGGCTCCCCAGCAGGTTCCAGAACAGCTCTGCGTTGGGATCTCAGGCACGTTGGCAGAGGCCACTCCCCAGGGCGAGCAGGTTTGCAAAATGAGTCAGCGGGCAAGAGGACTGGCCACCAGGTGCCAATCGTGGGTTAATCATTAACACACGGACACTACCCTGGGATCCCCAAGGACCCTCGGGCCTGGCCTCAGCCTCGACAGGGGACCTGGGAGACCCGTCCCATCAGGGCCTGCCTCGGGTTGTCTGCTGAAGGGGAGGGTCAGCACCCAGGCACCCTGTCTCCCTTCAGCCACAGGACTTCAGCTCTGCCAAGTCAGAGTCACGGAAGGTGTGGGCCCATTTCACAGCCCGCACCAGCGACAGTCCCTTCAGAAATCCCCTTCCCTAAGTGCCTCTTCTGTTTCCCACGCGGTGTGCCAGGCCCCTGACATTCATCGTCTCCCTGGACACCATCCCAACCCTGCAAGTGATAAGTTGTGTCCCCATCTCTCTGGGGGCGGGGTGAGGCCCCACAGGTGCCTGTCCGGTGAGAGGCCTGGCAAAGAACAAGGAGGAAAAGGAGTAAATCATTTCCTTCCTTGGGGGCTCTGTTTCCTCGGCCGACTCACAGCTGTTCAGGGGTTAAACGAGGCCACACAAGGAAAATGCTGAGCCCTGGTCCCGCGCACACTAGAGCACGCAGCAGACGCTGGCTGTTTTCTGGGTCATCAGGCTGCGTGTCCAGGCCCAGGATCCTGGCCTGGTTTGTCACTGGCGTGGAAGCAGGTGGCATGTGTTGGATCAACGGTTGTTGGGCGACTTGGCCAAAGCCAAGGGGGGGCCAATCTCAGACCAGATGGGTCTGCCTCCCAGGGACGTGCTCCTTCAAAACGCCAGACCCGACATTTCCTTCATCCCCCAGGAACGTGAACGGTGCCCCCTTCCGGTGGAACATCCGGCATTCCAGCGACAGCGATGGCCCTCCTGACCGGGGGATGGCAGGGTGTGGACAGGTCGGGGGGCTGGTGAGCAAGTGCGGGGAGGCCTCCCCATGGGGGTGGGGGGAAGCTCTGAGTCAACGGGGCAGGGGGACCTCAGGGGAGCGTCAGGGCAGGAAAGCAGAGGACCGGGTACTGCTCCCCTCCCTGAAAATGGACTCAAGAGTTTTACTCCAAATCTCCCCCAGCCCTCTCGGCCCCATAAACCCATCCTGCTCCAGCTCGACTGAAAAAAAAAAAAAAAAAAGCTTTATTTTTGAGATTTCATTTGTAAGTCATCTCCACACCCAACGTGGGGTTCGAACCCACACCCCCGAGATCACGAGTCATACTGTCCACCGACGGAGCCAGCCGGTGCCTCTCAGAGGAGGTTTGAGGGAGGTGAATCAGAGACTCAGAGACTGCCGTGGGGAGAGACGCAGTAATACGTGTCATTCATTCTCTTTCCCAGAGAACACTTCCCGAGCACCTACGCTGTCCGGAAGGGACGCTCAGAGGCAGAGAGCAGAGGGGAAGCAGCCTGGGCTCCCGACAGCGAGTGGGGTATGGGGCAGAGCAAGGGTCTCGTGGTTCAGGAATTCCACTCTGGGGGCTCAGGTGGTTGAGTGTCCGACTCCAGAATTCGGCTCAGGTCACGAGCGAGGCCCACGCCGGGCTCCCCGATGAGGGGGCGTCGGCTGGAGACGCTGGTCCTCTCCCTTGGCCCCGCCCCCCCTAAAAATACCGGGTGCTTCTGTTTTCGCCCAAAGCCTGCAATCAAACCTTTTGGGCTCTCCAGCCTTTAAATCACACCGGTGGGAGTTCAAAGCCAGGTCCTGCCCGCCAGAGGCCTGGAGGCCAGCCGGGGTCTCCTCTCCGGTCCGGCGGTGTATGTCATAAGTGATGAGTGGCTGTTTCTCTAGGGAAGTGATAACCGGCTGTGGGCAGAGTTATTGGGCGTCGGGAACAGAGAGGCGCAGGGCGAGCGGCATTTCTCCCCCGTGCCCTCAGAGCTGCACGGCTTCGCGGGCCGCTGTAAACAGTGAAATGTAATATTGCCTTATTTGGTCACAGAGTCAAGTCATCACTTGCAGAGGCCTCTCTGCTCTCGATTGTGGGAGAAACAATTAATTCCAAGTCCCCGCCTGCCAGGCAGTGGGAGACTAGGTGCTGCCTGGGTCGGTCCTGTGGGGTTCAGAACCCCCATATGGACGGACCCCCAGCTCTTGCAAAGCTTTCGCACACAGAGTTGGGACACTGCCTGTCCCCAGTCCAGGGCCCTGGCGGGCTTTGCAACAGACGAGGTGTCTCGGTGCAGCGGACTAGGCTTTAGAAGAACCTTTGGAGCTTACACGGATTTTAGACAGTAACGCTGATTGTCCTGGGGTAGAGCAGGATTTGGGGATGGCAGGGCTCCCTGGATTTCAGAGGACCCAGGGAATGGTCCAAACCATGGCAGGGAAATCAGGGACAGGATGGTGGCTGTGGTTGGTGTCATCGGGGTACCAGGGGCTCAGCACCGGCTATGGGTCCTAGACGCTGATGGGGGGTCGGTTCTCAGGCTCACCATTCAGAACGGGGGATGGACTGCAGACAGGTCAGCTTCTGGTGGGGTGCCAGCTGGCTGGGGCCTGGGGGCTTGAACCCGGAGGTCTGAGACAGCCACACAGAGGAGGGGCTACCCGGAGAACCGTGCGGGTGTTTCCCTGGGGAACCAGCTGCCTGATCTACTGGTCCAGGGCCAGGGGAGATCCTGAGGCCCCTCTGCGAGAGGCTGGCCTCCATGGGAGAGGCAGGCGTCCCCTGGAGGCCGTCTGCTTAGTCACTGTTGTCCTTGCCCGGTGTCTCCTCTGTGGGGTCACCTCCAGAGTGATCCCAGACAGTGCAATCCCAGGGAAATGAAGAGGGAAGACAACGTGGCCGTGACCGGCAGGCAGCCCGGCGTGGGGGGTGGCAGGCTGGAGCCGGAGCTGGCATTGGAGGCGGGAGGGGCGGGCTGCTGCAGGAAGATTGCTGTCTCTGAGCCTCTTTCCCTGTCTGTGGAGCTGGTACTGGTCCCAGAGGCTGCAGGGAGAAATCTGTAAGATGAACAGACGCAGAGAGGCCAGTGGCACGCAGTAGGTGCTAAACTAATGTTGGGGGAATTAACTAATTTAATGGGAAAAATTTACCTAAGACTTTCAAAATATTGTTACACCTACTGTTAATTATGATGGTGCCTAGGAATGCAACTCCCAGGAAGCATCCTAAAGAAAAAGGCATATGCTTCCCCCTTTCCTATCCTGCTCCCTTCCGACTGGGATAGAGCCGTGATGGCTGGCACCAGAGCAGCTATTGTAGGCATGAAGTGGCTTTGTGCACGAGCAGCAAAATGTGAGAGCATCTCTGAGACTGGGGTCACCGGCCCTTGTGCACATACCCGGGATTTTCACAGTCAATAAGCAAACTTCCATTTTGCTCCAGGCAGAACATGGAAGTGCCTTGTGAGCTACGATGAGCACAAGGGTGACGTAATGACCTCAGTTCTAACATTCAAAGTGAAGGGGAGCTTAGTTAACCTGCTGCTGCCTTTGTTCTTCCGCTTAAGAATGGGTCCAAACATGTTGACTATGGTTGAGATTATTACTACTCTCCTTTTGCCTTTCCCCTTGTAATAACCCCTTTGAGCCCATGGTTGTCACTTGGTGTCCTCACTCTGTGCTCCTGGGTGCCCAGGACCCCCTCCTCCTGATGATTGTTCTGTCTTTAGTGCTCGGGACAAGCCCCGACAGAATCCTGGGACTCGAAGGATCTTTAGGCAATGCTGGTCGTGGCTCTCACCCAGTGTAGGCTGTGTCACGCAGCATCCCGCCAACCTCTGCTTAAATGCTCCCAGGGATGAGCTGCTCACTACCTCCCATACACCTGTTTGTTGCTGGCCAGCCCTCCCAGAGCTGTATACAGCTGTATGTATACATACTGTATACCCTGACTGTATGCCCTGGGACGTCCCCATCTAACCTAAATCTGCTCGCTGGCATTCATCCATCCCAGAAAGCTTTATTGGGCACCTTGTTTCCACGATGTGGTGTTAGCTGTGGGGGGGGTGCAGGGACAGATGAGGTTCTTGTGTCCAGAAGCTCACCTTCCAGTGGGGAGGTCAGGACAGCAGGAACAGTCACGAAACAGTTAGTTATTGAATTGTAACCGTCCAGGGGCTGCAGGGAGGCACAGGGAGCTGTGGGCACGGGAGACAGGGCTAACGTGGCCCCACTGGGCTGGAGCTGGAGTGACCGTGTCCCGCCTCATCTGGGACCGTCCTGGCTCTAGCACCGGAAGTCCCGCATCTCAGGGAGGCCCTGTATTTGGGGCACACCAGGTCAGTTGTGACCGTAGGGCAGGCTTTCCAACTCTACTAGCTTCCCAGGACCCCTGTGACAAATTATAACCACCGGGATGGCTTGAAACAACAGAAATGGATTCTCTCCCAAGCTCTGGGGCAAGAAGTCTGAGATGAACGTGTCGGCAGTGAGGGTTCTCTCCGAAGGCTCGAAGCGAGATGCTGCTGTTCCAGGCCCTCTCTCGGCTTCTGGGGGCGGCTGCTGGTCCTTGGTGTTCCTTGGCTGGTAGACTCATCCCTCCGACCTCTGACTCCATCTCCAAGTCGCCTCCATCCCCAGGTCTGTGCCTCCTCTTCTTTCTCTTAAAAGGACCCTTGTCATCGGATTTGCGGCCCAATCTCGTCTAAATCCAGAATGATCTCCTATTGTGATCCTTGATTATAACTTGTAACTTGATTACAGCTACAAAAACCCCATTTCCAAATAAGGTCACCTTCACAGGTACTGGGGAGCTAGGACTTGGACATGTCCTTTCAGGCATCGGAAGTTCATGCTGGCACTAGAAGGACTGGAAGAGAAAACAGACTTACCTGGGTGGAGAGGGGAGGACAAGAGGGATTCCAGGCAGCAGCAGCATGTGCAAGGGCCCTGTGGTCAGAAGGAGCTGACACATTAAGAAATGTATCTGGAGAGGAGGGTGGGGAGGCACAGGGGCACCCAGGTAGGATGGTGTAGGTCATGGGGAGGAGTCTGGCATTTTTCATAGGTGGAGAGGGAACTTCCAGTGAATGATAAGCTGATGGGGTCTTGAGCAGCCCTCCATGTGTGCCCAAGCCGTGGCCACTTTCCCAGGCTCCCCATTTTCTGGGCCACAGCGGGTGATTCCAGGTAAGCAGACAAATCTACCAGATCATCTGTCTGGACACCTGCTGTCCCACAGAAGTGGAACATGGGCTCTGAGGCTCACGGGGAGCTGCCCCACTGCTGGGGAAGAGGCCTGCTGGGTCCCCTACGGCCCAAGGAGCCATCCCTCAGGCAAGCTTTACCTGCCTGGACGCTGTGGACTAAGTGGTGTGAGGCTCCTTCCTCCCAGTGACGGTGTCCTGACAGAGAGGTGGAAAGCCTCCGGACAGAGCTGGGGACAGGCCAGCCGTGCAGGGGGGCTGGCGGCGTGGAGGCAGGCCACTGTGTGGTCTTTGTACCGGCCACCTACTCCGTGGCCCCCACATCCACAAAACCAGAGAGGCAGCCTTGACGAAGACAGGGGGCCGGGCCACAGTTCTCTGGGAGCTTCCCGACCTGACGGGCCCCTGCACAAATCTTATTTTCAGGTGAGACGTTTTGATCTATTGGCACCAATGCGGCTGGTGAGAGAGCTGACGCCTGAAGAAACCGAGCAACTTGGCGGAAGTCACGCCACGGGGAGGAGGTGGCCCTGGGCCCCAGGGGCGGGTCTCCGGGCCTGTCTGGCGGAGGCCCCGTGGGTGACGGAGCCAGGCGGACCCTCCCCTCCACGGCGGCTGGCGGCTCGTGGGTGAGGAGAGTGCTGGGTCTCCAGAAGCAGCTCGGTGGAAGCATTAAGAGCCCCTGTCACTGGACACTGGCGTGGAGGTGCAGACCCGGTGGAACGCCTGGTGTGTGAGCTGCGCGGTGTCCAAAGGCCCCTCACAACGGAGAACGGTGGGCTTCAGTCTGCCCATGACCCTCGAGCCCCCGCCGATCACTTCCCCACACAAATGCACTGAGTTCGAATCGTCGGTGAGAACGCAGGGTGCTGCGAGCTTTGGCGGGTGTCCCGTGGGGCACTTTCGTGGGGGCCCAGAGATGCCATCACAGTGGTCTTATAACGAGACGCCCGGGAGAAGGAGGGGGCGGCGTTTTGTCTTCTGAACTGTGTTCCCAGGTCTGCCCTCTGGACTGGGTTCCTGAGCAAATGCATAGGAGACCTTATTTGGGAATATTGAGTTCCTTGGATTTTATGGGCGTTGAACATTCTCTGCACCGTGGTCTGGGCTTGGGTTTCTGCGGTGGGGGTGGCGGTGGGTGCGCCGCTGCATGCGTAGGGGGGGAATCAGCAGACGTGGTCACAGCGGGGCTGCTGTGCAGCCGGGCAAGCCGCTCAACCTCTCTGAGCTGCAGGATGAGACGCTGTGTGCGCTGGGGGCTGGCAGCCTCTCGTGCTGAGTCCCGGGGGCCTGCGCTGAGCGGGTCCGTCCTGTTCGCTGGGGCCCAGGGCCGATGCAGGCACCTCGTGCTCGCTTGGCCCTCCCAGCAGCCCGGCTGTTTGGATGGGGGCCGCAAGGCTCAGAGCAGTTTAGTCACTCTCTCAAGGACACACAGCCTAAGTGCTCACACGAGAGTTCAAGTCTAGAGCGGAGCCTGCCCGCCACACTCTCTAGGTATTCCGCCAAATACCTACAAGTGACGGGGCCTCGGCCCCATGGCTGGTGGCCTCCTAGTGACGCCCCAAGCCAGCCCTTAAAAAACAAAACACAAACCCCTTTGGGAATGTAAAATGGTGCAGCCACGGTGGGAACGAGTTTGGTTCCTGAGCAAGTGAGTCTTGGGACGATCGATCAGGAACCCGGCAGGCCTGCACTGAGGGGTTGCGTCCAGAAGAATGGAAACGGGTTTGAACCGAAGATCGTGCTCTGGCGTGGGCGGCAGCGCTACGGGGAAGGGCCAGAGGTGGAAACAGCCCAGGTGCCCGTCAGCACAGGAAGGGGTGCACAACCGCGGTCCGTCACCCGCGGCGTATCGTCGGAGCACCAGAAAGGAAGCAGCTCTCACTCTGGCTGCGGCGGGGGGGACCTCAAGGACCCGGCACTGAGTGACAGAGGCTGAGTACAAAAGACCGCAAACTCTTTGAGTTCATTTGTACGAAACTCCGGAACTGGGGAGTTCCTGGAGACAGAAAGCAGACGGGGGGCTGCGGGGGGCGGGAGCCGGGGGATGCTGACGGGGACGGGTTTCCTTTCGGGGGAGAAGGTGGCAACACTTGCATTAAATGGGAGAAATTTACCACATTTTTTTTTTTACGATTTTATTTATTTATTTGTCAGTGACAGAGAGAGCACAAGCAGGGAGCGGGGGAAGTAGAGGGAGAAGCAGATGCCCCGCTGAGCAGGGAGCCTGACGTGGGGCTCGATCCCAGGACTCTGGGATCATGACCTGAGCCGAAGGCAGACACTTAACCAATTGAGCCCCCTGAGGCGTCCCTTTACCATGATTTAAAAAGTCCCTTTTAGATGTGAGGAAGCTGAGGCCGGGGCAAGGGAGGGAAAGGCGGCAGGAGGGCCCCACGCTGGCTGTGGAGGTCACGCGTCTTCCCAGGCCTTCAGCAGGGCGTCCTGCTGTGAGACGGACAGAAACCCTCACTGTCTCATCAGCGAAGTGTTTTCCTCACGGACGCTCCGATGCAGTCTCAGGTCCAGGCCGCTGTGCACGGAGGGCAGATGCCCTCTCCAGGGGCTGCTCACAGGGTCTAGTCCCCTCCCGCGTCTGTGCCTGGGGCATGTGGTCTCCAGGACATCGGCTGCTTTTGCTTCCTGGCACCCTGCGATCCCCAGTGCCTGCGGTCCCCATGCCGGCCAGCTGACTCCTCCCTCCCGCTCCCAGGGGACCTCGAGCACTGGCCATCTTGGGCTACAGGGACAGGTCCGGGGATGCTCATGAGACCCGAGCTGGTCCAGGGACCGTCGGCCCTGGGATCTTTGCTGGAATCCTGGGTGAGACACAGCCTGGAGCCTCTGTGTGGGGGCAGGGCAGGCGCAGAGCCAAGGTGAATGCCGGAGGGAGGCAGGATCCTGACCCTGGTCTAGCTGGGCCCCGTGAGTGGAACCACAGGCCTTCCCGGCAGAGTGATCTGACCTTTCCCTCATCTGAGTTTTCGGTAAGTTGGGGTCACGTGCCGGAAGAACCTTGTGGAACACATGAGTTGTGCGAATTGTAGCTGCCCCGAGCGCTGGGAGTGGGAGCCGCTGACCTGACCAGGAGGCCGCTGGACACAGGAAGGAGGGTGAGCCAGAGGCCTGGCTGTGGCAGGGCACCCCAAGATGGGATTGTGGTGGTCACATCTTTGCTCGCCATGGCCTTGGCATCCATGCCTCCCCGGAGGGCCATTCAGCTGGGAGGAAGTCCAGGCTTTGGCATCCCCAGAGTGTGGCTCCTGCCCGGCCACTTGCCAGCTGTGTGACCTTGGGCAGGACTCTTGTCCTTGAAGCCTCTGACCTCACGGGCAAGCCAGGCCTGGAGGGCCCCCTCGGTCTTCCGGCGGCTTGACTCAGACCCCAGCTCCGTCACTCACTGGCCACCTCACCCTTCCTGCCTCGGTTTCCCCGGCTCTAAAACAAGGGAATTAAGGGTATTTCCTTTCTAAGGATGGGGTGCAGCCGATGCGTTTGTGAACGTGCGTCTCGAAACGACAGCCAGCCGTCACTCAGCGAGCATCTGTTGTCCCTGGCACAACTGTGGAGGGGACAAAGGAGACGGTCTTGGAAGGGCACGGCATCGTCTTCCAGAGGGTCCTCCTCGGAGCGTCCCCCCTAGCTGGTCCCGGAGTCGGAGGTGGCTGGAGCTGCCCTCCGTCCAGAGTAGACGGATCTGTCACTGGTGACAGCCGTGCCTGCAGCCCCTGCCAGTCCTGAGCTGTGATGCCAGCGTGTAGGCATGCCCCGTCCCGCAGGCTTCAGTCTGCTCCGGGAGCTCATGCATCACAGCCGAAAGATAAATACATACCACAGGCCGGCCTCGGGCGCCCACCCAGCTGGGGCAGGCGTCGGCAAACACGGGCGCCACCAGGAGCGTGCCCGCGCCGCATAATGAACTTGACTGCTCCCTGTTAAAAATGGGGTGTGAAGGAGGCCCAGGGTGGGGGGTCCTGGCAGCTCCCCCGTCTGTCCTGGTGGGAACGGGCGCCCGCCTGACCTGGGCTGCCCCCGGCCTATGTGTCTGTGGCCCCCGTGGACCCTCCGTCACTCCCGTTCTGGGCCTCGCTGACTGCTCCCTTCCCACCCCGGGGTCCTCGGGGCCGCAGGTCCAGCCCCGGACCTCCTGTCTGGCCGCTGACGGAGGGAGGACCGAAGACTCGGGGAAACCGAAAACTCCCCGCTGCTCTGCGGGGATTTGCAGATACGCAGATGCGAATTAAAATAAGACCTGAGTAGGTCTAGAAACTGGCTGTTCAAGGGGAGCAAAAGGAAGAGGAGACGTTAAATTAAATCTGTGCCCCTGATTTCACCCCAAGGGGAAGGAGCTGTACTCATTAATCAAGGAACGCGTCACTTATAGGATTTTTGACCCAGATAGAATCCGAAGACCGTCAATCTCCACTCGCCCTCCAGCATCGAGCACAGGCCAGAGGGGTCCCCGACAGTGACCTCAGAGCTCGCGGCCCCCGGCCCCACGGAGCCCCCCCTCGCTTCAGCACTCTGCTGCCTCCGTCTTAAAACCCTTCGTGATGTCATCTTTGAACTTGTGTTTCCGGGTGAAGCCTGGGGAGCCCGCGCAGGTGCAGAGGGCCAGGTGCTGCGTCCACACCGCCCCCGTCCCGTGCCTGGAACAGCGTTCGCACAGCGAGGGCACGGCCGGGGCACCAAGGCTCCCGAGCGGTCGGTGGGACCGGCAGCCTGATGCGGGCTCCGGTGTTTCCAGCACCCTGAATGGCCCAGCAAGCCGTCCCGTGGTCCTTGCCCCCTGCCACTGGCCACCAGCCACCGGCCACCACATTCCCGTTCAAACTGGCCTCATCGGCGCGGACCTGCTGAGATTCTAGCCGTCCTCACCCGACAGCGCTCAGCAGTGAGCAAAGGCATTGGCCCAAGCGGAGAACGACACGCTCGAGGGTCACGCCTTGACCAGCATCGTTCCTGGCTTCCCGCAGGGTCGGCGCCGGGCACGGCCCATCGCAGGGCCGGAGCTCAGCACTCAGGTCCGAATCGAGGCCGCTCTCTGCTGGCCGCCTTGTCTGCGGCGAACACAGGAACGCTCGCGGAGCTGCGGAGCTGAGGCCTCCCTGCTCCCCGGGCGCCCCGGGGGGCCGGTGGGAGCCCCGGGGTTCCTGCTCCCTCCTGGAGCACAGAGGGGTGGGAGGGGTCGTGGGGGTCCCTCCAGGGCCGCAGCTGGTTCCTGCCGCCCCTGCGCTGGCCAGGGAGGTGCCGGTCTGTGATCCTCGCCAGCCCTCCCTCCTCCCGTCTGTCTGCAAGTCTCTTCCCAACTGCTAGCCCTCCCGAGAGGCTCACAGCTTCACCCCTGCCCCGGGGACCAAGCCCGCCCTCCTGGATGGGCTCCAGGCCCCCCGGCACCCCCATCCCACAGCTCTAGCCTCATCGCCACCGGCCCCTCTCCGTGCCAACCACTCCTCCCTCCTCCTGGGGAGCACCAGGCCTTTGGAACGCACCCTCTGGGCTGCCTCCCACCTGCGGCTCCCTTGGCCCGACGAGACGACCTACCTGCTCCCTCCGCAGGTGGTGCCTTGCATCCCCGAGGCCTCTCCTTCCCGGCCCCGCCTCGCCCCCCTGGAAGGCCCTCCCAGCTTCCGTGGCCATCTGCTCTGCTTTTCTGTCTCTCTCTGTCCTTTCCTCTCCCTCGGAGTGTGTGTCTCCCTTGTCTCCTTCGGTCTTTTTCCAGTGATCTCTCAGTCTCTCTGTCTCTGGGTCTCTGTGCATCTCTTCGTCTGCCTCTGTCTCTAGTTCTGTAAGTGCCAACCCTCACCAGCACGGAGCGCCTCCGCGGGGTTGGCCCCCCTGCTGCCCGGGCCCCCGCCGCTTCCTCCTCTCTGACCTGGCCCTGCAGAGGATCCCCCTTGCCCCGTCCTCCAGAGGAGAAACAGCTCCGAGCCCTGAAGCACCCCATTCCGTGAGCCTGGGCCGCCCACTGCGGAGGGCCCGACACGGGGGTCCTGCGCACCAAGGGGGTGTCCAACAATGCTGAGCCTTTGCCACCTGAACTGACCCCAGCGCACCAAAGCCTGGGAATGGGGGCTGAGCTGGCCTCAGAGAATTCGTCCCGACGCCTAACTGGTCGGAGATCAGGCAGGGCTGGTGACCACGACCACGACCTCCTTGGACACCTGCCAGGAGGCGCCCCATGTGTATCGGGGAGTCTGTCACGAGGCTGCCCTGGTGGGACCCCGGGGGCATTCACACACACGCACACGTGCGCGCGCACACACAGAGCACTGACCCGCATCATTCGAGCTGCCCTCCAGGCTCCATGGCTCCGTGCGCCCAGGCGAGGCTGGGAAGGGACATTTTGACTTCCTGGTCTCCGTGAGATATGAGCCCTGAGGGGTTTCCTCCATGGGAAAAGGCAGGCTCTGTCCTCTTGGGGGTCCTACCCCGGGGGTAGGGCACGCGCGTGAGTACGAGCGGATCACCAGATGCTGGCCGTTGACAGCTCCACTCGGGCCAAGGTCCCGGTGAAGCCAGAGGACCCTCCAGGGGCAGCAAGGACCTCCAGCCGGTGCTGGGGAGCGTTCAGCATCCGCAGAGGGCGATCCTGTTAGGGGCTCTGCCAGGCCCATCTCCCTGCCAGTCGTATGTCCCTTGACTTAGCAGGGCACAGTTCGTCAGGGGGACCATCTGGGGACACCTACCCCCGTCCTCCACCTGGGTCCTCTGTCTCCCAGGAGGCCAGGACAGAAACACTGAATTCAGAGAGCTAGATGAGGAGGAGAGAGCGGCACGGAGGGGATAGCTTCTGGAGCGGCGTGCTCCATGCTGCTATTCAGGCGTCCCCTCCCACCCCCCACATTTCCTTTGATTTGGTATAAATGTGTGAGTAATTAGGCTCAAGAACCCTCTATTTAGAACATAGCTTAGAGGCTAGCTATGTATCAGCCACTCTCACTTTAGTCTAAGTTAGTTTGTTCGGTGTGCTTTCCTGCTAACGCTCAAGGGGAGATGAGCTGTACTGAGAGGACAGGACCTCTTGGGGATGGATCTGGGATCCCAGAGCGCTGCCAGCACTGCGGTGGCCTGGGTGGGGGTGCCCGGGGAAGCTCAGAGCAAGGGCATTGGGATAAACAAAGCTGCCAGGGGAACTAGGGAGGAGGACAAAATCCCATGTTTTCTGTTTCAAAATGTTCCTAATGGGCCAGTCCTGAGTTGAGGACAAGAGAAGCTGTTCTCCCGCTCCCTCTTCCCCCTCTGCTCCTCCCTCTCCCCGCCCTGCTTACCACACTCAGGGCCCCACTCTTAGGGTTTGGGATTCAAGCGATTACGGTCAGCACCAGAGTTTGGCTCCAGCAGGCAGGGTGTTCGGGGTGGTGCAATGTCACATTATTGTTGCCATTAGGGCTAGGAAGGCGCCTCCTGTTCTTCTGACCGTGTGGATAAAGGGGGTGATGGTACAGAGAAGGGGTTTGGTGACTGGGCCCCCGAGGGGATGGGGTTACAGGACCTTCTGTGGCTTGACCTTCCCCGGAGGAGCGGTGCCGGGGAGGAGGTGGGCAGAGGTGTCCAGGGAGCAAGGAGTGTCCTGCGGGAAGGGAGTGGAAGCGGGACCGTGCTCTCAGATCGTTGGGAAGGGCTCCAACCAAGGTCATAGACGCCAGAGGACTCAACCCACAAGTTCTCGAGGGCACCCCCAGCCGAGCCTAAGCTTCAGGAAGCAACGTCTGCCCCCACTGGGGCTCCTGACAGGGAAAGAAGACAAGCCCTTGAATCCACGAGCACTTTCGAAGCCCGAGTGTAAGACAGGACACCAGGAGGACGTGTGTGGGTCTCCCCCAGACAGGCAGCTGGGAGGTGCGGGACAGGAGTTCAACAGCAGCGCCGTGCGCCCACGTTAGAGTAGCTTCGGTCCAATGTGGGCTCTGGGGGGGCGGGCAGGACCATGCAGTCCCTCCAGCTCCCGTGTGAGTAGCCCGAGTCCCGTGGGCCATGCAGGCACCCGAGGTTCTCAGTCCATTCACGTGGGTGCAGGAGGCTTCAGGAGGAAGGTTCCTGGCGTCCAGCTAAGATGGGCAATCAGAGTAAACAGGGAGCCGGAAACCTATAACAGAAGTGAGGTTCTGTGTCTAGGTGGGTGCTGGTCACGCTGGTCCTAACCTCATGTGTGACACGCGCGTGGGGGACTGGCCTGGGGACCTCACCAACAGTTCAGTGTGGAAATAGGGATGCCCTTTCCCCGTGAGCGGTGGGGCCCGGCCAGCCCCACTTAGGTCTCATGACCTTCCAAAGTGTTGGGTGAGGCCGTTCCATCACCTGCCTGACCCCCCTGACGAGCCCAGCCCTCTGCCTCTCCCTGGCTTTTCAGGGGACCACTGTGATCCCCTCCGCCCCCACAGCCTCCGGGTTTGCAGTCCATCCCTCTCGGAGGCAAGGACTTGCCTGGCCTTGCCCTTGGGAGGGAGACCCATTCGTCTACACGGGTGCCGGCCCGTAGTGTCTTGGGACTCCTGCCCACATCTGTCATCGAGAGACCTGCTGTCCGGCTCCAGGGGCGGGCTTGTCTGAGTCACCTGGAAGTCCCCGGTGGGGTGCCTGACCCTCAGCTGTGGGGGCGCCTGTCCCTTGACCGGTCTGACCCGACGGGCAGGCCGCACGGGCTCCGCCCATGTTGGCTCCAGACGTGCGTGCATTCGCGGAGCCCGATTTTGTGCGGGACCGGCCGCAGCAGGACGTGGCTTGCCCCAAATTCTTCCACCAGAGCTGTGACAGGTCACTGAGGCCACCACCCTTCTGGGGGAGCAAGGGCTCCCCTCCAGTGTCCCAGGTCGGGATGGGTCAGCAGCTCCCTGCTGTGCCTGAGAACCACTGCCCGCCCTCCTGCCGCCCTGCCCCGCGGGAGCTGCCCTGCACAGGCTGCGCTCGGCCCCACGCTCCTTGCCCTCTGACGGGAGAGCCTGGCGAGAGCAGCCGCCGAGAGCCTCTGCTCGCGGGGGCAGCGCCACTGTGGGACCTCTCACGGCCACGGCTTCAACCTGTACAGTCACCCCTGCCCTGGCCTCCTCCGTGTCGGACACGTGGGACCCCCCCCCGGCTGCTGCCGGCCCCGACCCCAGCCGCACCCCCATTGTTGGTTTCTCTGTCCTCTGTTCACACCTTTTTTTAGAGGTTTTATTTATTTATTTAATTGACAGAGAGAGAGAGAAAGAAAGAGCGCACAAGCAGGGGGAGGGGCAGAGGGAGAAGCAGGCTTCCCGCCGAGCAAGGAGCCTGACTCGGGGCTTGATCCCAGGACCCTGGGATCATGACCTGAGATGAAGGCAGATGCTTTACGAATGAGCCACCCAGGCGCCCCTGTGCACACCTTTGAAAATACAGGTGACCCCTGAGCAGGGTGAGCCCACTTAACACGGATTTTTTTCCCCTTAAATACGGCCCAGCCCTGGAAATGCATTTTCTCTTCTTCACGATTTCCTTCGTCCCACTCTCTCTTCTCCAACCTGCCGTGTTGTAAAGATACGGTCTAGAACGGACGCGCATACAGAACGCGTACTCATCGGCTGTTTGTGGTATAGGGACGGCTTCTGGTCGATGGCCGGCTGTCAGTAGTTAAGTTTTGGGGGCAGGGTCGAAAGTTATATGGGGATTTTTCACTGCACGGGGCGGGGGGCAGCACACAAGACTCCCACGGCGTTCAAGGACCCGTCGTCCCACCCATCGGCCTCTCTGGGGTCCCCTGTGAGCGTGCGCCGAGTCACGGCTCTTCCTTCCGGCACTTTCCGGAGGATTCCTTGGAAAGGCAGCTCAGGGCAGGCTGTTTAAAATCTGTCCCTTATCGCGGCCACTCCTATCCTCTGCGCTCACTACCATGAGTCAGCCCTGCAGATGCTGGGAGACAAGCTTGCCGCCCCCTGTGCCTCCTTCCCTCCAGCCTAATCACCCCCCGCCCCAGAGTTTCCGGCCCCTCCCCGGCTTTATTCTCAGTGCACACCCGGTGACTCAGGGTCCCCCTGACAAGCAGGCCTGACCTGAACTTGGGCCCTTCTCGCCGATGCCAGGGAACGGTGGGGCTTGGAGCTACTGGGAAAGCCCCAGGCTTGGAGATGGGGGACGGGGGGCAGCCCCTGCCTTCTAGCTGCTTGTAGGCATGGGTTAAAGCAAATCCAGGAGGCCTTCCCAACCGGAACGTCCAAACCACGGGGTGTGGGGGGGCCACTGCCGTGTATGGGCTCAAAGTCCCTTCTCACCCGTGGTGCACACCCACCAGAAGGGGAAGAGCCTGGCCCAGTCCTACTGAGCTAGGATCATAGAATCATCTGGAGAGTTCTTAAAAGCACAGGTGCCCAGGGAGTTCTGCGGACCCAGGGATATCAGGAAACACCCAGTGGCTGGGGACCTGTGGCCTGGGTGCGGCTGCCACAGACCTCCAGGCTGGGCGGGATCGGCTGAGAGAGGACCGTGGGATAGGGCGAGGCAGCGCGGCCTCTCTGTGCCAAGAACACCTGGGTGGACTGGAATTGTTGTTACTCAGAAGCGCAAGCTGAGGCCCGGGGCTATTTCCATGAATTGTAATGCTCGGAGCATCGGCCACTGGGGTTTCCAGAACGTCCTGGAATAGGCCAGAATGTTCCCTGTGCCCGGAGGGGACCACAACCACGTCGGGATTTCATCTCTTTTTTTAATAATTGCAGATGTGGGAAGGCTGGACTCTGGACATGTGGGTGTCCCCAGTGCTAGCCCGCGGAGGCCCACGCTGCTAGGTTCTGCCTGTCTCCTGCTATGCGGCAAGTTTGTGCAAATCGGGTAAAGATGCCTCTTCCATCTGACAGAGCCGGACAAGGTGCGGGTGTCACGCTGGGACGACGCCCCCGAGGAGCTGGGCCCCCGTGCGTCGCGCAAAGTGCACGTTCACATGGGTGCGGGGCTCTACAGAGCTCTCCGTGAACTCTGAACTTGGTGGTTTCATTTTTAGGCTGTGTGGATCGTTTCTTAAAGGAACAGAGGAGCGATTCTGCAATGCGCTGAGCGTCTTCCCCGCCCCCGCTCCTGCAACATATGGATACGCCAAAGCCCAGCCCCCAACGGGATGGCATCTTGGGGTGTGATGGGGCCAGATGAGGTCATAGGGGTGGGGTGTTGCTCATCCCGGGGCACACAGTCTCAAAGGTCCCGTTAGACTCGTCTCTTTCCCAGTTGCCCTCTTCGTGGCCCTCGGCTGATCTCCTTCCCTGCCTGCCTCCCACGTGCTGCCTCTACTCTTCTCTGCCCCCCGCGGCGGAGATAAAGCCCTGCACCAAGACACCTCCTTCCAAATAAGGCCACCGAGCAAGCCTGCTCAGAGGGAGGGCTCCTGCTGTCTTTTGTGCGGAAGAGCAGAGAGTGAAACTAAGACCACAGCCTTCTTGTCACCTGCAGACAATTTTATTAGTCTTTTGTCCAACACGGTTACACAACATCTTTCTACAGTATTGGGGTTCCCCTCTTTGGAGCCACTGTGAACCATGGAACCTGGTTATTCAGTCACCCACCTGTTCAGCTCTCCAGCCACCCGCCACCCATCCACCCATCCACGCACCATCCATCCATCCACCCACACTTCCATCCATCCACCCAACCATCCATTCAACCATTCAACCATCCCACCATTCATCCTTCCACCTAGTCATCTACCCATCATCCATCCATCAAATCATCTGTCCATCCATCCATCCACCTACACTTACATCCATCCATCCATCCACCCACCATCCATCCATTCATCTACCCTTCTATCTACCCACTAACAATCCATTCAACCATCCAACCATCTGTCCATCCACCCATCTACCTACCCTTCTATCCATCCATCCATCTATCCGTCCATCCATCCATCCATCCATCCACTCATCTGTCCAGCCACCATTGTACCTACCCTTCTATCCATCCAAACATCCATCTACCCACCAGCTATCCATCCATCTACCCCTTCTATCAATCCATCCACCCACCCATCAATCCACCTGCCCTTCCTTCTACCCTCTTTCCCTCCCTTCTTATCTTCCTTCCTCCCATCCAGTAAATAGTTGCTGAGAACCCCCATCTCTACTGTCTCTGGTTGGTGTCTGTTGGTAAATGAGTCTTTCCTGACTGAGGCCTCTTGAGGCCGAAGGCCAACCTGTTGAGGGCTAGCCCCAGACAAGTAGCAGAGTCTCCGAGTGTGCCTCAACTCCATGATGCCCATGGCCCCTGGCTCAGGTGGTTTTCTCATGACTTGCTCTCCCGTGGTTGGCTTCATGCTGTTCCATTCGGGACGGCCATAACCCCGCTATCCAAGTTGTGGTTCATGGAGGTTTAATTTGCTACTCGGCTTCCACTAAGTGAAACCTGAAAGCAGGTAAGTAGAAGCAGCCTGATCCCAGTGAGGGTTGGGAGCGGACACCTGAAGCCAGAGGGGGCAGTGGCCCAGGAGAAGGTGCGGTGAGCACTGGAGAAGACGTCTCATGAGGGTCCTGCCTTCTGGTCCGCGAGCAGGAAGCCCCACAGAGAGCAGGCAGGCATCCGGACAGAATATTCCTCTAGGGGCTCGGGGTGTGGTCTTCTCCTATCTCCAAGTCCCTGTGCCCAGAAGAGGCCAGACCCAGAGCTCTGGCTCCCGTGGGTTGGCTGGTGCTGCCATGGGGTCGCACGGCGAGAATCTTCCCTCACCCCACGTCTGCACACGGGCGGGCGGCAGCTTTCGCGCACCCCTACTCCAATCTGATGGCGGGGCCGCTGCCTCGGTTTTCCTCAGCTCCCGCCCCTCCTCTCACCTGCACCAGGAGCCTTTCCTTGAACCCTGGGCAGCTTAGCTGGGGTCTGGGGGCCTCTTGCTAGCCTTTTCTGTCCCAGGCACTGTCGTGGTTCGGGAGTGAGACCGTCCTGCCCTCAGGACGTCCGCCTGCCTCAGTCTCCTGCGGAGGAATGGGGCACTAAAAGAAGGGGCCAGGTTGCACGTGAGGTGTCGACAGCTGGAGCAACAGGGAGCCGGTGGTTCTGGGGAAATATTTGTTTGGCAGGAGGGTGATCACGACCCAGCATCTTGGCTTTCGGTGCTTGATGAGATCCCCGTCTCCCGGGACGGATTTTAATCTTCCACTTTTTCCCGCCGTGCACTCACTCCCCACTTTGTCGATGCCGGAAGATTCCAGAAGGCTCTCGCCTGGTCCCTGCCTTCAGACATTGGGACCCTTAATGGGAAATGAGTTTCTTTTAGTGACAGGCCCGAAGGTGTGAAGTCGGAAGGGCCGCCGGGTCCTGAAATCAAGACCCAGAGAAGAGCTCCTGGTGGGTCCGAAGGGGGTGCCCTCCCAGTCCGAGGCCTGGCAGTGCGGCGTGGCCTCCTCGGGCGGCATCTCCAGGGCCCTCTGCGGGATTCTTCTGCTGCTGCTCTCTCAGGGCCAGGCCTAGAGAGACTCCCAGCGCCGGCTTCTGGGTTTGGCCAGGGTCAGTCCCTGTAATAGCCTCCCTCCTGGGACCTGGTCTCTCCACCGCAGTAGGCGACAGCATGGGAAACGGCGGGGGTGGCCACAGGACCCGCTGTGAAGGGACCCCCACCATCCTTGGCTCTGGTCCCTGCGGGAGGTGGGAGGGTCGCCTGGGGGAGCAAGGGTTCTGCGTTCCGCAGCCTTGGTGTGTGCAGGGGGAGCGTCCACTCTCCACGGCCGTGTCCACGGGCCGCGCGCTCAGTAGGAATTCCACCTGCGAAGCTCGCCCCTCGCACGGTCGCCGGACGGCCTTGTTTCTCACGGGGACTAACTCACGCGGTGGCCTGTCCTTCTGTGGGGTGTAGGGCCTACGCAGCTTCAGGGCTTGGGTAGGCTAGACCCCGCCAGGCTGCTGATCGCCTACAGCCTCAGAGACTCTGGAGGTCTCTACAAGCCCATGGCAGGCTGGCCTCACAGAAGGTAGACGCTGCTCAAGGGGCCGGCGGCGGGGGGCTGGGCAGTGCCTCAGTGGCCAGCCATGCTCAGTCTGGAACCTGGCCCTCCGACCTGGCAGCTGGACGGCCCTTGTCGGTGAACATGGGATTCATTCTCGTCTCCACCAAGTCGCTACGGCGTCCTGCCTCCTGTTGGGTCTTGTTACTACGCACGGGAGCCAAGGCACACTCAGACCTGTCCTCCTGGGGTTCAAGTCTGATGGACAGCCTGACATTGACCCAGAGGCACCCAGACTGGCAGCCCTGGGCGTCTGGGACTTGCAGCGGCAGGCGGTCCCTGGTGCCAGGAGGCGGGCCGCAGAATGGGCCCCTGTCGGGGCGGCCGCAGGGGACACCTGCAGCGGGTCCCTGGGCAGCTCAGATCTGAGGACGCCGGCAAGCACGCTGCCCACCCGGGCGAGGACCGTTTGCTTTCGGGGCGGAGCTGGCTTGGAGAGGTCGGAGGGGAGGTCTGCGGAGGAAGCCAGGGTGAGAGGCCGCGTGGGTCGGCGTGAGGGCTTGGCCTGGTGTGCGATGTGTGTGGAAATGCCTTCCCGCCTCCGACTGGCCCATCGTGGTAGGTGCCGGCTGGTTCTGGTGCCTGGCCCAGAGCCGCCCCAACCTGGCCTGCGGCTTCCCGCGCCCCGGCTGCGCGGACTTTGCTCTGCTGGCTTCTCAGGGGTCTTGCCTGCGTGGATCTGGGCCGGGGAGGAAGCCGCTGCCTTCCCACTGCGAGGCCGGTGGCCGTCTCTTGACGGTCCCTGGGCTGCCGCTGCTGGGGTTTATCTGGGGAGCGAGCCGGCCCTCCCTCCTCCACACCGCTTTGCAGTAAAGATCTTTTATTGTCACATTCTGGGGGAGGGAGGCCTGCGGTCCCCGGGGGGAGGGGGGTCAGGGCCAGGATTCGCACCTGCTGCAGACACAGAGCCTCCTTCCGTGTTGAGCCGAGGGGAGGGGACCAAGCAGCTGGCCCTGGGCGAGGGGAGGCCGAGCTTGACACAGGACAGACCCTTGCCTGTTCCCTTCCCGCCGGCCTCCTGGGGGCAGGCGGCTGTCCCGGGGGAGGTGAAGCCCCATGGGGCCGCAGGGCAGTGATTTGGGCCCCCAGGGGGCCACGTGGTGACAACGGGAGTCACTTTGGCTGTTGGCGTCTAGTGGGTGGGGGTGGGGTTTCCACTTATCGTGCGGAGCACACGACGGGCTTGTCCTGCAGACGGCGCTCTCGCCCCCGATGTCAGTAGTGCCGCGGGGAGGACACCTTCCCCGGGGGAAAGCCCTGCCCAGACTCAGTGGTGGGGTGATGCTGAGACTCCTGTGGTCCTGGGGACTCTGGCACTTACTCTGGCTCCTTAGGGCTGAGAGCACTGGGCCACCATTGTTCTGTCTTTAATAAAGATTTGCTGTGTACACTGGGCTGTGCTTTAAGTATAGCACGTGCAAAGGCCCTGAGGAGCGATCCTCCCAATGCATTAAAACCCATGTGCCAAGCCGACAAGCTGGAAGACAGAAAGATCCCCTCAGGATCAGGCCCAGCTTGGGAGCAGGTGATTCTGGGGGGCCCCCTGGTCCCTCCTTGGGCCCCCTGTATCCCCAGACCACATTCATCAGCTTCCTCACTTTACCGTCTCCGGGGGAAGAAGGCTGATGGCAGCCAGGCCATCCATGTGGGGTTTCAATGAGTGAAGTGGCAAAACCCAGGATTGCTGTCCCGGTGACGGGGACAGGACACCCCCTATTCCTGCACTGTGGGTAGAAATGCTGCCCGGATGGCCGGGCTAGCAAGTCTTGGACTCCACCCAGCGCCCTGGACATGGCTGTCCTGCGGGCTCTCCTAGGGCTGGGTGACCCATTCCGAGTATGCAGGACAGGGAGGGGGCAGCCCAAGGGGACAGCTGCAGCTGCCCTCCCCGCCCAGGATCCTGCTGCCGGGCAGATCCTGATCAGGGTGGCCACGCCTGCCACATCTTTCTGCAGGCACTCAGAGGGCTGACACCCCGGGGAGCCTGGCTGGGAGGATGGGGCGCTCGTTCTTTGCAAATACGTCCACTTTGCCGCAAAACTGCTCTGTTGGTCTTCAGACTTGGCGGATCAACTTCCCGGCAGAGATAATATCCTAGCAACCTCTTGGGTAACCCAGACACCCGCGACTGGAGTTGCAAAGTTGTTTACATTGAGTTTTATGGCATTTGAGAGAACTTGGCTATTTTGAAGCTGGGAGGATGGTTGTTCAGAATTTCCAAAAGCCGATCCTGGGGCAGAGGGGCCTAAAAACAGATGGGCTGACTTTTCAGGAACGTGAACTCTAAACTTCCAACGCACCCCTGGGCATTGGGAGGTCGCCGGGCTGGGCGAATCCCCATCTTCTCTGCGGAACCACGTGTCCACAGAGAGGCCACGGCCCTGGCCCCGCTTTGCCTCCCGCAGCTGCTCCCTTGCTGGGAAATGGGGGTGGGGGGGAGGGGCAGGGGGCACGGCGCCTGGGGAGAAAAGAAACACGAGTGAAGGATGCCGAGAACTTTAGGGGTAGGACATAGGAGGCGCTCGGTACTTGTTGGAAGAAACATGGAGTTCCGCGATCTTTTAATCATGATGACAATTACAGAGCTGCCGTGATTGTTCTTTTACGGTTATTACCATTTCAAAGAGATCTGGGGATAATGCAGGAGGGAAAATAGAAAAAGGAAAAAGGGAGGGAGGGAAGAAAAAGAAAAAGTGTAAGTTCCTGGAGGTAGAGTCTCCAGGTCACGTGGCCACATCCCATCCGATGGGCCCTACGGAGGCAGACGGATCGTCTGAACGGCCATGGTCAGTATGTCTGAAAAGTCCCTGGTGCTCTGTGGTCCACCTTTTGAATTTTTGGTAGGCGAAGACACATGGATTTCTTCTGCCAGTCTCCGCTTTCGTTCGCGGTGAACATTTCCACGTGGGAAGGACTGACTTCGGTTCCTCCTCCACGAAGCCCATGGTTTGCCCGTGTCCCTGTCGGACAGGGGACCTCCCGTCGGTCCTCATCAGTGCTGCGGGCCGGACCGTCGTGGTGTGTGTCCTGTGTGGGAATGCGGCAGCCACGTGGCTGTTACCGGGTCCCATGCTGTGATGAGCCGGGACGTGCATCTGATGACCCGCCAGAGGCCTTTTCTGCCTGGCACGGCGGACCGGCCACATTTGAGATGGTCCCCGAGTAACTCGGACACATCTAGGATGTCCACAGACCCCAAGGTACGTGCAGTGTCAGCGAGGAAAGAACTACTGTAGTTTCAAGGCTCAGTAGTTGGGGTTGTTTCATTAGTGAGAAACCCATCCTAGATCGACTAGGACATATTTTTATTGATTTGTAAATGCTGTTTATTCCTTAAGGAAATTAGCTTTTCACCTAGCATATGAATGACGCATCTTTTAGTTATTTTCTTTTGATGTTGTCACATTTGCCATGAAAAGAGTCAACTTTGAAGTCAGCTGACTCTCTCTCATGGATTTTTTTTCCATATATAAGAAGGCCTTGCCTCCTCTGATGATTTTTTTTTTTTTAGATCTTCCCTGTTTGCTTTCTCTTCTCCTTTTCTGGCTTCTTAAAGAGAAAATTAAAATACCACAAAATTCACCCTTTAATATGTTAAATATATATGAAATATATACAGATCTATGGGTATATTCACAGCATTGTACAAAGTAACCACCATCTAATTTTAGAATATTTTCATCAGCCCAAAGGGAAACTTGGCCGCAATTAGTAGTCATTCCTTGTTCCTACTGTATCCCCCAGCCTTAGACACCTACTAATCTACTCTCAAGCTCTGCAGATTTGTGAATTCATAGAAATTCTGGATCAAATGGAATCGTATGATCTGTGGCCTCGCTATGGGCTCCTCTCATTCAGCGTGATTATACTAAATTTTATCCGCACAGTAGCACAGATCTAGACTCCCTCCCTTTGAATGGCTGGATGATACCCCGTTCTACCCACTGATGGACGCTAGGCTTTTCCTGGTTTTTCTCCTGGGTGTTGGAAGTGCTGGGTCATACGGTGACTCTATGTTTGGCGTTTGGAGGAATGGCCAAAGCATTTTCCAAGGCAGCTGCTCCCTTTTGCCCCCCTCACCAGCAATGGATGAGGGTTTCCAGCTACTCTCAGTTCTCACCTACGCTGGTTACTGTCTGTTTTTCTAATCTGAGTGACTCTCGTGCGTGTGTATTGTTTTTCTCTGGTGTTTTGATTAGCATTTCTCCAACGACCCATGATATCAAGGTCTTTTCATCCACTTATCAACCACTGGTATATCTTCTTCGCCCATTTCTAAACTGGAATTTTGTCTGTGATTGTTGAGTTGTAAGCGTTCTTTACATATTCTGGAAACAAGTTCCTTACCACATACATGTTTCAGAAATCTCTTGCTCCCATTCCCTAGGTTGTGTGTCCATTTCCTTGATGGCAATGTTTGCAACACAAATAATTTTGGTTTTGATGAAGTCTGGTTTACCTATTTTTTTTTCTTTTCTCACTTTTGCTGTTGTATCCAAGAAGTGTTGCCTAACCCAAGATCATGAGGATCCAGTCCTATATTTTCTTCTAGGCATTTTATAATTTTATTTTATTATTTTTATTTTATTTCATTTTTTTAGTAGGCTCCACTCCCAGCATAGAGACCAACACCAGCTCGAACTCACGACCCTGAGGTGAGACCAGGAGTTGGAGGCTTTGCTGGCGGAACCACCCGGAGTCTGATAATGTTGGCTCTGACATCTAGGGCTGGGATCCATGTTTAGAGGGTTTTTCTGTATGATGTGAGGAAGGGATCCAACTGAATTATTTTGCATCTGGATATCCAGTTGTCCCAGCATCGTTTGTTGAAAAGATAATTCTTTCCCTATTGAGTGGTCTTTGGTACGCTTGTCAAAAACCAGGCGACTGTAACAGTGAGGGTTTACTCCGGACCCTCTATTCTGTTCCATTGATCTCTGAGTCTTTCTTGTGCTGGTGCAGTACTTTCTTATTACACTGGCTTTGTAGCGAGTTTGAAATCAGGAAGTTCAGAGTCGTCCGTGTTTTCCTTTTGAAGATTCTTGGGCTATTCTGTACCAATGGTAGGATCAGCTTGTTAATTTCTGCAGAAAAACAAAAAGAACCAACAAAACCAAAAAGCAGCTTGGATTTTGATAGGGATTGCGTTGAGTCTGTGGATATTTAGGGGAATATCTCCATCTTAATCATGTTAATTCCAATTCATGAGCACAGAACGTTTCACCAGTTACTTGAGTTTTTTAATTTCTTACATCCCCACAATGTTTGGCAGCATTCAGTGTACAATAAAAGTCTTACACCTCTTCTCTTAAATTTCCTCCTAAATATTTCTTCCTCTTGGTATTACAAAGGGGCTGTTTTCCTAATGTGATGCATAGAGTTTCATTTCTGGTATGTAGGAACACAATTGATTTTTTTTTTTGTATATTGTTCTTGTCTCCTGCCACACTGATGAAATGGATCATTGGTTCCAATAGATTTGGTTTATTTTTGTGTGTGTGGGTTCCCTTCTGTTTTCTGTGTATGAGAACGTAACGCCGATGAGTAGAGAGTCACTTCTTCTCTTACAACCACAATGCGATGCCTGATACTCCTTTTCCTCGCCTAATTGCTCTGGCCAGAACCGCCAGTAACATGTTGAATCAAAGCACAGAGAGCAGATAGCTTTGTCTTGTTCCTGATCCCAAGGGGAGACCATCCTGTCTTTTATCTAGTCGACGTCAGATTTGAATTTTTCATAGTTGCCCTTACAAGGTGGAGGGAGTTCCCTTCTATTCCTAGATTGTTGAATGGTTTCATCATGAAAGAGCGTTACATTTTGTTAAATGCTTTTTCCACGCCTACCCAGACGCACTTGCGGTGTTTATCTTCCATTCTAACAATACGGAATGTTACACCGATTGATGTTCCTAAGTCAAACCCGCCTGGCATTCCTGGGACAAATGTCACGGGGTCATAGCATACAATCTTTTTATACGTCGCTGGATTTGTCTTGCCCGTGTTTCTTGGAGGGTCTTTGCACCGGCATTCATAAAGATTCATAGTGTTTGCTAATAGACTATTTCAGGCTTTTTGCACTAATATTCTTGGGAGAGATTGGTCTGTGGCTTTTGAAATTTTGCTCTATCTTTATTAAATTCAGAGTCCATGTCACACTGGCTTTTTCCATACCCTGGAACAGTTAAAATGGCATTGGGGGGGCACCTGGGGGACTCAGTGGGTTAAAGCCTCTGCCTTCGGCTCAGGTCATGGTCCCAGGGTCCTGGGATCGAGCCCCGCATCCGGCTGTCTGCTCGGCGGGGAGCCTGCTTCCTCCTCTCTCTCTGCCTGCTTCTCTGCCTACTTGTGATCTGTCAAATAAATAAAATCTTTAAAACGAAACAAAATAAAAGGTCACTGGAATGATTTGTTCCCTAAAATCGTGTTCAAATTCCTTACGAAGTCACATGGTGTGGTGCTATTGGGGAATGGAATAGAACTATCTATTTAAGAACCTCATTATTATTACTGGTAATTGGGTCATTTTCTTTTTTCTGTCTCTTCTGGGGTTAAGATCTATAAATTACATTTTCTTTCTTTTTTTTTTTAAAGATTTTATTTATTTATTTGACAGACAGAGATCACAAGCAGGCAGAGAGGCAGGCAGAGAGAGAGAGGGGGAAGCAGGATCCCTACTGAGCAGAGAGCCTGATGCGGGGACCCTGGGATCATGACCTGAGCCAAAGGCAGAGGCTTTAACCCACTGAGCCACCCAGGTGCCCCCTATAAATTACATTTTCTTAGAATCAGTTTCATCCCAGTTTACACACTTACTTGCATCGAGTCGATCGAATCATCCTCAGGTGGTTCCATTCATTGTCTGTTGATATTTCTCTCTCTGTAGTTTCTTATCTGTATGTGTGTGCCTATGTATTCTCCCTTTTTTTTTCTTGGTCAGTTCGGCGGCCTTACCTGCCTTCTTCCCTCCGGAGTCCTCCTGGCTGCACTGTTCTTGGAGTTGCCCGTGACCCATCCTGCCAGTCGGTGCCCCTGTCTCGCCTTCTGTGGGTTCAGCCGAGCACGGTGGTCCAAAGGTTCTCTACCCCACTCCGGCAGTGTCCTTCAATGACCCCTTCGAGGCCAACCTTGTCTTTGCATCAGGCTCTTGACCCAAACAAGCCCCGATCGTTTCCCAGCTGCCATGTGAGGAACGGACCAGAAGGGACAAGAGAGGAGGTGGGGGGGGGGTCTGCGAGGGAGTGTGCCCTGGGGGTGAGTCCAGGACTTGGGGTCAGACTGTGCAGCTCACACGTTACTGTTTATTGCTTGTCATTCCTGCCCAGGGTCACAGGCCTCAGGAAAGTCAACAAAACCGAAGACAGTTGAGCTGGTTATTCAGTCTCCCAGGGTCACCTCCAGCCGTGGCCAGATCTCCACGAGCTCGCAGAGAGGGACGGTTCCAAAGGCAATGAGAAGGACGTGAGTCCACAGTTTGGCAGGACAGTGCCCCCAGCTGGCCCCACTCCTGGCCCTGCGCGCAGAGGCTGGGGACAACGGTCGCAGGTCCTGGACACAGCAGGAGGGGCCCGCTGGCGCTGCAGAGTCCCGGACAAGGGTCCGGGAACCAGGGTGCTGACCTTCAGAGGGAGGATGGCCAGGAGCCCCCCTTCCCCCAGATGCTAGAAGAAGGAAGAATCCAACAGGCGGGTTTTGCGCTGTTGGTTTAGTTTTTCGGCCATCCTGGATGCCGTCTCTTTTAGGAAATAGAACGTTCCGGCCGGTAGCGGCCCCAGGCATCATCTTAGTCACGTGGCCTTTAAGCGGCTCAGCAGAGATGGCTGAGGGGGAGGCCCGATGGGGGTCTGCCTGCTGCCCAGGGCCCTCCACCCATGAGGCCGGGTTCCTCGGAGCTCTGCCTCGGACACCTCCGGTCCCTTGCCCAACGGCATCCGCTGAGGGCTCTGGGTCTCCACACTGATCCACACCCCTGCCCTATGCCAGTAAGGAAACCGAGGGGCCAGCTGGGGTCCGCAGCAGGTGGAGGGCTGAGCCAAGAAGCCCCGTGTCGTGCCTGCCTCCCCCCGCCCCGCCCTCCCCTAGGCGTGCAGGGTCTGGTGCGGCCCCACACATTGAAAACAGGCACAGACATCCCCTCTCTCAGGGTTTCTGGTGTAAATGAACACGCGGAGGTGGAGGCCATTGCAAACACAACGCCCCGTGTGTGACTCAGCCCCTCTCCGAACCAGGGGGCGCGTTTCCTAACTCAGGGGACCCCTCTGCCCCAGGGCCCTTCCCGTGTGGTTCTGGGCCAGCCCCATCTCCCTGCCATGCCTCTGTCTACTCTGTTGTCCTGACCCAACTGCATGTAGCTGGGGTCCGTCTTGGGGTGGTTACTGGGCATCTGGGTGAGGGGCTCACAGTGTACGGTCAGCCAGACCCAGAAACCAGCACGCATCGGAAAGCCGGGTGTGCCGGGGGTTCACACACACACAGGAGCCATGCCCTGGGCTCTTTCCAAGTGCCGGGTCCTAGAAGGAACAGATCAGGCAGTGGCTCTGGGAGCCGGCAGGGAGATGGGCCCCGAAACCGGCTTCCTGGGGTCTCACCGAGAAAGGACTTTGTTTCCCCAACTCCTGGCTTCAGACCTCCGCCTGTCGGATGTCCCCTCCCTGACATCATCAAACGCAGATTTTCCGTGAGGCTAACCGAGTTGGATTTCAGAGGCTCGCTCTAGCCAGGTGCCTTCCAGGGTCCATTCCCAAGGTTACAAGTTTTGTTTTGTTTTTTTAATGAAGTTGAAAAAAAAAAAAAGCAAGCAACTTTTCTGTGGCGGACACCCTGTAGGGTGACAGGGAGAGATGGGGTCCCACTGAGTCACATTCTGCTGATCCTTTGAGCCTGGGCGAACCCCAGGGCCTCCCTGCAGCCAGCAGAACGTGGCAGATGGGATGGGACATCACGGCTGTGAGTGCGGAGTGTGATAGGGCAAAGGCGGAGGGCCTTCGCAGGTATCATTAAAATCCCTAATCTGTCGATTTGGGGCTCATCCCAGGAGTGAGCCAGGGTGGGCCTGACCTAATCAGGCAAACTTTAAAAGAGGCCCAAGACCCCCACCCCCCGCCCGAAGTCAGAGACTCAGCGCCTTGCTGGTTCTCGGGAAGCAAGCTGCCAGGAGTTCCGGAGGTGCCGGCGCGTGAGCTCTGCTGACGCCTCGAGGCGGCTTGGGGGCCTCTCCTCTCTGAGGCCAGACAGACGGAGGACGGGTCGTGCCCTCTTCTCCTTCGAAGCTGCTCCTTCTCCCCCTGCGTGAGCTGACGCCATCACACAGGCGCCTGTGGCTGTGGCTTTCTCACGCCTTCTGGCCACGGGGCAGCCTTACTCCGCCCGCCCCGGAGACTCCCTTCCGTCTGGTCTGCTCTGTGTGGGTCTGTGTCCCGCCGCTGCCGCTGGCTCAGCCCTCGCCCCGCACTCAACCCCGCAGGGAGGGAGCTGCTGGGCCAACGTTCTGGAAGAGCGGGCACAGCTTCCTCTCCGGGTCCTGGGGTGGCTGCCACAGGCGGGCACAGACGGGGACTCAGCCACACGAGCTGCCTCCCTCCAGCTGGGGGCCAGGGTCTGAGATCAAGGTGTGTCCGAGGTCCCGACAGGACGGCACTCTCTCCAGAGGCCCCGCCAAGGGTCCTTCCTGCCTCTTCCAGCCTCTGGGGCCCCAGACGTCCCTCCAGCCTCTGCCTCCGTGGTCACATGGCCCGCGTAAGGACACAGTCCTTGGATTTAACACCATCCCCCCCACCCCCCAGGAGGAGTCTGAATCTCTGTTCTTAGTTGAGTCATACCCGCCAAGACCTTTCCCCCCATAAGGCCTCACCCGCAGGCTACGGGGCTTAGGATGAGGACAGTTCTTTGGGGGTCACCACCCTTCAATCCACTACGACGCCACTCAGAGTCCCATCCACCCGCAAACAGGAGGCCGGTGTGCCTGCAGCAGAGCGTGATGGCGGAGGCAGAAGTGGAGAAGAGCAGGGACACGTCCCGAAGGAGAGGCTGTCGGGGTAGCGTCTCCGCGGGCCGACACTTAAGTCCGGACAGGGTGGCTGGGAAGGAGGCCGCCCTGTGGAGCTGCGGGCGGAAGGGACCCACAGAGGCAGGCCGGGGCGAGAGCGGAGGGCTAGAGTGCCTGGAGGGCGGCGGATGACAGGGAGACCGTGGGGACACTCCCCCAGAAGAAGAGACACTTCCCCAGGTGCTGGGTGGCAAGGACGGGCTCCCAGGGACATTGGCCTGTGCGGAGAAGGTCTGCCCGCCTCCGCGGGACCCAGGAGACTCTGGAGTCTGGGTGCTGACGGCCTCGTCTCTGCTCGACGTGAAGACCAGACATGCCGGGGGCCTGGGGAGGTCAGGCAGGGTATTCTCTTTCTGTCCAGAACCCCGATCCCACCACCGCTCTGAGGGTGGCCTCTGGAGGGAGGCCTCTCCGAAGTGACAGAGCTGAGGCCGGCGGGCGTCTGGAGGAAGCTGGGAAGAAAGGTCTGGGCAAAAGGGCTGTGAGCTAGGGATGGGGTGGGCGCAGCCCGGTGGAGAGAGGCCCGGTGGTGGCCAGCAGGAGAGGCAGGGACTGGGGAACAGAGTCCTTCCAGGGGCCGGATCCCCACTCCTGACTCTCTATCCAACACAAGCCCCCCTCGAGTAAGCCGGCCGCAGCCGGTGTCTGAGACGCGGAGCCTGAGGTGCACCTGGACAGGACAGGGGGTGTGACCCTGGGGGGCGGGTCTGACAGCGAACCCCACGGCACCGGCCAGCCATGGACTCGGGAGCGAGCCAGCTGTGGGCGAGTGGGGTCGTCCCCAAGAGACCCCAGGCTGGGGAAGATGGAGGCTCCCCGAGGGCTGCACGGGGCCGGGACGCTCACGGCTGCTCCTCCAGTTCCCCAGGATTGCGAAGTGGTCACGGAGCACGGGCTCTGGAGGCCAAGACGGTGGTTCAAGTCCCCGCTCCCCAGAATTACCAGCTGGCAACCTGGGGTGTTCTTCCCATCTCTCTGAATCTCGATTTCTTCTCCAGTAAGGAGTCAAAGTTGGGGGCTCTGGGGCTCGCCTCCCTGGGTTCTGGACGGTGACCTTGGACCACTGATGTGCACCTGCCCCCGACAATGTAGGGCTTTGTTTCCCCAGATGAGAACTTGGCTGACTGTGGCCGTGACCGTCAGCTCAGAGCAGTGAGATGACCATTGCCATTCATGACCCAAATGTTCGTGGCTTCGCACATTAAAGGCTTATTTCCAGTTCAGGGCAGGTCGGCAACAGGAACTGCAGGTGGAGTCTACTCCAGGAGCTCATTCGGGGAACCAGGCTCCTTCCAGCTTGTGGTCCTCTTGGGGCTTCAGAATCTTCCTCCAGATGCCCCCGCAGAGTTGCTGACAGGCCAGGCCTGGGGCGTTTCCATGCACAGACCACGGCCACACTAAGTGCAAGCAAGACTGGGGTGTGCAGATCGGCTGTGCATCCAGGAAGAGAGAGGCCAGAGTTGGATGAAGGGCCCATCTCACTGCTTTATTTCCCGCCGCAGCGGGCAGCAAGGAGGGGGCGCGGCGGGCCTGGGGAGGCCCTGTTTGCCGTCATCTCCATCACATGAAAGCCGAATTTGCGATCCCCACACAAGGCCGGCAGGGTGAGCTCAGACCTCGCAGGGCTCCCCACGTCATTGGCTCTCCGTTGGCTCTCTGTGAGCAAGAGATTTTACTTTAAATCCCTTAAGCTTATTATTCCTTTGTGGGGAGGCTCCAAACATTCTTTTAATATTTAAAAAAAAAAAAAGACACATTTTTAAAAGAGCATTTTTTTTTTTTAAACCCCGGATCTCCAGGAGGGTCATTCCCTGTTGGGAAGCGTTGGGGGGTCCCGGTGGGTGTGAAGAAAGTGAAAGCATCCTCCAACGGGTGTCCTTGGGGTGGCAGGCTGCTTGCACAACCACAGCCAGAGCAAACGCCTTGTCCCCTCCACATCCCTTTCCAGCCCTGGCCGCGGGGTCGGAAGGCAGAATGTTCTCGAACCTGGCTGTGCGTTCAGCTCACGAGAGGCACTCGCAAAAATGCAGGCCTCCAGGCCCTGTCTTCGTTGCCCAGATGCTGAATGTCAGGCAAGAACGCCGAGGTTCTGAATTTTTAGCAGGTGCTCTCACGAGGTGCTGACACGGTCTGTCCACGGCCTGGAGTCTGGGTAGCCTCGCTGCAGGGGAGAGTCAGGTGAGCCAGGAAGCCCCCTGCCTCCGGGACGCTGGCCATCTGGCAGGGAGAGTAACACACGGACCCCAGTCAGAAACCTCACCCAGGACCAAGGCTGCTGGTCACCACCCTGGGGGCGTGGCGCGCACGGCACTGGGCCTGGCCACCGGCTCTCGGCCACTGTGTGTTTGTGGGCTCCGGCTGAGGGAAGGGGCCCGAGGACTCCCGAGGTCTGGTTTTTCTGTCCCGTCTCCCCGACGTGGTGGAGCTGGCTTGAGTCCAGGTGTACCTCCCCTCTGGGGCCTGCAGTGCAGACGGGGGTGCTGAACTGGGGAGACCCTCTCTCCCACCTGCCAAGGCCGAGGAGCAGGTGCTCCCGTCCCTGCAAGTCCCTCCCGGAGGCCCTGCCGATCCCCACGCGCCCCTTTAAAAAAGGTGGATGTGAAATTCACGCGGCATAACAGGAACCGTGTTGAGGAGAAAATTCAGGCGCACCTGGTTCATTTCCACAGCTATGCACCGCCCGTAAGCCAAATTCTAAAATGTTCTCATCACCCCAAAAGGAAACTCTGCCCCCGTTAAGCAATAACTTCCCCTCCCCACCTCCGGCCCTAAATTCTGGCCACCGTGGGTCTGCATTCTGTCTCTACAGATTTCCGAGTCGTGCTCCGGGGCCTCCTGAGTCTGGCTGCTTCCGGGGGTCGTCCCATGGTAGCGGGTGTCTGCGCTCCCTGCCTCCCGTGGCTTCCCACACCCCGGCCCCTTCCTCACTGCGGAGCAGGGTCTGCCCTGGGGGGTGAGGGGAGGCAGGAGGCAGTTCCGGGCGGGCAGGTGAGGGCACACAGGTAGGACTGGGGCCTGGGGTGGAGGGACTGCCTTAAGTCCCAGGCCTTCGTGCCGGCGTCTGCCCGCCCCCAGGTGAGCCTCTGGAGCAAGAAACCACAAACGCATCTCAGACGCTCCGGAGGCTGGAAGCAGCAGATGGACCCCTGTGGCCACAAGCCGGGGTTCCGCCCCCTCCTCTCCTCCAGCCCCTTGAGGTACATGAGCCAGCAACTGGCCTTTTATAAATAACCTCATTTGGACCGTGTTTGGAAGTTGGGGAGGATTGCTCGAGGCCACACAGATCCGCCAGACCCGTTTCGTCCTGCACCAGCCCCGGGCTGGCCAGAGAGGCTCATATGACGTGGGGGGACCATCTTCCCACCAGATGGGGAACTCAGACTTCATCCAATGCCAGCCCGTGTTCCTGGGGCGTCCCCACCCCCTCCTGGCCCGGCTCCCTTCCTTCTAGGACCCAGCCCGTCCCGGAGCTCCTTACTTCCGCAGCTGCTGTGTCCTGGCGTGGGAGTGCCTGCCCGGGGCCGTCCTGCCCGTGGCTTCGGATGGGCCACCGGTTCCGGCCAGCGAGAGGCGTGACCCCGCATTGGTGGCTGGAGGAAGCCGTTTATCATCACGGAAGGATCTGGCTGCTGGCATGTTTATCTAGAGGAAGGAAATGGACTCTTCATCTCCTCCAAGGGGCGTCTGGCCTGGCCCGCCATCCGCTCCGTCCGTGGGGTAACTTTAAATAACGAGTCCCATCTGTCAGTACCTGCTTACTGTCTCCCGCGGGGCTCTCGCTCATCACTCCCTGGGTGCCGCGCTTTATTGCCGCTTCCTTCTTTAAATAAACCCGGCCATAAATCTGATTCCTGTCGGAGCTGAGCTCGGAAATCTGTCCCAGCAACGCGGGCCAGTAAGGCAAGGCTCTGTCTTTGGGTAGTGTCCAGAGCAGACGGCCCAGGACACCTGGGGGTGAGCGGGGTCCCCTCTGCGGTGCGGGAGGCTGCAGTCCCACAGGCTCAGGGACAATGTGGTCTGATTTTCCACATTTCCAAGCCAGGGAATGAGTAGTAAAAAATCTCACCTGGCAATCGACATGGAAATTGCTGGAATGCCATTGCACAAATCCAGTAGCCTGTGCCAGCCTGGGTACCTCTGGCCAACAGAACCACTCAGCTAACAATGCCTCCTGAATTAACAACTGTGACTTTGCACCTCCAGTGTCCCGTCAAGTGAGGTGACCTAGAGGGGAGAGCATAGGCCATGCAGCTTCCCTTCCACCTACGCATCTATCCATCCATCATCAATCCATCATCCATCCATCATCCATCCATCACCCATCATCCATCCATCATCCATCCATCCACCATCCATCCATCCACCATCCATCCATCACCCATCATTCATCCATCATCCATCCATCATCCATCCATCATCCATCCATCATCCATCATCCATCATCCATCCATCATCCATCCATCATCCATCATCCATCCATTCATCATCCAACCAACCACCCAGTATCCATCATCCATCCACCATCCATCCACCCCACCTATCCACCCACCCATCCATCTGTCACCCATCCATGCATCAAACAACCAACCACCTATTATCCATCATCTATCCATCCATCCACCTATTCATCCACTCATCCATCCATCATCCAACCATCCATCCATCCATCCATCCGTCCACTCGTCCATCATCATCCATCCATCCATCATCCATGCACCCACCCACACATACATGCAATTTTCCATCAGGGTTTTATTGCATACCTAGTGTGCCCCAGGCCCTCTGATGCATGTTGTGGAACTAGTGACTAGGGTAAACCCTGCCAGATGTGGGGCTCAGAGAATGGGAGGGGGCTCTGAACAAGGAGGTGCGGTACATGAGGAAGGAAAAGCAGAGGGACCATGTGACAGGGACCTGGGAGAGGCATTGTGAGGAAGGGCTGTGTGAGCTGAGCGTGAATGATGGGACAGCATCCATCCCAGGTCTCAGAGTCGGGAAGCACGTCTGTGGGTATTGAGGAAAATGACCTCAGAGCCTGGGAGGAACGGAGGTGGCGGGGGTGGGGAGCAGAACCGTGAGACCTGCGGTCAGGGCTGAGATGTGTATATCTCCACCCATCCCCACACCACGGCTGCCCACACATGGTCCACGAAGGGGTGGCAGGAAGGGCAGGGGCTGGGGGAAAGACAGGGGAAATGCCATCTGGGGTTCACGAATGTGCAGATGTGTTTAAAGTCACGGGAACCATGAGGCCCCTGGAGGAAGTATGTTGGAGAAGAGGAGAGGTCTGAAGCTGGGGCCCTGGGAGAGAAAGGGGAGCCAAGCAGGGGGATAGCAAGAAGCCAAGAGGACCAGCAGCCTGTGGGGTCCCCGAATCCAGGACACTCCATGTTGATCAGGGGTTTGGACTCTCCCGGGAACCCGTGATCTGATTTCAAATCCTGCTGGGTGGTCCTTCTTCCTCCCAACTCCATGCCCAGAAGCCAGATGCAGTACTGCGCTCTGCTGGGGCTCGGGGTAAGTCCCAACTCTTCCCCTGGTATTCTTCCCCTTCCAAGACCACTTGGGTTCTCCCACGCTCCTCCCTCATCCCTCACAGGGTTCCATCCGGCCCCTCAGAGCCTTCACCGTGACTCAGCCAGGCCATGCTCAGCTTCACAACCCTATGGTACTCCTACCATGTACCATGTCCTGTGCATTCCATCCCCCCACCCTGCACACTTCTACACGACCTTCAAGACTGCCCCCCCCAGCATTGAGCCATCTGGTTCTCTATTGGTATAGTGGCCGAGAGGTGAGGTTGTAAGCTCTAGGGCCAGATTCCCTGGACTTGCGTTTTGACTCTGCCCATCACTGTGTAACCCAGGCCTCAGTTTTCTTTTCTGTAAAATGGGCATGATAATATTTCCTACATGTTCATGTTGTTGGGAGAATCCTGCCCATCATGCACGGGAAGCCCAAGCCAGGGCTAGAACACAGCAGTAACTCAACAGAAGCTGGCTGCTGGGGCTTTTCCTGGGGCCCCAGAACCCTCTGGCCCAGCAGGAGAGCCCCCAGGCTGTCCTGGGTTGAAGCACTTGCCTCCTTGAGAGGTTTGCGGCCCACAGGGGCAGAGGTGGTACCTGATATCCCAAGGACACGGACTTGATAGTGTTCCTGGCAGGGTGGAGGCCCCTGGTAGAAGTGAAGGTCTCTCAGTCTTAGCCCAAAACAAGGACAGGGCCTGGGGGCACAGGGAGCCAGTGGAAGGTAGTAACTCAGCAATGGGCATGCAGATCTGGAGAACTGGGAGCCTCCTCCTATCCACCCACCTATCCATCTATCTACCCACCCATCCACCTATCCATCCATCCATCCATCCATCCATCCATCCATCCATCCACCCGTCCACTCATCCATCCATTCATCTGTCCTACCACCCATCCATCCATCCACCTATCCACTCACCCACCCATCCATCCATCCACCTACCAATTCATCCATCCATCCATCCACCCATGTACCCATCCATCCCCTCACCCATCATCCATCCACCCATCATCCATCCATCCATCCATCGAACCAGCCACTCATCCAACTCATCCATCTACCCATCCATCCCCTCACCCATCATCCATCCATTCATCCATCCACCCACCCACCAGTTCATCCATCCATCCATTCACCCATCTACCCATCCATCCCCTCAGCCATCATCCATTCACTCATTCGTCCATCCATCCACCCATCCATCCATCCATCCACCCATCCACCCATCCATCCCCTCACCCATCATCCATCCACCCATCCACCCATCCATCCATCCATCCATCCACTCATCCATCCATTCACCCACCTACCAATTCATCCATCCATCCATCCACCCATCTACCCATCCATCCCCTCACCCATTATCCATCCATTCATCCATCCATCCATCCATCCATCCATCCATGGAGGCACCATTCATGGCAGCAGTGGACACGTCACAGGCCCGAGGGAATGATGCCCCAGGGAAGTCCTTGGTTGAGGAGAGAGGGCTGTGGGATGTTTGGGATGTTTGGGGTGGTTGGGGCAACCACCGGGCTGTGCTCAGGCAGGAAGGGGTGCTCCATCTTGCTGCAGCTCTCAGGGGAGGTGGGTCCCCTTCTGTCCCCACCCCACCAATCTCATTAGCGTCCTGGGCCCGCAGGAGCAAAGTGCATAAACCAAGTGGCTTGAGCAACAGAAAGTTCTCACAGTTCCAGACACAGTAGTATTAAGGTGAGGGTGGAGCTGCGCTCCCCGAGGACCCCCAGAGGGCCTGTGTCCGGCCTCTGCTGGTGGCCGGGTCCCTGCAGACTCTATGGGTGTTCTCCCTCTGTGTGTCCGTCTGCCCCCCTTGTTATGAGGACTCCGTGCGACCTCTCCTTAACCAACCACATCTGTAACCGCCCCATTTCCAAATAAGGTCCCATTCTGGGGTCCCGAGTGCTGGGACTTTAACAATGAATCTGGGGTGTGGGGGACACAGTTCGACTCTAACACCTGCTGGGGCTAAAGCCCCTCTTAGCGTGAACCGACCCTTTGTGGTCCCTGACCCTGAGGTTGGGGGGTTGGGATGGGGACAGGGCAGCTGGGTCCTAATCACCAGGAACCATGGTATTTGTGGGTTTTTTTCTGTCTTCCAGCACATAGGCCAGCAGGGTTCAGGGTCTCCTATTCCCTACTCTGCCCTCGGCTGCCCCCAGGCCATTCCCAGCATCCTCAGTGCCCCCCCACCCCCGACCTTTGGATGCTGTTCCTGGAGCAGGTTCCCTGGGCCACACTGTTCAGGATCCTCCCACCACCCCCTGCCTGGAGGCCACGCAGCTCTGGGAGTCTCAAGGGGTCAGAAGTAAGCCCTGAGCCCCCAGCTGGCCTGAGACTAACCTTGACCTCCAGGAGAAGCGAGGTGTGGGGCACACGTGAATCACTTGACTCTTCCTGATGGGCTAGTAGCCCAAAAGAAGCCCTTGGGAATGAAGATTCAGCTTTCCACACACCCATTATCTGGAAAGAATTGCGCAAGTCTAAGTCTCACTTTCAGGCCAGGGTGGGGACGCCCACACCTACTTCCTGCCACACCCCCTGTCCCCAGTCGCCGGGCACACCTGGAATCCAGCCTCCAGGCCTTTGTCCGCGAGGTTCCCCATTCCCTGGGAGCCGCTGTCCCGCCCAGCCCCGGGCTGAATTCCAGGGTCAGGAGCCCGGGGACCCCCGTGGTCCTAGAGACAGAGGAGGCCCTGCCTGGGGGCGGGGCTGGGGGTCACTTGTGCCGCTGCCCTCACTGGAAGGCTTGCCTGCAAGACCACAGGACGGGACCACCAGACCGCACAGGCCACCTGTTGGCCCCACCCGAGAGCCCTCGGGCTCCAGCCCTTCTCCAAGCTCTCAAGGGGCTCCCTGGAATCTGGCTGCTCCCCTTCCCAGCCAGAGTCTGGCCTCCCTCACCTTCCCCTCAGGGACCCCCACCCCGGCGTTATTTCTTGAGGACGAATACATTCATCTTCTGACAAGGCTGGGTGGCGCGTCGGGGGGTCCCGAGGAGCCGAGAGTCTGTGAACTGCCCAGGATCGCAGTACCCCTTCCCCACCTATCCAAAGTGGGGAGGGGGTGACCTCTCCGTAGCCCATCCCACAGAATTCCCATCTCAGGTGTTGGAGATGAGCTGTGAGCCTTCGAAGCAGCCCCCCGAATCCTTGGACGCCATCTCCTGGCCCGGAGCTGCCAGGACCCAGGGTCCAGCCTGGCCAGAGCCTCTCCCTGCCTGCCCTGCCCCAGGCTGCCCTCTGCAGGTGCAGCACGGAACGGGCAGCCCTTCCAGGAGCTGGGTCTTGACCTTCCCCGGGCACCCCAGCATCTCCCTACCAGTGCGTGGGCGTGAACGCGTCCGGAGCACTTTGCACCCTCCGTGGGCCAGGCGTCCGGGGGCGGCGTTCTGGGAAGTGGTGAACGCTGCCCCTTCCCCACGTCGCCGCATCCCCGGCACCTGGGCTGCTGCGGAGACAGGGCACGACTCGGGGCGCGGGGTGGTCGAAGCCGGCCCTCCAGGGGCTGCCCCTCGTAGCTGCTGCGTGGAAGAGGGTCTGCAGAAGCCGGCAGGGGAGGATGGGGTGGAGCCCCCGCAGGACGAGTCACTGCGGGAGAGGGAGCGTGCCCCGGAAGGAAGTGCTCACCTGCGCCCCACTGAGGGGAGTTCAGGAGTCACGGGCTTCCAGGGATCCGTGGGGAGGGGTGACCCCCAGGGCAGCTGGGCAACAACACGGGGCGATCTGCCCTACCAGGGCCGGAGGACCGCTGTGTGTGTGCACGCGTGTGTGAGGGCATGTGGTGCATTACGAGTGTGGGGAGTGAGTGTGCCTGTGAGTTAGTGTGTGGGGGCATGCAACAGCCTGCACAGCTGTGAGTGTGTGTGCGTGCACACGGGTGTGAGTGCAGTGTGAGTATTCAGGAGCTCGTGTGCAGTTACGTACGCACCTGTGTGCACGTGAGCGTGTGTGTGCACACGCGTGTGCCCCTGTGTGTGTGTGCCGTAGCACCAGGCCCACGTGCCCCGTGAGGCCGCACGAGGCTCAGGGGCACCGAGGCCCTTACAGCCGCTGTGGGCCCCCCCCCCTCGGGGTGAGGACAGGCATGAACCTGGATGGCCATGGCGTGGGGGAGGTGCAAGGGGGAAAACCAGAGGGGCCGCGGGCAGGGGGAGGCGGGTGGCAGGTGAGGCTGCTGGGGGGCCGGGTTCTCTGAGCCGAAGCGGGACCCTGGGGTTTCGCAGCAGGGACCCGGCCTGGGGTGAGTGGGGGGGCGACGGTCCACCAAGGCCTTTGCTGGGGCCGAGGTAGCCTCAGGGGGTTACCGCTTCCCTTAGGAACGGAGACGTGGTGTCTGGGAGGGGTCCAGTAGGCTCTCACAGCCCACAGCGTGGGAACCCGGGGGCTTCGGCCCTTTGGGGAGTGGGGGCAGCGACAGGGCCCTGGGGTCCTCAGAGGGGAGCGCTGAGCCTGTCCCCTGGTGGTGCGTGAGCCCGGCCCCCGGTCCATAATTCTCCCCTTTCCATCCGGCAGCGTGCTGCAAAGCCCTGGAGGCTGGGGGGCCTGCGGAGCGAGACCCAAGGGTCCAGGAGCCTCGTGGTGGGGGCAGGAGGACACGTCTGCCTTCCGCGTGCTAGCGCCCTAGGAGGCAGGCCTGTTCACAGACACCGTCTTGTCCTGGTGGCTCCGCCAATCGCCCCCAGAATCCACACCGGAGCCCCAGACTTTCCTCTGGACCAGAGCCCTACTTGTCCCATTTCATATCTCCCAAGGTGGGATGGCCCTCCCCGACACCAGCATCAGGGAGTCGCCCTGCCCCTGAGCCAGTCGCCCCATGGTCCAGGGCCTCCGGGATCCAGGGCTCATGGGGGACAGCGTGAGAGGTAGCAGGACCGTCTGTATGGGGACCATGATTACTCCCTGGAAACATGGGAAAACAGAAACCGCGGAGCAGGTCCTGGCCTGCTGACGGTTTGCGGGCCTGTGGTCCTGCTGGGCCTCTGACTCACCTCTCCACCCCTGCCCCGCCCGGGCTTCAGGACCCCAGGACCCGCCTCCGCCGACTGGCGCATGTCCTCGGAGGAGAAGGCGCCTGGCATGCCGTTGGTGCCCATCGTCCTCATCAGGCCCTCGTGCACCTGCTGTGTGGGGGTCTGCGGCCAAATGGGAGACCAGACCCGCCCCTCCCCCCAGGCGGCCGCGCCTCCCTGCTCAGGACCCGTGAACGTGTGGCCTTCCGTGGTCGGGGTGACTGCAGGTGTGACTGAGTCAAGGGCTGTGAGACACGAGGTCACCCTGGGCGGCTGTGTCACCACGGGTCTTGCCGAGAGGCACAGGGGTGTGAGAGGCGGAGCCAGGGCCAGACCACGGAGCCAGGCCAGACAGAGGGACGAGGGTCGGCAGCTGCTGCCCTGGGGCTTCGGGGGGAAGGAGAAGCAGGAGCCTCGGCAGGACTGTGGCCCTGAGGCGCCTTCCCTGTAGCCCAGCGACACGCCGGGTCTCCAGGGCTGTTCGAGAAGAAACCGCGTGTTTCAAGCTGGGCAAATTTGGGGTCATCTGTGACAGCAGTGATAGGACATGAACACGGTCCCATCTGGGGAGTCATTCATGTCCTGTAGATGACAGAGGTCACCTGGGTCTGTTCCCACAGTGCTCAGGTCATCCCAGCGCTGCCGGCACTCCAGCCCCACGCTGCCCAGGCTCCCCAGAGTGAGAAGGGGAGAGGCCGGCCAGAGGCAGCTGGTGGCCTCATGGGGAAGCTGAGGCAGCCTCGGTCCCCTCCACAGTGGCCTGGCTGTCCAAAGAGGGGAGGAGGTGCCGGAGCCCCCCGAGAGCTCTAGCTAGTGAGACGGCCCTGCCCTGTCCTGCTCCTCCGGCCAGAGCCTGCCAAGAGCCACCAGAGAGAAATAATAGAACATTCCTTTTGGACATGTTTCCTCCTATTTTTAAACTGTTGCTTTTTTTTCCCAGAACATTTGGATGTTTAACTTCAGCATCCGGGGAGTAAAGGGGCCCGTGAGGCTTCCCAGTCTGTCCGAAAGTGCCTCGGGGCACACAGCCGCCCGGCATGGAAGCTTCTTAGCCCCACTTGCTGGAGGGAACACTGAGGCCGGGGAGCGGAAGTGACTCAGCCTACGTCACAGGCTCCTGAAGCAGCAGGGCCTGGATCCAGACCCAGGTCAGGGGAAGCCCGTCGGGCTTTTTCCCGTGACACTGTGCTGCCCCCCAGAGGTCAGTCCGATTTTCCAGAGAGTGCTACGCTGACCTGGAGCCCCAGCTCCCACAGTCAGACCCTGCTCGGCTTATCAGCGTGGCCTTCCAGGTCCCCCTTCCCCCTGCACTCTGGTCCCTGTGCCCCCATTATCTTATACCCCCTCTCTGTGCCTCCAGTTCCGCACCAGCTGCACAGACTTTCTTGCTGTCCCTCGAATACGGCGGGCTATTCTCTGCCCCGGGACCTTTGCACTTGCTGTTCTGTTCACCGGGAATGCTGCTCCCCCAGAGCTTCACTCGCACAGGATTCATCAGGGAATATAGTCGGTGTCCCTCAGAGCCCAGCTGGTCACAGGGTGGGGGGAGACTGGGAGGAAGCAGGTGACAACCAGACAGTGGTCTGGGAACTGGTCGTAGTTTATTTCCTTTTGGGTCCTTAAAATGTAATGATGAGTGTCTTTGTTCAAAGGAAATGTGTTGAGTCTTACTATGTGCTGGGTCCGGGAGAAAGAGCGGAACATGGCCTCAAAGTAGTAGAAAGGCACTCCTGAGGCAGTGCCCATGCGGACTGCGAGGCAGAGGGGTTGATACCAAAGCTCTGGGGGAAAACATATATATATATTCATATATATAATACACCCTGATGCCCCCAGCTCTGGCCTCCCAGCCCTGGAGCCTCTGAGGCCCCAGCCCCCATACCCCTCGGTCTCCCAAGGGCAGGGAGTAGGGAGTGTCCGCCTACCTGTCCTTGCCACCCCCCGCCCACCCCCTGGCCCCTTTTCTTTCCCGGGATTCGCCTGGCCCGAGGCTGTGGCCCACATGGGGCCCGAGGTTTGGGGAGAGAAAGAAACGTGAGCACAGAGCAGGAGAACCCAAATGTGACGTTGGACACCCGTGTCCCCCTGCCCTCCGCCGCCCTCCTCCCCGCTCCGTCTGGGTGCCCCGGCGCCGTCCGTGCAGGCCCAGCACCTGCCCTTCCCTCTGTCTTCTCCTTCCAGTTGTGCTCCTCCAGCCGTGAGAGGCCGCAGCGTCAAAGGTTGGAGGGCGCCTCATGAGGTTTTGGGTGTTACTCGTTCACCGTCCCTCGCTCCGAGGGGATCGCGTCACTGAGGGTAGAGTGCCCGTCCCCAAGGGTGGACCCCCATCTCCCAGCACCTGGCACGGGTCTGGCACACCGTAGGCGAGTGTTGGCCGAACGAAAGCGCGGAGGCTCGCCCTCACACGCTCTGGCAGGAAACGGGACGTTTGCGCCGTGTCATTCCTTCTGAAGAGGAAGACTCAGTCAGGGGAGGCCGACAGCAGCAAGGATTTGTGACACAAATTCTGGGGAATGTTCTAGGCTCCATCCATCAGACCAGTCTCCCACACGGCCTCCACCTTCCTCCAACTTCTTTCCCTTTTACCTTGGCTGCCAGGAAGCTCCGAACTAGCTTATGCAACCAGGGCCTGAAATATCTCCCTCGGGCCCAAAGAACCCCCTCCCTCCTCCCTGCTCTCCCCTCCCTCCTCTGCCTCCGCTCTTTTCTGACTCCCTCTCCTTGCCTGACACATCCTGGCGCCACAGGGAGAGGGCAGGTGACAAACAGCAGGAGGGAAAGGCTCTGTAGGGAGGCCCTGCCTGGGGGGAAGGGGACAGAGGCGGGTCCCCACGGGGAGGCCCCACCCCCTCGGGGTCAGTCCCTGGTCCCCGTGATTGCCCACCTGGGCCTCCGGTACCTCTAGGAGCCAGCTCCAGAATCCGGCAAGGACAGGCAGATAAGATCTCGCCAGATAAGCGATCCATTGACCCCGGACCTGGAAGGAGACGGTGGGGCCATGAGCTTTAACCGCGTTCCGGCATCAGACTCACACGGGAGCAAAGATAGCAGGTGCGGTTGGGTGTGGGACCTGCAGAGAAACCTCCCCGCCTGGCACCGCCCGGCCGGGGGCACCACTCAAAGGTGAGGAGCAGCAGGAAATTCCAAACCGGCCCGGCCCCGCCAGAGAGGCGGCCTCGGGGGCCAGTGGTCAGCCTGCACGTGTCTGCCGCGGCCAGCTGGGGCCTCGATGTCCTCACCTGGAAAATGGAGCCATGCGAACTCCCACCCCGGGTGGGTGGGAGGCTCAGAGGAGAGAGTCTGCCTTGGAAATGGGGGGTGCTGTGCTCCAGCGGCAGCCCGGGCTGGCTCTCTCACCCCCCGCTGCCCCCGCCTGGCCTTGAGCCCGCAGAGGGAGACAAGTCGCCGGCTCAGGGCCACTCCTGGCTCCTGCCCTAAGGGGCTCGGAGCTCAGCAGACAGGCCCAGCTGTGGAGGTGGAGACCTCTCTGCTCCCCCATGTCCTCTGTCCCCACAGCAGCTGCTCCGAAGGGCTTACCCCATCGGCTGGGTCTTCCTGGCATCCAGGCCAGAAGGGAGAAGGGGAAGTGGGGGGAGCCCCGGCCTTGGTCTGAGCCACAGCTTCTGCCCCAAGTGTGCGAGCTCAGGTGTGAGTCTGGCCCGCACGGGTCCCCGGGACGAAGCGCTGGGGTCTCCATCCTGCAGGTGCACAAGGACCGGGCACCAGGGCTGTAGGATGGGCAACGGCTCTGGCCCCTCTGCCTGGCCCAGCGCCGAGCACCAGGAAGGGAGCAGATGCTGTCTGCCTGGGAGTGAGTGAGGCTGCCTGGAGCCCCTGGGGGGACCTGCCCTACCAAGGGGCGCTGGGGAGCCCATGAGGCCCTTGGCAGGTAAGCGGGCCCCAGGTGCCCACTCGGGAGTCTCTTGGGCATCAGCAGGCCGCCCTGCCCCACTCCGCTGCTAGGAAACAGATTCCGGCAGGTCCCCTGCTTGGACAAGAGCCCCGGGGGAGAGCGTGTCTGGATCCGCGGCTCCCCACCCAGGCAGCATCTGGAGATGCTCACGCCCTGGCTCCTGAGACTGCCCTCCAGGGGGCAGTGCCGACCTGGGGACATGCGGCCACTGGGCCGGTGGCTCCTCCTCACTCCAGATCAGTCTGGAATCCCATGGGTGCTGGATCCCGGGAACAGGGCTAGCTGCCTGGGCAGCCCACAAGGTGGGGAAGGGGGATGAGTCCCCAGCCCCACCCAGATTGGCTGAGGACTCAGAGGGAGGCAGCCCCTCTTCTCCCTTCCAGGCTCTGAGGGTGGGGGGCTTCCTTCCCGCTGGACCGCCAGGCTGCACCATCTGGTCCCCACTGGTGCGGAGGGACAGTCCAGCCCTGACTCCTCCAGGGTGGGAGGGAAGGCCGAGGGCTGGTGCCTCCCAGGCTGGGCAGAAGGTGGACATGGAAATGCCAGGAGCGGGGGCCCGGCAGGGATGTGGAGGCAGGCAGACCGTGGCACTGGTCTCTGGGGACACCCCTCCCGCCCAGGCACCTGCCCCAGGGGGTGAGGTTGGCATGACGGGGGGTGTACCAGGAAGGGCGCTGGAATAGGGCTCAGAGACCTGGGTTCAAAACCAGCCTCCGCCGAGGCCCACCCAGATCCCAAACCTCTCTGAGCCTCAGTTTCCTTGTCTATACTGTGGGGCTGGGAGAGCCGGTTCTGTCTGTCTCTTGGGCAGGAAACAGGTTGGGCGTGGCCCCAGAGGCCCTGGGGACACACTGGATCAGTGAGAGGGGTCCTGTTCTAGCCAGCGCAGCTGGATCTGCGTCTCACCCCTAAGGCTCCCTTGGAAAGGTAGGACCTGGGGCCTCAGCCGGGCTGGAAGCCAGGCCCAGCTGGGAGCCAAAGGGTTGGGGGCTGCGGAGTTCTGCAGGGCCCTCCTGCTCTCTACAGCTCCTTGGGCCCACTAGCCAGAGGGGCCACTCAGCAGGGCCGGGTGTGACCCCGCCGAGGTCCCTGGTGGTTAACCTGACTAACCAAACCCATGTTACCCTGGGGGAGGCAGGCAGCTCCTCCCTGGGGCCAGTTTCAGAGGACGAGTCAAACAGGAGCTGTGGTCCCTGCCTGGTCCCTTGCCGTGCATGGGAGTGAGTTCCCCGTCTGTGGGACAGCGGCTTCTGTTCACAGACTTTCCTCACGCCCCACTGGGCAGAGCAGTGGGGAGCACTGTGTTGAGCACAGAGCAGTGAGTTGGCTTGGCTCAGAGCGGCCTGTGCTGGGGTCGGGGGAGGGCGGCCCCAGCGGGACTGAGGGGAAGTGCAGGGTTGCACGCCCACCAGAGGCTCTGGGGAAAGGTCCTTCCTGCCTCTTCCAACTTCTGGGGGCTCCAGGTGTCCCTGGGCTGGAGGCCGCACCCCTCCAACGTCTGCGGCCGTGGTCACGGGCCCCTTCCTTCTGTGTGTCCTCTTCTGTCTCCTATAAGGACGCTTGTTGTTGGACTTAAAGGGCCCAGCCTCATCAGGGACGGTCTTATCTCAAGATCCTTGGTGACACCTGCAAAGACCCTGATGGCAAGGACAGTCACTTTCTGAGGTTCTGGGGCTTAAGACATGACTTCGTCCGGGTGGGGGTCTCAGGGATACAATCCAGCCTACTACAACCCCTCGTCCAAAATCCAACATAAAATAACATTACATTAAAATCAGGTCTGGACACACTCGTGTCCATACGGGTCTTTTCAGGGCTTTCTATTCTGCTTCTCTATGTCATCCTGTCTCCTCTCTTGCAAGAGGGGGCCTCTTGAAGACCGTTGAGCCACAGGTATGGGTCACAGAGTGGGGACAGAGATGAAATGGGGAGGGGCCTGGGGGCACACAGTCCTATCCCCAGCGTGTAAGACACCGACGTCCCCAGGGAGGTCACTGTCAGGTGCTGGAGAAAGGGGTTCCAAAGGGTCAGGAGAAGGAAGGCAGAGGGGCAGGCTCTCGGGACCTGACCTCGAAATCCTGGGGTGTGTCTGGACCAGCCCCTGCCCACCCACAAGCCCCCACCATAAGGTCCCCCCAGGAGCCTATAGCGCTGTACCCCAGACTCATTCCCAAATCCAAATGGCCCAGTTTAGGCCACAGCCTCCAGCAGGGGTCGGCCAAGCCTGGGCCCACGTCAGATCTGCCCACTGTCTTCTTGGGAGCTGCCAGTGAACTAAGAACGGCCATTCCCCCCCTCCAAAATTTTAAGATTTTGTTTGTGGGTAATCTCTACCCCCAGCGTGGGGCTCAAACTTACAACCCCGAGACCCAGAATTGCATATGCTCCACCGACTGAGCCGGCCAGGCGCCCCCTGTTCTGATTTTTAGTGGGTGAAAAAATTCAAAAGAAGAACACGGTTTCACGACCCATGAAAGTAATAGGAACGTCAGAGTCAAAGTCAGTGTCCTTCAGTGATTGTTCTAGAGTTGGATGCTTCACTGACTGAGCCACCCAGGCGCCCCTGAGTTAAATTTTATCATAGGTATGTGTGCATAGAAAAACATAGTATATGTAGTTTTGGTCCTGTCCAGAGTTCAGGCATCCACTGGGGTCTTGGAATGTATTTCCTGTGGATAAAGGCGTCTCCTGTACATCATTCTCTCCTGGGCTTAAAATGCCCCAGACTCCATCCTACCCAGAGTCAAAGCCAAGTCCATACCCTGACCCCTAACCTCCCTGATCACTTCTCTTAACTTTCTCACAGATCCTTTACCTCTAGCCCCTTGGTTGTTCTCTGCACACACCAAGCTCCTACCACAGGGCCTTCGCACATCCCACGACCTGTCTGGACCACTCTTCTTGGGATCTCTGTGTCTCCGTTCCCCCATCTCCTTTGGCTCTTAACTCAGATGACACCTGCCTGGTGAGGCCTTCCCTGGCCACCTGATTGAAAATTGAGGCTCCAAGCCCAACTCAGACATGCTGATCCCCGTTCCCTCCAGAAGTTTCCTATTTGGACCTCATCATCATACAGCGGACCGTACATTCCACTTGTTATGTTCACTGTGTGTTCACTTCCACTGGAGCGTAGACCTTGTGTCCACTTTGGCCTCTGCCGTGCTCCCAGCACCTGTGCCGGCCAAATGATAGGCAACGGATATTTGTTGAATGGATAAATCCAGAAGACTGGAGTTAGAAACCTTCCGCCTCACACGACCTGCATCCAAGGGGCTAGGCCTGGCTTCTGCCGGCTGCCTCAGAGTACAAACGTCCTGGGGGGACGGATCATGGATTGGGCTTCTAGAACCTTGTATAGACAACACCCCATGGGTCAGTCCATGCCAGCTAGTTAACAGGACCCCAGACCCTGCCGCCTCCCATGGGTCCCCATAGTCCCCCTGCAAGGTGGGGGCTCAGCATCTTATGCCCATTTTGCAGGTGAGGACAGTGGAGGCCCAGAGCAAGGGCCCGACCCTGGCTCCAGGCCCAGCACTCCACTCGCACTGGCAGGCAGGAGAGTGGAGACAGGGCTGGACGGATCCAGGCATGCCATGAGGGGCAGGAGACTAGAAGCGGGAAGACATGACGTGTGGGACTGGGGCTCACCAGGGTCCTCCCTCCCAGAGGTTTCTCTTCCTGTCACCTCCCTGGCTCTGTTCCACCTGTGGGGCTGGTGACCCTGGGTGATCCCTGCCCTTCAGGGCCTCTGTCCCTGGCCCCCCACCTGCCATGCGGGGTTTCCACGGGGCCGGGCAGCTGCAGAGCCATGGCTGGCCCGGGCTCCATCACTCTGTAAGGAAGAAGTCCTGGTTCCCCTGCCACCAGGCGCCTTCGGGACTGCTCCTGCCTCCCCGGGAGAAGCAGTGACCGGCGGTGAGAGGCGGCTGGAGGTAAGCAGACCTTTACAACCGGAGAAGCTGACGACAGCATTCGGTCCCTTAAATTCGATCCAGCTCCAGGCCTGGGTGCTGGGGATGCCCAGCCAGAGGGGGCCATGGGGCCAACAGCGGCCCCCGGATGGGGGAGTGGGCTGGGGAAGGAGACTGCCCAGAAACGGGTGACGTGAACGGAAACTTCTCCAGGTGGAGAGGCTCAGGGCCTCAAACACTTGTGTCTGCAGCTTGTTTCAGTTTAGTTTTTTTGTTTTGTTTTGTTTTGTTTTGTTTTTAACATTTTACTTATTTATTTGACATTATTTATTTGACAGAGAGACAGCGAGAGAGGGAAACAGCAGGGGGAGTGGGAGAGGGAGAAGCAGGCTTCCGGCCGAGCAGGGAGCCTAGCGCAGGGCTCGATCCCCAGACCATGGGATCATGACTTGAGCCAAAGGCAGACGCTTCATAACTGAGCCCCCCAGGCGCCCCTTGTTTTAGTTTTTGTTTTTTCTTCGTTGCAAGGGAAGAAACCAACTCAAAGTGGCTTCGAGGGCCTCTGGGTCCCACAGTTCCAGTGATGTGGGGCTCTGGTCTCTGTTGTCCTAGGGGTGTGGTGTCTGCTGGCCTGGCTCTGGGCCACTGCCCCCCCCCGCCCCCCTGTCACGGATGAGGCCCTGGCAGCTCCCAGAGCGTGGGTCCCCAGTGTTTCCACAAAAGTTCCAGGCCAGAGGGGGCCCTGCTGAGCTCAGGCGCAGGCCTGGAGCAGGACAGGTTGGGGCCAGCCCCCAGGGCCAGGGAGGGACAGGAAAGGCAGGGCAGTGGGGTGAGGCCTCTGGATGCTGAGCCGGCAGAGCTCAGGCTGGAGCTGGAAGGGAGAGACACCCCCACAAGTCAGAGGTTGTGGGGGGCCCTGGCCTGGCTTCTCTCCCAGGACCCTGGCCCTGGGTTGGGGATGACTGTGGTCACTGCTTGCCAAGTGTCACTGAGTAAGGACTACAGCCTTGGATTCATCACCCACAGCAGGCCAAGGCCCTACAGCCTGGGGGCAGTTCTCACACTGTGTGCCTTGGAACCCCCAGGCTCTCATTAAGCAGATTCCTGGGTCCTATCCTAGAGGTTAGGATTGAGCGCAGGGGAGGGGATGCCGGGGCGGGGGTGGGGAGCCACCTGTGGGGGTCTCTGTCCCCGGGGCATTTCTTGGTCCTTGTGCTTTATTTTTAAATAAGAGGTATTTAAAGATAAGAGAGTAGGTTTCTCAGGGAGACAAAGTCGGCTATGACGCTGACACGGGGTTTGAGCAACACGGCCCAGGGGCAGGGGCTCAGCAGCCTGGCCCGGCCTCACCCCGCAGGGAGGGCCAGTTCCCCGTGAGGCAGGAGTCTCTGCTCCCCCTTTTACAGGGGAGAACATTGGGGTCAGAGGAAGCCCCGCTTGCCCTAGCCTTTTGTCAGTACGGGGTGAACCTGGGCTGCTCCCCTGCTCCCTCAGCATTTGGGGGGGACCTTGCGTCCAGACCTTGCACCACCCCACCCCCCCTCCCCGCTCCTCTAAGGGGAAGGAAGCCCTTCTTGGGGCTGCTGGGCCTGGGCCAGGCCTGGGCCCGGTGCTCACGGGCTCCCCTGGAGGAGGCCGAGGGAACAGCATCGCTGGAGGCCGGTGGAGGCCAAGGTTCCACAGCTGCCCCCACACCCCCGGGCCGGACCCACGGTGGCTGGACCCCAGGAAGCCGAGTGGGGGCCTCCATGGAGCTCCCGGCTGAAGCCCGAGGTCTTTTTTTTTTTTTTTTTTAAAGATTTTATTTATTTATTTGACAGAGAAAGATCACAAGCAAGCAGAGAGGCAGGCAGAGAGAGAGGAGGAAGCAGGCTCCCTGCCGATCAGAGAGCCCGATGTGGGACTCGATCCCAGGACCCTGAGATCATGACCTGAGCCGAAGGCAGCGGCTTAACCCACTGAGCCACCCAGGCGCCCTGAAGCCCAAGGTCTTAACAGCAGCCCGTCCGGCCTGTGGCCCGGCTGCTGTCATCAGAGCTGCGTTCCGTTGTCCCTGAATACAAGTAGCCGCTCTGGGTCGTCAGAAGAAAATCATCAAGTGCTCCGGGACGTGTGCAGGGAAAATCCTCCCGGTTCCTCGCCCTCGGCCCAGAGACCCGATTTCCAGGGTTAAGTTCTGCCCCTGCTTCTTACGCGCCATCAGACGGGCCGATGCAGCGCAGTGGACGTGCGCCCCAGCACAGCCCGTGCAGACCGATCTCGGAAAACCCCAGCGCGGGGGCTGCGGGGCCCAGCCCCGCGTCCGCGTCGGCTCTCGGGCTTACGGAGGGGGCGCAGCGTCTGCTCGGCTGGATGTGGTTTGCCCTGGATGGTTGCCTAGTGAACCAGCGCGAGGCCTGGCATCATTTACCAGATTGGCCCCTGTTGCTTTCCTGCCGGCAAGGCAGCAGCAAGACCCCGGAAGCCTCGCCCCGTGGCAGGGAGGGGGGACCTCCGTGGGCTACATTCCTAGACCCAGGGACACCGGCGCCAAGGGTGTTGCATATGGGGGGCTGGCCACGTCGTCATCCAGAAGCTTACAGGAGCGGGAAGAGGTCGGCTTCTCCCCGTCCCGTGCAGGGAAGCGCCCCGGGGTCCGTTGCCCTGGGAGGACAGCTGGACAGGTGTGACACCTTCTTAAACAAGCGGAAAACTCCCCCCCCCCCCCCGCCCCAGGAACGTGGGAGGTTGGCAGCAGAAGTCTGAAAGGAGAGAAGAGGAGGATGGAGAGGGAAGTGGCATGGGGGCCGCAGGGGAGGGCAGGCTCCAGCTTGACGTGCCAGCCAGCCTCCCGTCCCTTTTGGCTAAGGACAACGCATGTGCTCTTGTCATGACGTATGTACACGCTTGAGAAGGCCGGAGGCAAGGAGGGCGACAGGTGGGAGGTGGCCAGTTCCGGACGGAGAGTGTAAAGCCTGGCCGTCCCTCGCTCGGCTCCGTTCGGAAGCAGTCACATTTAAGAATATGTTCCAGGGGCGCCTGGGTGGCTCAGTGGCTTAAAGCCTCTGCCTTCAGCTCAGGTCATGATCTCAGGGTCCTGGGATCGAGCCCCGCATGGGGCTCTCTGCTCAGCAGGGAGTCTGCTTCCTCCTCTCTCTCTCTGCCTGCCTCTCTGCCTACTTGTAATTTCTGTCTGTCAAATAAATAAATAAAATCTTAAAAAAAAAAAAAATATGTTCCAACCCTGCCACGCCCTGCGTCAGACACTGGAGGTCGCCCTGGGCATGTGTGGGGGCCCGTGGATCTGGGTAACCTGGGGACGGGACGGGCAGGTAACTTATTAACCAGACTCTCCAAATGGGGAAGCGAGCCTCAGAGAAGGAATTTCCTTGTGGTTCAGCACAGAAACGTGACTCAGCAGGGGCTTCCGGGCATCCCAGCCACGGCCACGGCCGTGCCCGGCAGGCCACTGACCCCTCGGGGCACCCAGGACCTCTCTGCAGCCTCACGGCCACATCCGGAGCCAGCCCGACTCGGCTCCGGCTCCCTGTGGCCACCTGGGGCTCCGGTGGGTCTCAGCTGTGGCCGGGGGATGGCGGGAGGTGTGTGGCCCTGGGGACCTGGGCGGGGCGGTGCAGGTTGTTTGGGGCAGGGGTGGTGGGGTGTGGAGGAAGGAGCCACTTTGTCCCGGGGCTTGTCCACATAACCGGTTTGCTGCCCAGTAGGAGAAATGAAGTGGGAGCCGCACGGGTGACGGGAAGCGTTCTATCTGCCACCTTAACAGGAGAAGGAACGCAGGGACGTAGATTTTAATTGCTTATTCTCTTTAATGCAGCATTTCCAACGTCTGACCCTGTCAACCGACGGTCAGCATGGAAACATTGTCTGTGTGACGTTTCTCATTCCTGGTACCTTTGCTCAATGTCTTCAAAGCCCACATACGTGGATCTCACACTCACAGCGCCCTTGGTTTGGGCTCGCCACCGTTCACGGGCCCAGCAGCCACAGGTGGGCAAGTGGCCGCCGTCGGGGACCTCACAGTCCAGGCTGCTCGGGCCTGAGGGGTGTCCCCATCCAGAGACGGACTGGTGACAGCAAGAGGAGGGTCTAGGTCACCTTCCCTGGCTCTGCCCTCGGAGAGCCTGCAAATGCACGTCCGATTTGTCAGAATGAAATCACACGGGGGTGGCCTCAACCCGGCGTCCGCCCCGGGGGAGAGCGTCCAGGCCCAGCGCGGCAGGGACGCCTCCCGAGTCCCCACGGGCATGTGGCAGGAAGGTTCTTGAAGATGTATCGTGGTGGAAGGGGATGAAGTCCAGGCCTAGTTTTAGCGGTGTTCATCTCTTGCGCTCATAAATGCTGATGGGGTCCTCTCAGGTACTGTCGTTGGAGTCCGCTGAGGGCAGGGGAGGGGAGCTCTCTGTTCTTCCTCAGGAATATTTTAGTGACTCAAAAATTCGTCCCAAACAAAAAGTTTACTGAAAACAAAAACAAAAAAAACTCCTTTAAGAGCGAAGGACTAAAGGACTTCTATGACAAAATTTCACTCTTACCATAAAACCATTCATAAAAACCTAAAAGCAACCTTCTCCTTTGGGCTAAAGCCCGCACAGAATGCAGACGAGCATGGTTTGCAGAAGCTGGACGTCAGGCAACACAGGGCAGTAAATTGCTGAGGCGGTGAGTCCTGCGACTTCCTAAGCTTGCAGCCTCGAGAGTCCCCAGGTCATGGTATGGGGCGGGGCTCCCCGAGCTAAGAAGAGCCCTGAGCTCGGGGACAGCGGTGTCTGGGGCATGCAGAAGGCCTCTGCGTGTTGATCCAAGAACTGACCACCGTGCGCGTGGAGGGGCGACCCCGGGCCGAGGAGAGAACCCATAGAGGAACACACGACAAATAATTCCGTTGTCCCCGGACGGGAAGGCCTCGCCGCGGACAGCGGCTGCCGTGGACTGAGCAGAAAGGTCTGGCTTCCTTAGTGAGCGAAGTCAGCTGTAGGTAGACATGGCTTGGGTCCCGTCCGAGAATTCTAAACGTGCGATGCCAAGCCATGACATTCAGCGACACACACGTCACTTAGCTCTACCTCGGAGCAAAACTCAAGACTGTTTAGAGGAATAAAAAGTGCCCAGCACCCAGCTCTGTGCGACTCACCCTGTCTGGTCTCCAGGCAAACGTGGCAGCTGGGGACAGAAGGACCCTCTGCAGATGGCGACTGTCTGCCTGCGCCTGCCCCCGGTCCAGCCCACCCTACTCCTGCTTCTCTGTCCCAGGAGGCTGACTGGTCACCCTCTTTCCCGGCCTGTGGGTGCTGGTTGGGCTCCGCCGGTGGGAGGAACCAGAGACTGATCCGAGCGTGGAAGGAGAGAGGGGCTGGCTTCCTTCCCGCTGAGCCCCTGGGGCCACCGGGGACAAGGCCACACTCCGGTCAGCACCCTGGTTTCCCTGACTGCCCCTTCCCGGCGGCAGGACAGTAACCAGCTTCTCCTGATCCTGTCTCTTCCGCGTGGCCCCTGGGGTGGGCCGGCGGCTCCCCGCAGGCCCCTGATGCACCAACACGTGTGTCCCTGAAACCGAGAGGAGCGATGTCAGCGACGGGGATAACCGGACACACCCCTCGTGGGGCGCTCCCCGTGTCCGAGGACCTTTATCGAATCCCCCCATTAGCCCCTTTTTACCGCTGTGGAAACCGCGGCTTGGGGCGTGTTAGCCGCGTCCGTGTTCAAGCCAAGGACTCCAGGGCTGGAGGGAAGCTGAGGGTCGTCTCTGAACGGTGGGTGCGGGATTGCGCCCGATCTCACACAAGTGTCAAGCAGTCACCCTGGGACTTAGCAGGGGTGCCTTTGGGGTCCATGGGCCCCAGGGCCCATCACTTCCCTCTCCAGCAGCGGCCCCTCTGTGGGCTCCTGGGTGGACCCCTTGACCCGTGCACACACCCCGGAGGGCCGAGCGCCGCTCGCCGGCTGCGGCAGGGCTCTCGCCGGCGGAAGCTTGACCTCGGTGGCCCGGGCATTGCCCGAAAGTTACCCCGGAGTTCAAGCGACCTGCGTGTGACTCTCCGTTTCCTTTCTATTCAAGTCGAGGATTAAAGAGGAAAGTCGGCGATCCCAGGGGTAGGAGAGTGCAAGCTAAAAATACTCCCAATAAATAAACAATCCGGGTCAGCGATCAGCATCCCATGAGGCAGCTATTCTAGATGGGCAAAGGCCACCGTTTATGGCCGCGGATTTGGGTTGGTTGCCCGAAGAATGCCGTGTCCAAGATAAAGGTAGGCAGAGTCCTGTCGGGTAAGGACGCCATGACCCACATTAAGTCATTAACCTCTCCCGGCTTCACCTTGGCGGGGCTGGACGCCTCTGATGTGCCTTCCTGGGAAGGGCGCCGCGGCGGCGATCCAGGCGGGGACTGGCTGGAGTTGGGCACCGAGCCAAGATGGAGCCGGTTGGCTCGCGGCCAAGTAACGAGGACACATTCTGGCAGGGGTGGTTGGTCGTCCGGACTAGACAGCACAGCTCTGGGGCCATTATGAAGTGATGACTCCCGGCGCGTTATCAGCTTGAACTCTCCAGGGCAGAGCGACACTCCGTGCCCAGGAGCTGATGCCATTCGGTAGGGGGGGCCCCGTCTCCGCACCCCTGCGCCCCGGCGAGGCTCCCGGCTGTGCGTGTGGGACTGCAGGAGGAAGGCAGGGGCGACTCATTCGGGCTTTGATGCAGGATTTTAACCCAAAATCAGGGCGTTGGAGATTTCAGCACGTGGATCTTGAAAACTCGGGAAGACTCTTGAACTTTTCCGAGGCTCGGTTAGTATAAAATCGGGGCAGGTGCTCAGTCGGTATTTGGAGAATGAAAAAATAAACAAAATGAAATAAAAGAGGGAGAGATAACAGAGCCTGCTTTCTTGGACTATTCAGAAGATTCCAGAACGTTCCGTAGAACCAAGGGCTTAGCCCAGAGCCTGGCACAGAGAAGGGGCTTGATCCTTGAGTCTGCTCCTGGTATGACTATCACTTTGCTGACCTCTTAGTCTCGGGGTTAGGAGAGAGAGAGAGAGAGACGATCCGGATGTCATACAAAGTCCTCTGCCCCGTGGGGTTCCCGGTGGACCCTAACACGGTTCACTCTGCCTTATTTCTGGGGCTTTCCCTGCATTAGCCTGCATAATGAGCAGGAGCTGTTTCTCCTCCACAGTGAGGCGCACTCCCTCCCTGTTCGCCCTGGCCCTCTGCAGCCGTGTTTGGGGGGCTTGGGGGGTGACGGGGGATGACACGCAGGTGGCGGGAGGGGCTGGGTGCTCTCAGGAAGGGCCTCCGAGTCCCCCTGCGCAGGACACGGCAGGTGAGGCTGGGCGCAGCCGGTGCCTGGGGGAGGACAGAGCAAGGGCTCCGAGCACCGGGGCTGACGTTGCCCCTCACTGCGCACCCCGGATCTGCAGGAGACGGCACCTGTCGTGTGCCCGCTCCCAGCGGGGGAAGCTCTCTTTTGAGACGGCTCGGGGGCAGCAGTGTGGACGGAAGCACACTGAATTAGGGAAATTACCGGAAAGCAAAGGAGAGTTTTTGTTTGTTTGTTTTAAACTCAGGCTGTGCTTGTCTGGAGCTGCCGCTGGGCACTGGGGATTGGGGAGTCGAGGCCACCCTCATGGTCACCAGGGAAGCCTGCGAGGCCACCGAACGATCCTCTGTGGACGCAGGCACACGCGCTCTGTGGTCCCGGTGCGTGCCCTGGGCGTGCTCCTTTATCTGCTTTTCACAGAATAGCCCGGGAGCATCAGCCCTGGGGTCAGGGCTCAAAGTCGTGGGACGAGTTCCGAGCCCAGCTCAAGGGCAGACGCTGGGCGTGGCCGGCATCCTCGGCACTTGGCAATTTCACAGGCCCCAGGGGGAGCTCTGGGTTGGGAAATGGCTTGGACACCAGGCTGCTTCACTCCGGAATGTTCCCCTTGACTCCAGAATAGGGGAGGGGCCCCGGAATTCCTACGGGGCGCCTGGGGGTTGGGGACACAATCTGGCGCAGGGGGTGGGCAGGAGGGCGGTCGGACCCTGTCGGAATGCAGAGGAGGGCTGCGGCGACACCCGCCCCTCTGCCCCACCACAGCCCAAGCCTGGGCCTCTCCAAGAGCTGCCATTGCAAGAATGTGGCTTCTGGGATTGCCTGGCGTCTCCACACCGGACACCCGGCAGAGCCACGGCTCTTCCAAGCTCAGTCTGCCCAGGACCTCAGCGCTTTGGTTGGGAGGTTCTGTCTCCATCTCTGTCTTTGTCTCTGTGTCTGTCTCCGTCTCCGTCTCTGTCTCTGTGTCTGGGAAGGCTGGGGCAGCGGGAGCCTCGGAATGTCGTGACCTCAAGGCACAGGTGCCCAGGAAGAGAAGTGTCTTGCTCTCGGTGACCCCACAGGCTTTCAGCGGAGATGGGTCTAAAACACAAGCCGCCCCCCACCGCATGCTCTGATTTTCCAAGAGAAATGTCTGTTCTCTGTCCTCGGCTGCTGGAAGGATGCCGACCAAAGGCAAAGCCTGACACACCCCCATCCGGACATCTTCCTTCAGGAAACCGGCGCGGGCTCGGCGGACGGCCGGGACCTTTTTTGCAAGCATCTCAAGGCTCACCTGGGAGCTCGATGGGCAATTAGCAAACGTCTCAACCCCTCTTCTCCCGCGAGGCGGCTGTTTCAGATGTCAGGTTCCTGCCAAGCTTCCCGTCTTGTTCTAAAACCTCTTTTCCGGGGGGACTCAAGGGAAATTAACGTTCTGCTAGAAGAAAGCAAGCCCCTTGGCCGTGAGCTCCTGGCACGCTCTCTGGGGAGGGAGCTCAGCCGCCGCAGGACCTGCGTTCATGTCGACAGCGAGAGGTTAATTGGTGTGGAGCGAATTATGGAAGTGGGCAAAGCCGCTGCGGCCTCCGATGCCTTTGAAGCCGGGGTCCGCGGTCACGGGGCGTCACTCGCCGGGTCTAGGTGGGGCTGCAGGAACCCAGCCTCCCGCTTTTGTCCTCTCCGAGACCCCTACTCCAGGCTCTGGACTTGGGGCCCCAAGTCAATGTGTGTTAGAACCGGGGAGGGGGATTTTGAACACGGTGCGAAGCCAATACACCCTCGCTCGCGAACACTGATCGACTTTGCACGGATCCTATTTAACCTTCCTAACAGCTCCCCTTGGTGGACGGGTACACGGAGGCACAGAGAGGGTTACCCACCTGCCGAATGTTCACCCCGGGTGGTTGTCTCAGACCCAAATCCACCCCCCCACACACACCTCTGCCAAGCCGCTGGTGTGAACGGGCAGGTGGGGAGAAACACCGTGTCCCGTTTTCACCGTTATAGCTTCTTAGTCATTTGTTCCTTGACAGCTCTGAGCTGTCATCCCGGCAGGCTGGGGTTGGGGACAGGGGGAGCGTGCTCAGGCCCTCATGGGGCTAGGGGCACCCAGAGGAGGTGAGGGATGCTGGAAGGTATCACGGCGGCGGGGCTGCCCACATCCTCTGAGGTCAGAGGGTCCGGAGGGGACCTGAGATCCTGCCTTTCTCACCAGCTCCCGGGTGATGCTGACGCTGGTTTTCTGTGGAGGAACGAGGGAGCCTAACCGGGCAGGCGAGGAGCCCGAGGGAGAGACCCCACCGCGGCTATCTGTTCGTGGGGAGTCCTGGGGCGTCAATATAATGGCCCCATTTCACAGATAGGCAAGAAGCGCAGGGAATGAGGTTGCCTTAAATCCCCAGCAGAGCGAGACTCAGTGCCCCGGTGACCTCGGTGGGGGGACCGCCACAGGAGCCAGCCAAGGGCAGCGGGGAAGGGGAGCAAATGCTGGTCCAGACCAGAGCATCACAAATGAGAGTGTGCTGGGTGCCCTCCAGTGTATCCCCCGGGGATACAGCTGGGGAGCACAGCTCTAGGGAAAACCCTTCCGCCTCCCCCTCCCAAGAGGCCTCACCGCCACAAGGTGGTGCTGTTTGGGGGGGTCTGGTTTTCTCGGGCTCCGACCCTAGAGATCCTTGCTTTTGAGCAATGCTCTTGGGCTCATGGGGCTGAAGGTCACTCTGCAGTCCTAGTGAAGGGACGGGGGACTTTCCTGTTGGGTGTGGGTGTGGGGCAGGGGCACCGTGTGCACATGTACGTGTCTGCATCTCCGCACGCATGGGGAATACTCCGTGTGTTTGTGCGCACAGATGTGCGTGTGCGTGTGTACACACGTGTGTGAATACACGTGTGTGCGTAGTGCATCGTCCTGTCTTGCACACACGTGTGTATTTCTGCCCATCTGCGCAGATGGGCGTGTGTGCATATCCGGTGCGTGTGTCTGCTTGTGCGCACGCTTTCAGACGTGTGTGTGTGTGCACGTGTGTCTGCTTGTGTGTGTTGGAAGCAGTGAGGACTGTCTCCTTTCCGGAGCTGCCCATCTCTCCTGCTCCAGCCCGTGCCATGTATGGCTCAGGACTGCGCTTAAACGTCGGGGCCCTGGAAGGAGCCCACCCTGAGCAAGGGGCTAGGTGGGGGTCCCCTGAGGAGGGCATCCTGGTGGCAGCGTGAGCGTCACACGTGGACATCTCTCCCCACCATGCTCTGAATTCCTCGGGTTCAGGTCTAGGTGGCGCTCCACGGGCTCCCAGGTCGGGACACAGGATCCGGCCTCTAGTGACCGGCTCTGAGCCCTGAGTGGGGCTTCCTATCTGCCGGCCCTGCTCTGGTCCATTGCTGGGGTTGGTTTAGGTCTTCCCGTGGCCCCCTGAGGCAGGTTCTGTACACCTTGTGCTGGGACGGGGAAACTGAGGCTCAGAGAGGCAGACACTCAAGCCAGCAGCTAGGATGTGGAGGGCCAGCATCCACCGCGGACCTGAGATGGTTACAGAGTAAGACGAATCAGACTTCTCTGGCCCCAGCGTTGTTTTGTCAGGAGGCTCTGCACCAGCATCTCTTGTTACAAGGGACCCTGACGGTGCCCTGCACAGCAGGAGCCACCAGGGCTCCTTCTCAAGTGCTCCCTCCGCAGGAGGCCTCCTTGACCCGGTCAGAGAGAGTCCGGCTTCCTCTGTGCTCCTGCAGCCCGGGCTTCCACCCGGCGTCCCAGGGTGCGTGAATGGTTCGTCAGGCGGTAAGTGGGAAGCCAGGGGTTCAGGGATGGCCTGAGCCCTTTGAGAGCCCGAAGAAGCCCATTGAGAGCTCAGGAGGCCGGGGTAATGCACCCACAGAAATGCCCCCCCCGGCACAGGGCCAGACAGCGAGGTGTGCACACCTGGGGGCCCGGAAGAGCCCCCTCAGCTGGCTGGGCAGCCGGGCTTGTGTGCCGGCCACCAGGAGAACCCTAGGCTGCTCTGTGTCCTCATGCTGTCACCACATCCCAGGCCCAAGCGGCCCCCTTGTGCAAGTCTCACTACTGGGGGAGGGATTCCCCCCAGCTGCCCTGAGAGCCACCCCGGGAGCTGCTGAGGCTCCAGACGCCTCCCTTGCTGCCTGCCCCGTGACCACGAAGGCATCCGTGCACGCCCTCCAACGTCTGGAGAGACCAGCGCCGCCAAGCGTTGCCTCCCTGTGTTTGTCCTTACTGGGTTAGTCGACGGGCTCGTCGTGGGGGTTGGTGGACGCCTGTGGTCAAGTCATTGGCCTCTTCTGTCTAGGAGAACCCTCCGTGGCTAACATTGAGGTGTGGACCTCTCACGCAGGGCCCGCACCCCGGAGAACAGGCTGCAGGCTGTGGCCATCTGTCCCGAACACCATTTCCATCCAGCTTGGTCCCATGTCGACATTAGCCTCTCGACGGTGTCCCAGGGTGTCCGGGCTGGATGCCGGCGGTGGAGTGTCCCGGAGGGCGGTTGTGTTGGGGGCCTGGAGTGTCGGCACGTGCCCTAGGCTAAGCCGTGTGTCTGGGCCCCCCGCGAAGGAGAGCTGTGCTTGTCGGAACCCCGCACCACGCGCAGCGAAGCCAGGTCCCCGAGACACCGCGCCACCCATCCGTGGCACAAGAGAAGTGAAACGGGAACATGAGGAAGGTGCAGGCCGGCCGGCAGGCTCAAGGTGAAATCAAGGGCGTGGACTCATCCTGTGCTTGGTGAGGGAAAAAGAGAAAGAGAAAGAAAAAATATTTCACCAGGAACTCACCTAGGAGAAGCCTTCCGGCATCTGTCTCCAGACATAGCCTCTGGAGCTCGGCCCTGGGCGCTGCACTATCCCGTCTGCGCCCTTGCCCCTGGCCTCGCAATCCCATCCAGGCCCCCCGCTGCGACACGGTCCCGGCCCAGGGCTCAGACACGGCTCACGCCTGCAGACTGACGCGCCCTGCGCCTGCTCCCCTGTGGGAACAAAGTGCCCTCCGCCATCCACCCGGTGCTTCGTAGACAGTTGGTGCTTCATAAATGCTGGTTGCCTGAATGGAGTCTGGATTTGAAAATTTGTCTCCAAGCCCAGAACATTCCATGCCCACGCGCTCTGGGAAAGAGGAGCAGCGTGGGCACAGGCTCCCTGAGGGAGGGGGAGGTGCCTGCATTGGCCCCGGGACCCCTCCCCACCCTGCGCACGCGGGGATGGGGTGTCTTCGTCCCCGGCGGAGAGCCGCGTGGAGTCGCAGCGTTGCAGCTGGTACAGATTCATGGTTGGGAGGTAACGAGTGCCGCGGGGTCTGTCTCTGGAGGTGGGAGAGACGAGCTAAGGGGGGATGCATTCTGACCCCAGACTCGGAGGCATTAATTACTCAAATGAATAAGTATGAAATCAAAGGCCTGGCTTTAAAAATTAAACTCAGATTAGCCCCTTGCTCCACTTCCTGTAAAATCAAAACCACTTGCTTGAGGAATGGATGTCCGGGAGGGGAGTGTGGAGAAGACAGAACTCTCGGCCAGCACCAGCCCCATGCAGGGCCGGAGGTGCCTTCCGGGGAGGGGGCTGCTGGCCCTCATGCCCTCGGTGAAGACCCCAGGCCCTGTAATGGGCTCCCACAATGTCCTGCGTCCCTCCAGTCCTGGAGGGAGCAGTGCCAGGGTCCGGCTCTGTAACCGCGTTCGCACTCTGTGGCACCTGGACTGGGACATGAGATGGGCTCCTCCCCGCCAGAGCTGGGCTTTGCCACCCCCGCTGCTTTCCTTGCCTAGTGCCCAGTGACCCTGCATAAAGTGGGGCCCCCTGGCTCTCCGCATTTCTGTGTCTGGTCTGAGCCGGGCACTCGGGCTCACCAGAGGGGGCTGGGGCAGCCCTGGAAACCACAACAAATGGAGACCTTTGGGGTTCTGGGGCCACTAAGGAGCCCTCAGAGGTCACGGCCCCTGCCCTATGGGCTTGGTTTGCAGATGTCCGCCCCTGAGACAGTGGGTCAGTGCGGATGTCACCTTGGGAGAGCACACCCCACGGGTCACACGGCTACAAAGACACCTTCCGGAAATGCTGAGCAAAATCTCTACCTGCTCGTCCCGAGATGTGGACAGGAAGGGCCCCTGGCCCGGACCCCCACACCTTGGAAGGCCCTGTAGTGGGTGCATTGGTGGCCTCTAAGAGTTGTTCCTGCCCAGAGCCTCAAAATGTGATCCTATTTGACATAGAGGTCTTTGCAGAGAAGGATCTAGAGTCAAGGGGGATATCTAGGTTCCCTGGGGTGGGCTGTATCCCGTGGTGGGTGTCTTTGCAAGAGACAGAGAGGAGACACACACAGACACAGAGGAGGGGACACGTGACCATGGAGGCGGTGGCTGGAGGGGAGCAGCCACCAGCCCAGCTCAGGCACAGCCCAGGGATGCTGGGAGTCCCAGAAGTGGGGGGGCGGTAGGAAGGACCCTCCCCTAGCGCTTTCAAAGGAGGACAGCCCTGCCCACATGTCAATTTTGGTCTCCCGGCCTCCGGACTATGGGAGAGTAAATTCCTGCTGCTGTAAGCCACCTTGTCCATGGTATTCTGTTACAGTCATCCCAGGACCCTGATCCAGGCTCAGAGAGGGGGAACACTCCCACGAGCAACCAGTTTCTCCCCACATCCCCATGTCCTTGCCCCTGCGGACAGTGGCGCTTGCCCCACAGGCTTGGGATGGCCCACGGTCATGTTGCGCTGGGTACTCCGAGCCACGCCTGGCACCCGCTCAGTGCATTACTCAGTTTGGGTGTTAGGATGTTTATAACTTATCTAAGTCCCTCAGCTTGTAGGTGGGGAGCTCCTATTTGCAGTCGTGTTGGTCAGCCGTCAAAATCCATGCTCTTTGTGCCTTTGTTGAGCTGTGAAAATGGGCAAAATGGATGAGTCCAGTAATGGGCCTATACTACTCTCACTAAAGGGGCTGCTGGTTGAGCTGAACTGACCTGAGTGGAGTTCAGGAACAGCCTGATCCAGGAGCACAGGGACTTTGTTCAATGCACGGCTGCATTCTCAGGACTTGAACCTATGTAGGTGCTCAGTAAATCAGTATTGAATGAATTGGTGATGAGTGTTTCTTCTCCCCTCTCTGCAGGCTAGAGTTTCAGTCCCGTGAGCGGTGGCTTGGTGGGCAGAGAGAGGGATGGGGGCCTCTCACCTACGGTCATGCTTAGGGCAGGGGCAGAAGGTCTTTGAAGAAAAGTGCAGGTCATGGGGGACTCACTTCATGTGAGAAGGGACTCACATCCCCAAGCTACAGCAACAATATTAAAAAGACCACAGAAAATACTATGAACTATGATTTCCTAGAGACTCAGGAAAGCGATCTTTTCTGCAGACCCCACGTGGTGCCTGAGGTCAGTGTGGGAAGACAAGGTGCCAGGAAGCAAAGGGTAGCAAGAATGTGCAGAACCCCGAGCCAATGACCATGAAGCCGGGGAGCAGGGCCACTCAGCCTCTGGTCCTCCGGTCCCGGAAGGGTTAGCCCAGGATACCACACAGCCCGCGTGACCTGGCAGTTTCTCAGGGGGACTGTGGGGTTGAGTAGCCCAGTGTGCCCACGGCCAGGAAGGGCACGGGTGGGGCATGAAGGGTTCATGCGGTGACCTGGACAGGGTTCCAGTGGGCACAGAGGTCTCAACCTCCCCAGGAGAGGTCAAAGATAGCTCACAGGGATGCCCCACACAGGCGCCATAGGAGAAGGCCCAAAGGCCAGCCCTCTGTCATGGCCCCAGGGAACCCCCACAGGGACCCATAGCCTGAGCGTCTGGGAAGCCCGAGTGCCGTGAGCAGGGTGGCCGTGATGCTCGTCCACCTGACCGTGCGGGAAGGGGGGTGACGGGCGGGTGCCCCACAGAGACATCCACCCCCAGGAGGTACGCGGGGAACTCCTTCAGGGCCTTGAAATGTTCAGTGCCCCTTAGTGGGCAGGATCCCGGCAACCGCACATCTCTGCCCTCTGCTCCTAACGGGGAAAGTGAGTATAGTTCTGAGGGCTCCTGGATCGGGGGCCGGGGGAGCCATCGGGGGTCTCCGGCGGCAGCCTCGGTGAATACGGGCTCCAGGTGCTGCGGGGACTCCTGCTCAGGGGGCGCGCTGTCAGGCCTGCTGAGGTCCCCGCGGCCGGCCAGGCAGGCAGTGGCGTACGGTGCTTGGAAAGACCACCGGCTGCAGTGGGGAGCGGACTTTTGGGGAGCAGGGGACCTTTTGGGGGGGCTAGGTGAGCAAGGACAGGTGACTGTGCCAGAAGCAAGGGGGGCCTAGGCCCCACGGTGCCCCAGCTTCTCTTGAGACCCCGAAAAAGGCCTTCAAGATAGACTGTCACTGGTTTGTTCGTTTTTACTGAGCATTTCAGTTGCTTCCAGAATCCCTGTCCCTCCTCTTTTAAAGCCCCTCCCTCCGGGAAGGCAGACTTGGTCTCTGTGCTCTGCAGGCCAGGCCTGGGGGCCGAGGACCTGCTCCTGGGAGAGGCCGGCAGGGTCATCGCTGCTGGAGAGAGGCTTATACAAAGCAACGCTTTCCACCCCTTCTTGGGCTTGGGTCTCAGCGGGACACCACGTCTGGGGGGCTGGACCGTTCCAACGCCTCCAGGAAAGAGCCACACCATTTGGCTCATCAAAGCCGTTTTGACTCTGGCTGGGCCCAATTTGCGCCTGGTTGCGGTCCGTGAACAGGCAGGGGAGGGGCGGAGCAGGTTTACAACGGGGGCCAGCTGGGCTGCCCAGCCCGCCCGCCCGGGGGTCTCGGCCCCTGGAAGCTGCAGAGTTACCACCTTTTGGAGCCCCCACCGTTGGGCCCTGCCCCGTCTGCAGGTCCCAGCCCTGCCCCCCACGGCAGCGGGAGGGAGGCTACTCAGAGCAGCTCCCAGGCTTCGGGGAGGGTGGTGGGCCCTGCCTCCCGCACGGAAGGGGCAGCCACTGGGTGAGCGCTGAGGCCCCCTTCCTGGGTCAGCCAGAGCCACTCACGCTCCCCCTTTCCCCCCACCGGTCTCCACAGGGCAGCCAGAGTGGTCTTTCTAGGCTTATAACCTTCCAGAGCCTTCTACCAGGCTCAGAACCCTGGTGCCCCTCCGTGGCCTTTAGTGGAATGCCTGGGACCCTCCCCCTCCCCCCCCCCCCATGATCACCTCCCCAGGTAGGTCTTCCCGGATCTTTCTGCCCAACCACCACTCCCAAGTCTCTCCCAGTCCGGATTCCGTGATTTGACCGACGCCCGTGTTCCTGGATAGACTCTGGGTGCCCCGGGAGGGGGCCCGTTGGTGTTGGCTCACCGGTGTCCCTGCCCCACAGAGAGCCTGGGGTCACAGCGGGTCCTCCATAATGCCTGCCAGGTGGAGTGGGCGTGGAGGCTGTTTGCGGGTGTCCTGAATGAGCATCTGCGGGGCTCCGGGAGGCCCAGGGACCCTAGCGGAGACCCTCGCGCGAGAGAAATGCTCTCAGTCTGGGGCAGCCGAGGCCCCGGGAGAGACTGTGGTCGGCTCAGGAACCCTACGGCCTGCCCGGGTGGAGCACCAAGCCCAGCTTCGGGGCGCGGAGCCAGGCACAGGCCCAGCCAGTGTGCCGAGCACGGGCGCTGGGGGGTTTACACAGCCTCCCCGGGCCTGGGTGAATGGGGTCTGGGTGCATGGGGCCTGGGGAGTGGGAGGGGCCCTGCACAGGGAGGTGGGGGGCAGAGGTAACGAGGGCCCCGAACCTGGCGGCGGGAAGCAACAGGACCAGACTCCTCCTGAGTCCTGAATGGGCTCCCTGGCGGCAGTCAGGTGCGAGCACGGCTGCGTCTCTTCTGCAGGCCCGGGGAGGACCGGCCTCATGCCTTCTTCCGCTCCCCGAGGCCACCTGCGTCCCTTGGCTCCTGGCCTCATGACGCCAAGCCCTGTCCCCAGAGTCACGTCTCCTCCCCTGACCCTCCCTGCGGTAACACGGAGCCGCGGATCATCCCTCCGGGGTCGCTACCTAAGGTAAGGTGTTCACGGGGCCCCGGGGTCAGGGCATGGACACCCAGTGAGGGGAGCGGCGCTCACCACCCTCTCGGGGCCCCAGACAGGGCAGCCCCGCTGACCGGGTCAGGAAAGCAGCTGCTGGCCTCGCTCGGGGCTCCTGGCCCTGCGCTGGACCCTGGTCCAGCCGCTCGCCGCAGTGGCTGCTCTTAGGGCCTCTCAGGTGGGGGCCATCGGCAGCCCACGGTACAGGAAGAAAACTGTAACCAACCAAAGTCAGCCGGGAAAGCCGGGGCTGGAGTCTGGATCCCCGGGGGCCCCAAACCTGTATCCTACCCGGCCTCCCGCCCCCCGTGGCTGTCCGTGCTCGGTTTTAACCTTAACTTGTCCCGACCGGAGACCGCAGCCGCACCGAGCTTCTGTGCTCCATATCCCATGTCGGGGCTCACGATCTCAGCACCGGTCGGCGCTGCCCTGGTCCTGGCTGGGGTTCAGACAGCGTGCTTCCCTTCCTCCTGACTTGTTAGTGCCCCATGGCCATTTGAGTAGCACCCCACTGGGACTTTTAGAACATTCTAGTGCATGCCTTTTGGGGTACATGGGTGGGCATTCCGGTTCATTGTAAACCGGGAGCAGACGGGCCGGAGGAGGCCCCCATCTTGTGTGTGCTTTTGGTCTGCGTCCTGTTGAGAGAGAATCACGTACCGTACAATTCACCAACTTCAAGTGTGGGATTCCGCCGAGCTTGGACCATTCCCAGCGCACGGCCAATTTGAGAACACTGGCAGCCTCTCTGAAGGAAACCCTGTGCCCATTTGCGCCCCTCCTCCATCCCGTCCTGCTTCCCAGCCCCCGGCAACCACTCATCCACGTCCCTGTCCGGGACATTCCGCGGAGAGGGGACCGCGCACTGGGCGCACGTCTGCGTCCGGCTTCCTTCGCCGAGCAGAATGCCCTCAAGGCCCGTCTGTGTGGCCGTGCGCGTGAGGGCTTCCTGACCCTCCACGGCCCGGGCCTCGTTCCCATGTGGCCGGAGCCCACTCCGTTCCTCGTCGGTGCACGACAGACATCTGGGTACTCTCCACTTGGGGAGGAAATCGGCTAACGTTGCTCCGAGCGCTCACGTGTGCATTTCAGGGCAGACCCGGTTTTCCTCTCCAGGAATGGGATTGCTGGACCAGCAGTCAGTCCACACCTGATCATCAGGGAGATTTTAGGCTGTGTTCTGGGCGGAAGCACCTTTTTCATCCCACTGGCCGTGCAAGAAGGTGCCCATGTCCCCGTTCCCTCGTTCGCGCCTGGGACCTGACTATCCATGCTAGGGGTTGTGGCGGGCCACAGGTGGCCAGGCCGTCGCTCTTGCCTGGGTGTGTAGGTGCCAAGCCCGACGGGGCTCTTTCCCGGCAGGAATGCTGTCTGTGGCATCGGAGAGGACCGGGGGGTCCTCCAGCTGGCTGATGGCCACAAGGACATGTCTTTGATGTCTAGGCTGCCGTTTCTCTGGGGCCAGTCTCTGAAGCTTTCTTTCCTTTTTCCAGCAGGAAGGAGGAACTCGGGGCCTATGGGTGGAGCACGGCTGTGTGCCCAGCGACGTTCTAGAATCTGGAGATTTGGGATGAACGGGGAGGGAAGGGCCCTGTGTTCCTGGATGCTGCCTCCCAGCGGGGCGGGCAGATAGGTACATGGGACCACGTCAGATCCTGGAAGGTGCCTTGAAGCCAAGAGTGGGCTGCCGTGCAGAGGGCATCTGGGGCTGGAGCGGGGTGGTCCCAGGGAGGGCTGCTGGCGACCCCTGACCCAGGCTCGCTCAGCACTGTAGGGCCCAGGCCAGCGCCACAGGGAGATGCGGTGACATCTTTAGGGCCGGTGGGGACCCAGCGTGGATTTGGAGGCAAAAGCAGGCTCTCGAGGGGGCGGCCAGGCCTTCGAGCCGCAGGCCGAGCATTCCTGAGCCCGGAGTTTTGAGCTGTGCGTCCCAGGGAGGAGGTGGGCTGGGGCCTTTAATCAGGACCAAATTGCTGCCCCCCGGATGCAAGCGAGAGGAGTCGCCCGGCCATCAGTCCCAGCCTGAGCCAGTTTAATAAATAGCTAAATAAAGAAACTGAGAAAGGCTTCGCAATTAGTCCGCATTCCTCGCTAAGTGGTAGGTGGGTTCCCGTCTTTCTAAAATAAGTTATTTCCATGGCTCGGTGGCGGGGCTGCTGGAGCAAAATGACTGAGTCCGGCTTGGCGAGCCCTTGGTGGTCGGACAACACGCACACCAGGGCGCCCCGCCGGGCAGCCCCAGGAGCATCTCAGAGCCCAGCGAACCTCACCTACCAGCCCGGCAGCCTTGAGCTGCTGCCCCGGGTGCCTGGGAAGGCTCCGTGTGGCCTTGGATACACGAAGGTCGAGCCAGCCCGACCCCGAACACCCACTCTCTAGACACCCGGGTAGTAGCTCCGAGGCTCAGGGCTGTCCCGGAAGGGGGTGGTCTTGTGGGTGATGACCACAGGCTTTGGGTGTTTCTCCGGATGCTCATTCATGGTAAGGATCCTGCCTTCTCTCTGCGCCCCAGGGTCTGCGGGGTGGCCTCAGCCCCCTGCGTCTTTACCAGCGAAGTCTGAATGAGCAAGCGCCCTCCCTACAGGCTGCCCCAGGCCTCTGCCATCTCTGCAGCCCCCCACCCCCACCGCAGGCAGAGCCTTACAGAGCCCCGCCCGCCCCGCCCCTTACCCCACCTGGGCTGACTTCTCCAGCCTCACTGTCATCCTGCCTAATGGGGCCAGCTGCGTGGGCATGTTTTAGGAACCCCCTGGTGTTATGGGCACAGACGTGTCCTGACCGCGGTTTCTCAAGATGGGACCGTATTTGGAGGTGGGGTCTCGAGAAAGGAAATTAAGTTAACATGACGTCATTAAAGTGGGTCCTGATCCCATGGGACCGGGGTCCTGATGGGAAGAGGGGATCAGGACGCAGACCGCACAGAGGGATGACCCTGTGGGGACCCAGGGAGAGCACAGCCGTCCGCACACGAGGAGAGAGGCCTCGGGAGGACCCGCCCGGCCTGCGTAGGCATCTCGGGCGTCGTTGTCCTCTGGGATGGGGACAGAGAGTGAATCCTGCTGGGTGAGCACCCGTCTTTGGGATTTGTGACGCGGCTGTAGCTAGCTAGTACAGACGGGGACACATTGCCTTGCTTTTGATCTCTCTGAGAGGCCGTCTACCCCCACGCAGTGCCCCACCCCAACCACACACACGAGCTGCCAAGACCAAGGGCACCTGCCGTCAGATTCATGCAACATACTGACCACACGCTCCCCCCATTAGCCCCTGATCCAGGGACCACCTTTTAAATCAGACCAGAACACAGAGAGGCTGAGTGACCGGCCTAGTCCCACACAGCGTCAGAGCCCTGTTTCCGACCTCTCCCCTCTGGCTGCTGGGGGCTGGAGAGCAGAGCAGGGCGGGGTGAGGTGTGGAGAGCTGAGACCTTGGGGCTGGGGAGGCGCCTGCATCCCCCACGTCATCTCATGGAGGCCGCTCTGGGGCCCGTCCGTCTCAGCTCCTTGACGCCGGTATGCACGGCCGCACCGAGGTTCAACCGACGTGCGGCAGAATTGGGGCTGGAAGTTTCTAGAAGCTCGCTCCAGCCCCCGTCACGTTATCAAGCTCCCTGGCAATGTGGGCACCGGTTGATACGCCGCCATAAGTGGGGAGGCACTTCGATAATGAATGCTGCTAAGTGGTGAGTGTTGAGGCGTGTGGCGGGACCGGGGTGAACCCGGCGACGACCCACCAGGCCACAGCAACGCCCACGGGGCTCTGCCGCAAACGTGCGGGGACCTGGGGTCCTCTCCGGGCACGTCCAGCGCGGACCTCTTCCAGTCCTCAGGGTCTCCGCACCCTCTTCTTCCTGGTGGTTGGTCTGTTTCTAAACAGCGAGCGGACAGTCTCTAGGACCGTTTTAGATTTACAGGACCATGTAGCTGATAGCACGCAGAGCCCCTCGTCCCCTCCCTCCGCTCGAGCGCCCCCTCTGATTCTCGTATGATTAGGGTGACACGTTTGTGATAATCGGTGAATGGGTACCTATGTGTCCTTGCCAGCCGAGGCCCGCGGACCTCCCGGCGGCGGGTGGCTGTGTGGACTGGCCTAGTGCAGGATGGCGGATCGGGTATCACGCAGACTGGTTCTGTGCCCCCAAATACCCTCGCTTTGCATCATTTGCAGAAGCCGGGTTCTGGGTGACACGGGGGCCAGCTGGGTGCGTGTCAACACGTGTTCACAGGGACCTGGTGACAGAGACGCGGGTCCAGGGGGCGTGAGAGGCTCAGACAGACGGAGCACGGCGTCTGGTGTTCTGTGCTCGCACCGCTAACTTCTGTCTTCGCTTTTATTTTATTTACTCTTTTTTAAAGGATTTTGTTTATTTATTTGACAGAAGAGGTCACAAGCAGGCAGAGAGGCAGGCAGAGAGAGAGGAGGAAGCAGGCTCCCCGCTGAGCAGAGACCCTGATGCTGGGCTCCATCCCAGGACCCTGAGATCATGACCTGAGCCGAAGGCAGAGGCTTTAACCCACTCAGCCAACCAGGCGCCCCTCGCTTTTATTTTATTTTAAAGATTTTATTTGTTCATCTGAAAAAGAGAGCAAGTGCATGAGCGGGGGGAGGGGCAGAGGGAGAAGCAGGCTCCCCGCTGAGCACCCACCTTGAGCAGGGGCTCGATCCCAGGACCCCAGGATCCTGACCTGAGCCACCCCGGCACCCCCCATCTTCACATGTAATGTGGATTGAGCCTGCGTAGCAGAAGGCTGGGTCACTTTCGCACCCAGTAGGACCGTCTCTGCCTTTTCCCGGGGGGCATTTAGGCCATTGACAGTCAGTGAGTCCGTCATCAGTGGGACCGTGGTCAGTTGGACCGTGGTCAGTGGGATCGTGATCGGTGGGACCGTGGTCGGTGGGACCATGGTCCGTGGGACCGTGGTGCGGCGGGGCTGGCTCCCATCTTCTGATCTGTCTCCCTCTCCTCCTTCTCCGCCTCTCTGTGGTGAATTGTGTGCTGACAGTTCCCCCTTTTTGTTTCCTTTCTGCTTGGTTTAGTGCTTGTCCTCGGGGCTCTGGCTGCGGCCGCCGAGCCGCCTCGAGCCGCGGCTCTCCCGCGTTGGCGTCTGCCTGCTTCACACACTCCGGATACTCTACCACCGTCTTTGCTTGAAATGCCCGATGACATTTTAAGGAGATTTGTACAAATAAAAGGGAGAGCCGTAATACCTCTTTGCCCCCACTGGGGTGACCCCAGGAACCACACCCCATGAGGGCGCAGAGGAGGCCAGGGAGACAGGAGAACCCTGCGTGCTGCTGGCTGGAACACAAGCCCGGGCCGCTTCCGCGAGAAACAGCGGGCGGCTTCTCGAAGGGTAAACAGAGTCAGCGTGTGATCCGCAGGGGCATTCTGGGCTGTGCTCCTGGATGCATAGAACACGCGTTCAAACGCACTCACGCCCGTGTCTGTCCACGGCAGCCCGAAGGCGGCGGCGGCAGGTGGACGGATGGGTCCGTGCGCACCGATTACGAATGGAGCCCAGACGTGCGCTAGCATGCGGACGGACCCTGAAAACCTGCTCTCCGTGGAAGAAGCCGGATGCAAACGGCCACACCCTGCACAATTCTGTTTACACCTGTGCAAGGGCGTCGTGGACAGGACACTCGGAGCCGTGAGGCTACACCAGGTCATTGGCAGAAAGAGCGACTTCCTCCAGCTGGTTGTGAGCTTCTAACACGAGCACGTCTGCAGGTCCCGCCGCCTCCAACGAGCCGGGACAGGGGAGGGCAGGCGGGGAGCGCAGGGGCAGCCTCGAGGTCCGGGCTCACACAGCGCTGGTGCCTGCTCTGCCCTCTGTGGTCCCTGGGGTGGGGGCCATCCATAAACTGGGGAGAGCGGGGATGGCGGGAGGCAGGGGAGGGGGTCCTTGACTCTTCACATGCAGTCACGGCCACAAAATCAGACGTGTCAGTCAGAGAAGGGAAAGTTGCTGCGTGTGCGTGTTTCATGGAGGCAGGCCCAGGCAGGCAGTGCGGGACAGTGGTCAGAGCCTTAGGGTGGGAACAGGAGAGCGGCTGGTATGTCCTTGGTCCTCCGTCCACATGTCAGAGCCAGCCAGGCAGCGAGGCAGGGAGGCTGGGAGAGTGGGAGGCTGGGAGGCTGGCAGGCAGGGAGGGAGGCCCAGCCTCTGGGGCAGTCTCTGTCCAGTGCTGAGTTGCCTCCAGGGGCGTCGAGCCTGAGAGCGTTGACCTGCGCCCACCGCTGCCCCAGGCTGGGGAGCCCTGGGGAGGAGGGTGAGCCGGGGCAGCGATGGGTCCTCCCCACTGTCCCCACGTGCCTGCAGTTTCTCTGTGTTGTCTGTGGCTGCGCAGTTTCATTTGGGTTCCCTCCTGCCAAATAAACGCATTTCAACAGTCGCTAGCAGGCTGGCACTTTTCTCAAAGAAGAAAGGAGGGAGGCTCGGGGAAGGGACGTGCCTGGTCCCGGGGCTCTGAAGCTCTACCTTTGCTGAGGACCCACTCTGTGCTGGAGACCGTCCTGACTGTCCCGACTGTCCCGTCCAAGGTGCCCCAATGCCCAGTGACCCTGAGCCCGTGACCCTGATGGCAGAATGAGGTAGGCTCCATAGAGACTGACCCTCTGCCTGATCTCCCCGGCACAGGGAAGCCTTGGGGTCCCCGTCCTACCCCCGGAACCAGCTGCGTTCGGCTCTGGCTGCTGCAGCGATCTGCTGGCCCTTTCCGGTAGGAGAACCATCCGTGCAGCCCTTGGTCACGCCACTCCCTTCTGGACCCCAAGCACCTTCGCGTCGGTTGTCATCCTTCTCTGCCCTGTGGCCACGCATCCTCCCACGCAGCAGGTCTGCAGCACCCACGCGTGCCCACACTTCCTGGGAGAAGCAGAGAGCTGGCCTCACAGCGCAGCAGAGTGGTCATTTTGAAACTTGGTCCTGGTGTGTCCCCCGCCATCCTCCAGGTAATGGCCCCATAGTAACGTCTCCTCACTCTGAGACCAGAACCCCGAGCACAGTGGACCCACGAGGCCCGGACAGCGTGCCCTGCCTCCTGCTGTGCTCAGCTCACAGCTCTCTCCCTCCCATCCGGGCTCCAGCAGGGGTCCCGGTCTGCTGCCACAGGACCTTTGTGCGTGCTGGTTTACGTGGTTTGGAGTGCCCCAAGGCCCAGCTGGAAATCAATGCTGGGCCTTAGGAGGTGAACAGCCTGGAACAGGGGACTGTCACTGGCCGGGCCACCAGGAGCCGTGGGTGCCCCTATAAATGGTTACCGCATAGCCCTGACATTGTCTGTATGTTGGTAAGTCAGCAGTTGTGGTCACCCGTGGGTGACACGGTCTCTCCCCGGCCAGCCCATAAGCAGCCACGGAACCCAAATCAGGGACATAACCTGGGGCCGGGCACTTGACTGGCCTCAGCCTCCACTGCCCCATCTGCAGGATGGGAATGAGGGTCCCGGTCCCCCCACACAGCGTTGGGTACAATATCAGTGTGGAGGGTGACGCTGGCTACCGGGCTCCCGCCCCCTGCCCCCACCAGTCAGGGACAGCAGAGAGCCCAGAGGGGCAGGGGCCGACGCTGGCCTTTGGTGTCACTTCGGGGCCGTGAGGGCCCCTTTGAAGGTGCCGAGACTGACTGCCCCTCTGCCCCGGGGTGGGGCTCAGCCTGGGAGCTGGTACCCTGTCACCGGGGCGTGACCACGGACAGAGGACCTCCCCTCCGTGGCCTAGGGCTTTGTGCAAGCCGGGCCTGCGTGCTGGCTGGGCGGCCGGAGACAATGGGGGGCTGCGGCCCGGGCCGGGGGCTGGCATAGCGGGCCGGCGGCCAAGCAGAACAAATCCGCAGAGACCTTCCTGTACCCCCGCCCGCGCGGGTAACCTAATCCGGGGGGGGGCAGGGCTGCGGCCCGGGGCGCGGGGAGGGGGGCGCGCCGGGCCAGTCTTTGGGCTACAGTGTGTGTTCACGGTAATTTGAGGGCGTGCACCAGGGGGGTTCCCGATCATTTGATGTGGCAATTAGCAAGGGGACTTTTGTCGTCCGGAAAGACACGGCCGCCCACTTCAATCACCCTATTTATGCCCCAGCAGCCGCCAAACAGCCCCGGCGGCAGATAACGGAGGACTTCAAACAGCTCCAGGTCGGTCGCGCCTGGAACCACCAGGCCGCGCTGCCCCCCACCTCATGCAGCCAAGACGCTACTTTTCCCATGAGAAATTCCGGCCTTGATGGCATCGGATGACAAGGAGGCATCGCCCACTCGGACCCTTTTCATGTGGCACCTGGCTCTTGAGGCGTGGGGGAAGGAGCGCGTCCCCCTCCCTGATTCAAAGGGCGCGCGGCCCCCCACAGGGGGCTGGCAGGGGTCCCTTGGATGCCCACGAGGGCCTGGATCCCTGCACCCATACGAGGGGCAGGGGCTCCAGACTCGAGTTTCTTCTCCCGCGTCCGCAGGAGGAACCTTGCCTTTTGAGTTCCGCTTTGAGCACACACCCCACGTCCAACGTGGGGCTTGAACTCACGACCCTGACATCAGAGTCGCATGCTCTACCCACGGAGCCAGCCGGGCGCCCCGAATTCCACTTTGAATCATATACAAATTCCCTGGTTGGTGACAGTGACGAAGGGGAGGACAGCCTTAACCGATTCGGAGCACACCAGCCTCAGGGGGAGACAGCCCCACGCCGACGCCCCCTGGTTTTTTACAAACGGAGCTGGGGGAGGTTCTGGGACTTGTCGGAGGTCTCACACCAGGCAGCTAGAGCTGCTGCGCCCAGAGAAAGGAGGCCGCGGGGTCGGCTGGACTCCCGCCTGTCCTGCCTGCCGCGCTGGCTCTCCCTGCTGAGGATGAGCCGAGACCCCGCTGAGCCTCCAAACCTCATACCAAACCCCAACCCTTGCTAGAGCAAAGGGTTTTGGTGCGTGGAGCTCGGGGACTGGAACAAGGTCAGTCAGTGCCCCCTGCGGGCCCCAGTCCCCTTGCCGGTGAGTGGGAACCCCAGATGTAGGGTGGACGCAGACACGCAGGCTGCTCCGCCAGCCCGCGGGATGAGGGCCTGGCTGGGACCACACCCAAGCGTCGCACGTCACCCAGGCTGCTCTCGGGCAGCAGCAGCAGGAGCACACGGGGAGAGCCAGCTGCCGGGACCCCCGGCACAGATGCGCCCTTCCTGGTGGAGCACGTTCACGCAGCCCTCACCACCCCACTCGTTCCTTCCAGACCATCCGGGGTGCCACGCCGCCATGGGCAGGTTGGTGGCCGAGGCAGAAGAGGGATCCATCCTGCGGCGGCTTTGGGTGACTCCTGAGTCGAGATCCAGTTCGGGGTCCAAGTGCTGGGAAGAGCTGGAGGAACCAGAAACTCCTGGGGATCCGGGTCCAGCAGGAGAGGCGGACGAGAAACGGCAGGAGTTTACTGAACACCAGCCGGGGCAGGTCTGGGTGGGCTCCCTGGAGGAGGCTACCGGTCAAGTCGACTGCTATGGGCAGGTTGGCTGCAGCAGGTGGGGGGCCTCTGGATAGAGCCCTGGCCGGAGCTTCTGTCTTTCCACCCTGGGCTACTCTCAGGCAGAATCCTGTCTGCCGGCTCCTGGTTTCCTTTCTTCAACGTCCTCAGCTGCGTTGGGCAGGCTGATGTCAGCCCAGGGGCTTTGGCTTGGGCTTTGACTTTTCCTTCACAGATTGCCTGGCCTGTGCCAGCCCCCATGGGTTCCTGGCCTGTGCCAGTTCCTTTGGGTGCGTCATGGTCTAGGAGGGGCAGGAGAGAGTCTGCGGTCTCCGCTCTGCGACCCACTTGCCGAGTGGCCCATTTCTGGACTGGCACCATCTCTCTCTTCTGACGCCCGAAACACACACCACTTCACCGCCTTTCTCGTCAGTAAATGGAGAAGTGGGGCGCCGACCTGAACTCGGGGCAGGACGCTCGGGCCTTCTCCAATACTCCCCCGCCCACACCGTGCCGCCGTGGCAGCCGCTTGCCCAGGCTCTGTGCCTGGTGTGGAGGGCTCAGTCCCCGTCCCCGGTCTGAGGAGCACGCCCAGAGTCTTGGCCTCCCCCCCGCCGCAGCTAAAGCACAGAATGAACACAGGTTTGCAGAGGCACCGTGCCCGGAGGGGGGCAGCCATGGGACGGTCATCACAGGGATTGGCAGTCATCATGGGGCTTTGTCCTGGGACAAGCAGAAAGGCAGACCGTTTTCTACTTGTATGAAAGGTAGGAAAACGTGGCCAGGCTACAAGCAGAAACCACAGGCTCATGAATTCCTGCTCCTTCCCTGCTAGGGCTCACGTCTTGGGACGAGAACTCTGGTTTGGAATTTTTCTTTTAAGGTCGGTGAACAAAGACAGACCTCCTGCCCAGCGGGGATTGTCCTCTAGAGCCGGCTGACGGAGACAAGTCATCGAGGCCTACCCTGCTCAGGGAGGGCAGGTGCATTTTCCATGATTCTAACCACCTCTGTCTGTGGAATCCCATCCCAGGCCCCAGGGGACCAAGCGGGAGGATAGGCCGGTGAGGCCACCATGCTCCTGGCCCCAGGACCTGAAGCCCCAGCCCAGCCTGACCACTCGCCAAGAAGAGCATCTCTTCCTAATTGCAATGGCACCAGAAGCCCAGGTCTGGGCACCTGCCTGCCTGGCCTGCCCCAGGATGGTGGCTTGGGGACCCCACCTAGGAGGGCAGCCTGGCAGAAAACCATCAGAGGAAAACTGGAGGGGAGGCCCTGCCCCATCCATGCATCCACCCAGGGTGAGTCCGTGAGGGTCAGGGGTCACTCCCGGGGTTCGGGCAGGATGCTGGTCTCTGCTCGGCCCAGTGGTGGCCGTTTACATGGGTACACCGGGCGGGGAGCCGGACACCCACTGCGGCCATGGGGTGGTGAGGGGGCCTGCAGCCTGACCTGGGGGGAACCAGGGGGTCGTGGGTGGTCACTGCCTCTTCTCTAGTGATCATTAAAGCATCTGCCTCCGCCCCCACTGGAAGGCTCCTGGGGGGCCCGTCCCCTGGGGCAGGCCCCTGCTGCCCTCCTGGACACAGGCCGAAGTCGTCGGGGACGGAGCGTCGCTTTCAGACAGCAATTTGCCACTTCGTGATGAGCGTGATGGATGAGCTCGGCCGGGACAGCGCCCGTGGGAAGAGGAGCCGCTCCGGACCACCGGAGGCTGGAGAAAGGCCGCTGACGGGCGGGACAAAATGTTTTCTTACGGCCCGGCCCGGTGACAGGCCGCCTCAAAGGAAACGCAACGGCTGCAGAAGTGATTCACGCTCCCTCTTTTTGTGGCGGAGGCCGGCTTTTATCTTGCGGCTGAAGAAAGGGCCACCGGCTCCTTGCTGTCCCTGGGAAGGCCGTCCCCGTAGGCCACCAGCCCCTGGTCCGTGTGCTCGAGGCCACTCTTCGTTTCCATGAGGTTTCAGAAAACCCAGGGCCGGGGCGGGAGCTACCTCTGCCGGCCATGCCGGGTTCCAGGAAAGAAGACGTGGCTCCCACTGTCTCTGCTGCCTCCCGAGAGCGCGCCAGGTCCCCGGGGCACCGGCCCAGCGTGCGGTCAGGAAGACTGAACTGTATCATCGGTCGCTGGCTAGTAGTGCCCCTCGCTAAAAGGTCACCCCCTGATGAACTCTTTGTTGGATCTCTGATTCCGGCCCGGGGATAACAGGCCTGGGAGAGACCCCCAAATCCAACGTCTGCCCCATCCCCGTCCCCAGGCAACTGCGCTCCCATGGCCATCACGGGGGTGGGCATGCAACCTCACACTCGTCGAGACCCACAGAACTGGACGCCGCAGGGGTGAATTTTACCGGGCGTTGCTATCAAGAATGAGGACCTCGGGTGGCATGGGGTGGGGGACACAGTCTTATTTGAATACACCTGCCGTAGTCTACAGGATTGTGGCCTCCAAATTGCCCCCCTCCTCGTCTCCAGAACGCATGCGTATGTGACCTCACGGGGCAAAGGGGACTTTGCGGGTGGGATTGAGTCAAGTCCTGGGACGAGGCTTGTCCTGGATCACCCGGATGGGTCTAGGGTTGTCACAGGCTCCCGGTAAGAGGGACGCAGCCAGAGTCAGAGGGGCTGTGACACGGAGCCGAGGTCAGATGACGACGGGCCCGTAAGCCAAGGACACAGGCGGCCTCCAGGAGGAGCCATGCCCGCAAGCACCTGACGTCCGACTGCCGAGCTCTGGAAATGTGAGGAATCGTGGTTCCCTTCAGAGCCATGGTTCGTGGTCATTTGCTGGGACAGCCCTAGGCGACTCACAGGACCTTCTTTGGTAAATCTAACTTTGAAACCGAGTAAACGGTTTGTGCAGTTAACAAAAGCCAGATCGGATTACAAACGGAGTGGCTCAAAGTCAGAGGCCAAGTGGAACGGGAGGTAACCGCAAGCACCACCTTAGCCCGGTGCAGAGGCTCGGGAGGGGCTGCGCTCTTGGGTCACCGGCCCGTACTCGGCGGCTGCAGGCCCCGAGCGGAAGAGGGGGCTGAGTGCCCCGGCGGACGGAGGCTGCAGAGCGTCACCACTGGGGAAGCCAGCAGGGTGGGAGACACCCATGGCCGTGACTTTGCCCCGGGGCCGGACTCCTGGCAGCTCAGCCGGCGTCTGCAGACTTGATCTGCACCGGCCCCTTCCCTGGGCCGAGTCCCTGGGCCGAGTCCCCTTCTTGCTTAAGGGCCCGCGGGACAGCCGTGACCTGCTACGTGGTGGAGGCTCCCACGGGAGGCGCCTGGCCCTAATCCCCCAGCTCCGCGCCTCCCGGAACAGAGCCCTCACTCCAGGGGTCCTGACTCAGCCGCTGCCACGTCCCGCGTGAGCAGGTTAGACTGAGCTTACGGACGCGTGTCCTAGAGGGCACACAGGGAAGCGCCCGGTGTGACCGGGATAAGGGGCAGGCAGGGATGGGGGCTTGCTGTTCTCCCCGGGGTGGTCAGGAGGCTTCTCAGAGGCAGTGTCAGGAGGGACACTAGGCAGCTTCTGCACGTCTGAGCTCCTCGCCTGGGAAATGGGGACAGCAGGAGACATACTGTGAGGTTGCAGGGGGCGTGAGGTGGGCTATGGCCCGAGATGCGTTCAGCCCAGCCCGGAACACAGCGGAGACCGCAGTCGAGGCCACGATAACCGACCACTTCCATCACTGTTGCTGTCATCTAGACGCGGATGATTCCAGAAAGAAGTCCTCCCAGGACTGACACTACTCATCCGTCATTCCCTCAGCAAACGCTCACGGAGCAATGTCTCTGCCACGGAGTCTGAGGCCCCTCCGAGTGCAGGGGCCCGCAGAACCGTGCGCAGCAGGAGCCCCGGCTTCTGACACCTGCCCGGGTCGGCGGGAGTCCTGCACTGCCAAGGTCAGCCCTGGCAGTCTGGTCACTGCTGGGCAACCCCAGCAGGTGCTCTGTGGGCCTGGAGCACTCGCTCGAGGTTTGGTGAGAGCAGGAAGCGCCGCAGAGAGAGCACTGGACTGGGAGCCGGGAGGTCTGGGCTCTGACCCTGCACTTGCCTGCAGCCGTCTCCTTCCTGGCAGGTCGCTTGATCCCGCTTGGCATCCTACGTCCTCTGACGGGCTGGACAGACCCGTGCCTCCCACACTGCATCTCTCTGAGTCCTAGGGGTCCACCCGAGGTGTCCCAGGATCTAGTTTTGAGTGTGCGTGGTAAGGACTGTGTCAGCTAGCGAGGGCTACGTAACAAACCAGCCCAAGCCCGGGGGCTTCATGGGATAAACGCCGGTTTCTGCCTGTAAGCCCGCGGGTGGGCTGGGCAGGTCCTGACCGAGCTCTGAGGGTCTTGGCCGGACTCATCCGTAGGTCTAGAGTCCGCTGATGGGTTGGCCGGGGGCTGGCCGGTCTAAGATGGCCTCACTCGCGTGTCTGACGCCCGGGTGACTGTGAACGGGGTGACACGGGGGTCAGGCCGCGTCTCGCCTCCTCCGGCAGGCTAGCTTGCGCCCGTGGCTGGGGCAGCCTGCTCCGCTGCTAAGCTCAGAGCCGCCGACCGGTCGCTGCTGATGCGCACTGGCTAAAGCAAGCACGAGATTGGCCTCGGAGGGAGGGCAGGGAAGTCGCCTTTGCCTCTTCGTAGGAACCACTGCATCTTGAGTTATGACTCAGGGCGGAGAACGGTTAGAGGCATCTCGGCAATCGTTCAACCAGGGAGCCAACGTAAGAGACGGAGCTAGCCCAGAAGTAGGAGGGACGCGGTGTGGATTGTGACGTCATCAGAAAGCAGCTCGGGTTCCGCTGGGGCTGCCTTTCGCACGGGACTCCAAGCCACTGCTTGGCTGTTCCTTCTTCCTGGAATTCCCTTCCCCAGACGCTTCCCGTACATTTTTGTTTATTTAGACAAGAAAACTTTGTTTCAGGGTAAACTGAAAATCCACGCGTGAGCGAAGTCTCAGCTTTTATTTGGGGGAACGTTGAGAGTGCCCCGCGGGACGCCTGAGGGCTTGTCAGCGGCTGGCACAGTCTCCCCCGCCGACGGGAAGACACGCACCTGCTTCACCGAAACCGTGTGGGTAAGTCAGTAACGGGCAGCGGGGACAGCTCTTCGTCCCAGCACGGGCCCAACGATTGAACGTCGACAGAACTGGGAAAATAGGAAGTCACCGTTAGAACAACACGGTGATCATCGCTAGCAGGCAAGGCCCACAGACAGAAGTGATGGAAGAGAAAGAGGATATCTGCTTATCTCCCCCCGAAGGGTCTCCCCCCAAGAGTTACTAATGACAGCAGGAAGAGCAGCAACATCGGACTGAAGAGACTCGCAGGCCGCCTTCACTGAGGGTCGAGGCTGACGTCACGAGTAAGGGGACATGTCACCTCCCCCCACACCGTCCGCGCACGGGATGCACTCAGGAGGGCACGAAGGCTCTGTGCCGTTCTGACAGACGCGTGTCACCGCCGCGGGATCGTGAGGAAGCTTCAGATAAACCCCAACAGGGGAATAGTCTGTGTACTCTGCTCCTGGCCAGCCCTCCTCCCGGGTGCCCAGGACACGAGACTCAGGAGCAGCCGCGGGACTGTCCCCGACTGAGGGCGTGAGCGCTCCACGCAGCGTGGTGGAGACAGGGGACGGGCCCAGGAGCACTCACGGTGTCTGGATTTGATTGGATCACAGCGACGTGGATCTCTTCGTTCCCATCACTGTGCTACGGCCACGTGGGAAAACGCGGAGGAAGCCAGCGAGGGACGCACAGAAACTTTGTGTTATTATTATTATTATTATCTGCCACGTAAGTTGAACATTATTCCAAAATAAGGTAAAAGCAAAGCAAACAAACAAACCAAAGACAAACAAAAAACCCATATGTGGAGTTGAGAAACTCTGGCCAACCACGCTTCGGTAACGGGCAACAAACTCACCCTTCCAGGGCCGGCGCCTGCAGACGGCACAGAGGGTGGAGGGAAGCGTGTGAGATGAGCTCCGTGTTCGTCTCGGCTGCAAGCTCGTCATCCCTGGACCGTCCCGGGCTGCGTGTGTTTGAAGACCCAAGCCGGTTGTTTGGAAGAGTATCTCAGAGTGGGTCTACCTGATGCCTCCTCGTGGGGACACTGAGGCAGCCTGTGCATTTCTGGCGGGAGCATCAGAAGCAATGGTGTGTCCTCCGCGGGGCAGCCCGGCCAGGGGTCCCACAGCCCAGGAACCGGCCGTTCCCCCAAGGAGCCCTGCCTCCCCGGGGCGTCTGTGTTTCTGTGAGATGGGGTACATGGTCAGCAGCTGAGAGGGAGCTCAGGGAAGGTGGTGTTGGAGGTGTGAGCAGAGGGGAGGTCCCGGTGGTCTCTGGGAGGAGTGGGGGGCACCAGCAGGGAAGGAGCAGGGCTGACCCGAGCCCACTCTGTCTTGCAAGCTTACTTCGTCTTCTGTCCCCGTTTTGCAAATTCCTTAGGGCCTGTGCCTCCGTCAGCTCGGGCTCTGGAACGCAGTACCACCGACTGGGAAGTGCTGGGACCCCCGAGACCACCCTTGGGTTCAACGATTCACTGGACGGACTCACGGTCTCAGCAAGGCTGCTGTACTCAGCGTTGGTTCATCACGGCGGAAGGATTCACAAAATCAGCAAAAGTAAGAAGCTTATGGGGCAGAGGCCAGGAGAGGCCAGGCGTCTAGCCGTCCTCTCTCAGTGGGGTCCCATCCCGAGCCCAGAAACCTGGGGTGACACACGCCAGGCATCCTGCCAACCAGGGACGCACCCCTGAGCCTCGGCAAGCAGGTTTTGCCCTGGGGGTGCGTCCCTGGGACTGACCAAACTGAACTTCTGGAAAGTTCCCCTTTCTGCTCCACGTAGGTCAATGGTTGTCTGTGCCGCTGGCGGACTCTGAGAAGATGCCACCGGCATCCAGTAAGTGGTGCACGGAACATTTCCACGTGGCTCTCTCTTGATCTTGGCGGTGGTCTGGTGACCGAGGCTGGGACCACCACTTGACCCCATTTTGGAGGGGGAGAAATTGAGGCTTAGCAAGACACGGCCAGGCGGAGAAGGCAGCCATTTTTCTGACTCTCCCAAGCCTAGTGTTCCTGCCACATAGGTGATGATTTTTTTTTAAGATTTATATATTTATTTGAGAGAGACAGAGAGCAGCCGGAGGGAGGGACAGAGGGAGATGGAGAGGAAATCCGAAGCCGACTCCATACTGAGCGCTGAGCCTGATGTGGGGCTCGATCTCCAGACCCTGAGATCCTGACCTGAGCTGAAACCAAGAGTCGGACGCTCAACCAGCTGAGCCCCCTGGACACTCACAGGGTGAGTCTGGAGCACCTCGCCCAGGAAGGAGGGAGGGAGGGAAATGCTCACAGGCTGCGGACAAGTCCAAAGGCGCTCGAGGAGCTCCCACTGGTCAGAGGCAGAACACAGAGGATCACAACACACAACGATAGGCATGCGTTAGAATTCATAGACTGAAATCAGAAGCCATGAGTCTAGGACGATATACATAAGTAAACAAACGTACTAACGCACAAGAAGGGAGAGCATCGTGGAAGAGGCTGGCGGAGGACACTGTAGCCAAGAGGTCAGAGTGAGCAGCACCAGCCATGGGCCCATGGCAGCTGGACACAGCATCACTTCCCGGGACGCTACCGCAAAAACTGCATGGTCTGCCTGAATGTCCCCACCAGGACACATCAGACAGACCCAACCTGAGAGACACTCTTCGGACAACTGGCCCCGACCTTCAGTGCCGTCCAGGGAGAACCGAGGAACATTCCAGAGCGAGGGAGATGAAAATTCTGAACTGGAGGCTTTGCTGGAAAGAGACGCTGGAGACAGTGGGTCAAGCCGGAAGGGCACGGTGACAGGTCAGTGTCAACCTCTTGATTTTGACGGTTGGGTTGTGAGGACATAGGAGAAGGTCCTTGTTGGGGAGAAATATGCCTAGACCATTCAGGGCAGCTAAACCATCCCATCAGCAACTCTCAACAGTTCAACAAACAGAAAAGTTTGCCGTGAAGTACTTGCAACTTTTCTCTAAGTTGGAGGTTATTTCAAAAATTAAAAAAAACAAACAACTTGTCCGGGGGGAAAAGACCATGTAATCGGAGTCTTCTCATTTGACACCGCCTCCCTCCACTTGTCACCCATCCACTTGGCCCCCAGCCTTTGGGAGGGAAGTAGGTTTAGGATGTTACTCATGATGGCTTAGTGCTCCTCCCAAGAAGAAGCCGAGAGGGAGAGAGACCTCTTTGCACGTGCACGTGCCGAGGAAAGGCCACGTGAGCACACAGTGAAGGGGGATCCTTCTGCAAGCCAGGAAGACGGCCTTCAGAAACCAAATCCGCATACACCTTGATCTGGGAAATAAATGTCTGTTGCCTAAGCTGTCCACTCTGTTACATTTTCTTACAGTAGCCTGAACTAAGACAGCACGTAATGTTCTATATTGTATTTAATTATCTTAGGTATTAGTTTCTTGTTGCCACTGTAACAAATCGTCACAAACTCAGGGGCTTGAACCAGTAGAAATCTCTTCTCTTCTAGTTCTGGAAGCCAAACCTTTAGAGTTCGTTTCATGAGACTGGAGTCAGGCACAGGAAGGGCTGGTCCCTGCTGGAGGCTCCCGGGGACATCTGTTTCTGGCTTTTCCAATTCCGAAGGGCACCCCATCCCCTGGTCATGACTCTTCCCCTGCATCACTGTGACCTTTGCTTCCAGGGCCACATCTCCTGTTTCCTCTCCTTATAAGGACAATTCTGGTTATACTTGGGGCCTGCCATGATCATCCGGGATAATCTCACCATCTCCATACTTTTAACTTAATCCCTTCGCCACCCAGGGCCACAATCACAGGTTCCAGAGATTAGGACTTGGATATCTCTGGGGGCCTCAATTCAGCCTGCCACACCTTGGTTACTGCCTCACCACACACACACACACACCAGAATATGCAACATTTATAAAATGTTTTTCTTTAAGTATGGTCAATGCACAGAAGATGAGAGTAGGTTTGATGATTTTCAAACTGAACGTACTTGTGCTTGAGAATTAGAACATTTCTGCACCAGAAGCCTCCGTCGGGAAGCAGAGGGTTGCACCTGTGATGTTCACTGTGTCTGCTGTGTTTGGAACAGGGCTGGGTGCCAAGCAGCATCCGATGAGTCCTCGGAGAGTGAGATGACTTCCGAGCCTGGGAGAGGTGGTGTGGTGTAAGGACAGGCTTGCGTGAGTCTGGACAAGCCTCCACTTCTCCAAGGCTCAGCTTTCTCTCCCCCAGAGGGAGGCTCTCGGAAGCTCCTGTATCTTAGGATGTGGTAAGAATTACATGATATAAAACATAAAAGGCCCTGGCGCATAGTAGGTGTTTGGCGTGTGTGGGTGTCCACTCTCTCCTTCTGCCATGTGAGTGCTTAATCATGGGGCAGTCTGGGGAGGGGCACCGTGGAGGTGGTGGCCTAGGATGTGCAAGCTTGGGGCGAGGCCGAATGCTGACTGGGAGGGTGGAGCTCTTCGGTGCCCTTAAAAGCTCCCCCATGGTAGGGAGCGCAGCAGCCATGTTCCTGAGGCACAGAGGGCCTATAGGCTGGACACTGTGCTCTCCAGCTCTGTGAACTGCCCCACCTAGATGTCCCAGGGTTTTCCCGCTGGCTGTGGATTTTCTCCTGCTCTTGGGTGGCCCACGGAAAATCCACTTGCATTCACAGCCTGGGGCACTGAATACTGCATCCACCTTGGGTATCTGCTCCCCTAGAGCCAGGAATTGGACAGGTGAAGAACAGAGGAAGAGGTGATATAGGGAAGCACTCTGAGAAAAACGGTTCCCTCTGCAAGGTCATCTTAGGTGAGTAAATCTGCCTCCTCACCCAGCTGTGAAGGTCTCCGATTCCACTTGATCAACAAGAGCATTCCCCTGTAGAGCCCACAACTCAGCAGTTGACCTTTGAATGGGTGACTGTGTCTTGTGGGTGCCCGAGGGTCAGCTGAGCCCAGGTTCTTCCATCACCTGACAGAGGCACCTGGTGGACGTTTCCCCTTCTGCATCCTCTGCCTCAGCCCCTGGAGGTCATTGACCCATCCTCCCAGTACCTCAGTGTAAAAACAATTGGGTGGTTCCGCTTTGTCATTCAAAGAAACATTTAAAGGAAAGGAAGTGAATTTTTTTATATGAACAGATCACACCCAGTTTTCTAAATATTTACCTACAACTGAGTCTCTGCCCAGAGGACACATGGCCTCTTGTTCCCCATTAAAAGCACATTTAGTTTGTTCAGTTGATCAGAGGGGCCCAGCCACACCCTGTGTCTGCCTTTGGCGCACTCTGAACACTGTAGGCAACTGCCCGATTGCATGTGGGGCTGCACTGGGCAGGGCCCCTCCTGTACCTGGATGACCGCAGGTGCCTCTTAGCTGGTTTCCTCCCACCCTCCTAGAGACCGGGCAGCCAGAGATGTCCTTTCAAATACATACTGGATTCCACCATGCCCTGCTGTGGATCCCCCTTGTCCTCACACCCAGACTGAGGTGCAGAGTCCCTACTCCAGCCTCAGTCTCTGACCTCAGTGCCCACCACTCACCCTGTGCTAGTTTCCTGGGGCTGCCATAACAAATGGCCACAAACTGGGGGGGACTAGAAACAACAGGAATGTAATCTCTCACAGTTCAATGCCAGAAGGCCAAATTCAAGGTGGGGGCAGGGCCGTGCCTCCTGTCCCCCCACCACCCACCCATAGATTTTACTGGAGGGTCTTTCCTTCTCATCCAGTTTAGGGTAGATGCCCACAGTCTGGACTTGTGGCCACATCTCTCCGATCTCTGCCTCCTCTCTGGCTGTCCCCTGTCTCTCTTATAAGGACACACATGTTTGCACATAGGGCCACCCAGATAATCCAGGACAAACATCTAATCTCAAGATCCTGACTGTAATTGTACTTTTAGTCACATAAAGTGACAGTCACAGGTTCCGGAATTTGGGACATGGGGATGTGTATTGAGGGGACACATGCAATTCCATGCACACCCCAATGTTCACACAACCCCAGATCCCCAACCCCTGGGAGTACAAGGCACATTTCCAAGGCCCTCCTCCCCTCTGGCGCACTGCCCCCCCCATGGCCACCTCTAGTGGCTCACTCTAGCTTTGTACACAGGACTTAGTGGTCACCTATACTCGTTCCAAAGCAGCATGACTTGGCCATTCTCTATCCTGTTCTTTGGCTTTATCACCACCTGACTTGAACACGTTCATGTTTATTGCCTTATTTCCTGTCTCTCTCAACCAACATGAATGTTCCAAAGGGCAGAGGCTTCATTTCTGCAGCGCAGAGGGGCGTTCTGGCACTGCTGTGATGTTCTGCGGTCATCAGGGACTCTAGCCCTTTCTATCTGTCTACCCCTTACCCCTCAGCATGTGACTTCCTTTCTTATGACCTCATGATCTAAGATGGCTGCTCCAGCTCTGGCCATCTTGTCAGCATCCCAGGCAGGGAAGGAAACAGAAGGAAGGTAAAAACAGTTTTTTAAAAGCTCCACCCAATAACTTCTGCTCATATCCCATTGGCCACATCACTTTACAGGGCTTCCATTACCAAAGAAAGAGGTAGGGACATGGAGGAGGCAACCGGCAGACTCCACACAGAGGGGATCTAGGGCAAGTCATCTAATTCTGTGCACTCGTGAGTCTCAGGAGTCCACGGAAGGGTTAAGCCAGTTGTTTCAGTTCAAGGTGGTATCGAGGGATGTGGAGTCAGGACAAAAGACCACCAGAATGGGAGTCGGGGGCCTAGGATGCCACTAACTGCTTTGTGGGTTTGGGTTAATCCCTCCCTTTCCTCGGCCTGTAGAGAGAGATTCAGAGTAGACCTTGAGCAGTAGTAGTGCCTCACTCTTCTCCATCTTCATCGTCTTACTCTTGACCGTCGTCCTCGTCTCCATCTCCACCACTAGCACCGTTACCTTCTTCACCATTTTCATCATCATCCTCTTCTCCTCTCTCATTTGACATCAGCTTCCTCTTCATCATCAACAATCATGATCATCCACCACCATCACCATCATCACCATCATCACCATCATTATCACCATCATCATCATCACCATCATCACCATCATCACCATCACCACCATCATCATCATCACCATCATCATCACCATCATCATCATCACCATCACCATCATCATCATCACCATCATCACCATCATCATCACCATCATCACCATCATCATCACCATCATCATCATCACCATCATCATCATCACCATCATCACCATCATCACCATCATCATCACCATCATCATCATCACCATCACCATCATCATCATCACCATCATCACCATCATCATCACCATCATCACCATCATCACCATCATCATCACCATCATCATCATCATCACCATCATCATCACCATCATCATCACCATCATCATCATCATCACCATCATCACCATCATCACCATCATCATCACCATCATCACCATCATCATCACCATCATCACCATCATCACCATCATCACCATCATCATCACCATCATCACCATCATCACCATCATCATCACCATCATCACCATCATCACCATCATCACCATCAATGTTCACACAACCCCAGATCCCCAACCCCGTCACCACCCAACCACCATCATCACCACCAACACCATCACCACCAGCAGCATCATCACCTGGTCATCCCAGCTCATCCTGAGCACCTACGGTATATCAGGCCCCGTGTGCATCACCTCATTCAATCCTCACGCCAATGGTGTCAGGAGGTCCTGCTGTCTCTCACCGCCCCCTCTAAACTGAGAAAACCCAGAGGATCGTGAAGGGTAAGTGATCTACCACAGCATATGGCCAAAAAGCGCCGGGGCTCAGAAGCAAACTCCACGGGCCCCTGCCGGGTTCCTCCTGTGAGGTTCCAGCCTCAGCTGCCAACCCCCCTGTGACCGTCAGGATGCCGAGGCCCTGGCCTGACCCCAGGGCTGATGGAGCCTCCGTGCCAATTGCTCCAGAGACAGCCCTTCCCCCCTGTCCCCTCCTCTGCCCTCCAAGGCAGTTGGGACAAGAGGGCTCCCTGCTTCCAAGCCAGGCACTCTGTGCAGGGCTGCCTCGTGATGAGCCCAATTATCAAAGGGCCACCTCAAAGACTGCCAAGGTGGCTTTCAGAAAGGCAGTTTACAAAACTGAAAATGACTCCCAGGGAGCAGTAGAGGCCAGGCTGGTAAAGCCTACTTGAAAGTGCTGGCCGTGAAGTTGGTTTTCTGCTCAAGGTGAAGGTGCGAGCTCCCAGAGCTGTCCCTGCAGTCTGGTCAGCCCCTTCCAACATGGGACCAGGGCTCTGGGCTCCTCCTGCCCACACAGGACTCAGGATGCACAAGGGTGAGCTTCTAGCTCTGCGGGAGCAGTGACCGAGGGGGGAGAAAAGCCTGTATTCACTCAGTACCGGAAAGGGTAGCCTGTAGCTCCCTCAGCCCAGTTGCAAGCGGTCATTGCGACCAGGTGTTGCACCCAACTCCCCATCCCTCTGAGCGCACCTGTGGGCCAGCGAAGGCCACTTGGCCCCTGCTGAGCCAAGAGCTGGCTGCTGCTCCTCTCCATGCCCCCACACCCGAAAAGTCAGGCTTGTCTCGCAGCCCAGCTTCTACTCACCAACAATAGCTACCGTTTTCTGAGGACGTACGATAGGCTAGACGCTCGAATCATCCTCCTCACCATCATCTTCCTCATCCTCGGGATTAACTCGTCGATCCTGACAACAGCCCCAAGAGGTAGGTGCCGTCATCACTCCTATTTTATAGAAGAAAACCTGAAACCACAGAAGATAAGGAGTTGCCCAAGGCCCCCCAGCTGGTAAGTGGCAGAGCCAGGACTGGAACTCAGGTCTCTCCGTCTAACGCAGGGCTGTCCCCCAGCACTGCATGGTGGACTCAGCTCTAGGGGAAAGATGGGACGAGTCAAGCATAGGAAGGCTTGGGACGCCTGGGTGGCTCAGATGGTTAAGGGTCTGCCTTTGGCCCAGGTCATGATCTCAGGGTCCTGGGGTCGCACCCCGCATCAGGCTCCCCACTCAGCGGGGAGTCTGCCTCTCCCTCTACCTAGGAATAGGAAGGCTTATGTGAAACCATCCTCTCTCATCTGATAGGATGTTCTGTGCCGAGCATCTGACACGGAGCACCTGCTTGTGAACACACGGACTGGGGCTTCCCAGGGCCTTATGGGGGCACCTGTTCGTAAGCATGAGGGAAGCCACAACGTGGCAAAAGCTCACATTCGTCCCCAGGCCGGGAACTATAGCCCGCCTCTGGGAACGCGTCCGTTCAGTGACTGTGTTGAGGGCTAAGAGAAATACGTGTGCTGATGACGTAGGGGCCGGACCTAATCACGCCGGGGTATATGCACGTATATTTGCATTGTGATATACACATGTTCTACCTGTACATCGGCCTCTCCTTCACTCGGCCAGGGGCTTGGACCATGGGACTGTGCGGCTGGAAAGTCTGAAGCCCATCGGGCAGGCTGGCAGCTGGAGACTCTCGGATTGTTTCTGCACGGAAAGCCACGCCGGGACACTTCTTTAAGAGTCCAGTCCCTGGGCAGTGGCTCCTTCTGGGTCTGGAGGGGCAGCACTGGGTGGGGGGGGGGGCATCCCGCAGAGGCTCAGGGTCATATCTGCTGGGGGTCACAGCCTCCTTTGCAGCCCGGACTGTCCTGGCTCAGCAACTTGGGAGGCAGCCTGGCGGACCCCCTTTTGTTGGTGGGTCACTGTTGCTGGCCGCATGCCGGCGGCCAGCTCCCCGTGGGCATTCCACTCCCGCTGGGTGCCAGGCTCCACAGGTGGCTGCTGCTCGGTTTTGGGAGGGATCCCACCCATTCCTACTCTTCCTCCCAAGACAGGGGTTCTGGAAAAGCCCAGGCTGCCAGGCCAGCGGTGGAGGGGGAGGCTGCCCCTGCCGACCGGGCACCGTGCCGCTCAAGGTGCGCCAGACTGCAGCTGGCCCCCCGCCCCCGGCCCTTTCTTCCCTCTCCTTTTTGTTCAGGACCTTTTGATTTGGGAACAAGGCCCCTTTATGTGGCGCTGGGCCTCGCCAGGCCTCCCCGTCCCACCCATGGCTGGGGATTTCCTTTTCATCTGGCGCTAGGAGCCCGGGGCTCGGAGCGAGACGGCAGGAGGGATTTGGTCGTGTCACAAAACCTGGGTGACTCAGCTTTCAGTGGGGCATTGTGGCCCCGCGGCTTTGATATTTTCAGTGGGAATCGCAACAAAGGGGAGGCCAGGGGCAGCGGGAAGGTAATGCTCCTCACGAGGGCTCTTAATGGCAAGGCCTTCTCCGGCTCGGCTCCAGCTCGGCCGCTGAAAGGAGGCCCCTCTCCCAGGAGGACTGTTCCCTTTTGGAGGGAGGACTGGCCTGTGACCCCAGTCTCTTAGGGATGACATTGAGCAGGGCTGCTGTCTCGGGGTTTGAGGGGTCGGCTGCTGGCGCGTCCCCCCAGCCCAGCTAGCACACCACTGCCTTCGTTCAGGAGCTTCCCACGGGGATGCAGCAGCAGCAGGAAGCTTCCAGGGCCTCTGCCCAGGCCCAGGGCCACTCGGGAGCCGGACCAGGAGGAGGGAGCCTGGAGGTGGGCCGGCCAGATGGACTCAGACCGCGTGGGTGAGCACGACAGAGAAGACGGCCCCTTCCTTTTCTGCCGTGCTGACCTACGCGCGGCCCAGGGCTCACGCAGAAATGCACATAGGTGGGACCGGAAGCCAACGACATAGACTCTCGCTGGGCCTCCGTTTCTGGGGGGGGACCCTAGGAGCCGTCATCCCAACAGGGAGCTGGGAATGGCTGGTGGGACGGCAACAATGTGTCCAAAGCAGGAATGAGCTAGTCTCAGGATGGTTACTTTGTGTTCATCTGCTTGCGGGATGTGGACGCAGGACCGTCTAGTGATGAAGCCCGGGGGCCAGTGGTCCGGGTTCTCACCCTGGCCGGGGAGCCTGGCCGCGCAGCCGGGATCTGGTTCGGGCTCCCGCTCTAAGTGACCGTGGTGGTTGAAGGACCAAATGAAATACTGTGGGAGGAGGGTTTGGGGCTCTGCCTGGTCCCTCCCTGGCACTCGGCCTGCACTCTGCGCTTTTCCCCTAGCGATGGTTTTTGGGTGTGTCGGGGGTTTCTGGGCTACCTCGCAGCTGGTTGGAGGCAGAGCCCTGTGGTTCCCAGTGCTGGCTTCGCAGGTACATGGCGGCCTCCCCTCAGTGGCCGGGTGACCTTGGGCAAGTCACTTCACATTTCGAGGCCGTGTGTCTTCTGCAAAATGGAGGTGCTGCCATTTCCAACCCCTCTGGGTCTCTGAAGGACTCGATGAGTCACTCCAGGTGCCCGAAGCTCTCATGACCAGGCAGTGCCTGGCCTCACTGGTGGGGAGGGCACGGGGATCGCAGGAATTCTGGGTGAATGTCCACGAGGCTAAACGCCCTCTTTCTAGGTCAGCGGAGCCTCTCTGATGCAGACACCTTGTTGCAGGAAAGGGTATGGATTTAAGACAGATGGACGATCCCAGCGAGGGGACAGGAAACCAGAGAGCTTCCATCTTTTGGGGGGGGGGGATGCTACTAACATCGGTCACACTAGCTGGATCCCAGGCAATGAGCAAAGCTGTTCACTTACATTATCCCTTAATCCTCTCTGGAGAAAAGGACTGTGGTTCTCTCTGTCTAACGAGGGTTGGGAATGAGTGGCTTGCCGGTCTTCGGGGACCAGGGGTCTGAGTCGGCGCCCGACCAGAGAATACAGTGCTGTGTGGCCACGCCGGGCACACGTGGTCTATCCTCCAGGATCCACTTCCGAGCAGGAGGGGCGGCCCAGCACTCCTACCTGCCAGGCTGAACAAGGGAGCCCGCCCCTGGAAGGCGGGGACAGGGAGCCTCAGGATGCCCGGAGAGCCAAGGCACGGGTGGTGTCATGGGAGACTCTCACATGTCCCCGGGGGCCTGGGAAGCCCGCCTTGTTGGCTCCCGTGGCCCTGGCGGGGAGGTGCCCCATGCGTGTGCCCCTGCAGCTGGCCCTCCGAGAGTGGGAGTCCTGGAAGTGTAGACATGACTGCAAGGTCTGGAACAAGCTTTCCACCTGGCGGTAGCGTCTCCCTATACTCACCTGAGAGAGGGACGGGGCTGGCAAGCGGTTGGGGATCGGCCGTGCAGCTGGGTGGTGTCCAGTGACCATCTGACTGCACGACTGTCTTCCCACCCAGAGCAAGGGTTAACCCCAAGGTGATGCGAGTGCTGCTGGCCTTGATCTTGGGCTCCGCCTACATGTACGTGTCTATCAAATCGCCACATTGGAACACTTTAAATATACACCATTACCCTGGTCAGGTATTTCTCAATAAAGCGAAAAAAGCAGGAACCGAGTTGTACCCCTGCCTCCTTCTCTTGCCGTGCTCGCCCTGGGGACGCTCCTCTGACAGACCCAGCGGGGCCCAGCGCCCCACCCCAGCCCCTGTACCCCCAGACCTGCGAGGGACCCCTGGCGGTTCCGCATCTAGCTGTCCAGGTGCCCTCAGCCTCCCGATCTCCCAGATATCATGAGGAAGAGACAAGCCATGTCCACTGTGTCCTGTTCCGTGTTCCTGACCTGCAGACGCTGAGAGCTCAGGGACCCGATGGGTGTCCTGCCATGGCGGGTCGGGCTGTTTGTTACACAGCAAGGCCGCTGCGGTGGGCCTCTGCCCAGGAGTGCAGAAGCCCTTGGACTGCGAGCCCTTGGCCCCCAGGCCAGTGGTTTTTCATCTTGGACATTGTAGGAGTCGGGGATTGACCTGTGGAACCGTGGATCCAGACCCATTCTGTCCAGTGGGAATGAGTTCATTTTCCTAATTTCCGGCAGCCACATTCAAAGGAGGAAAGAGAAGCAGGTGAAACTGATTCAATAATAGATTTTATGTAATTTGGCATATCCTCCAAATAGCAACGTTTCACTCTGTTTTGCTATAAAAAATACTCATGAACCACTTCACGTTCTTTTTCTGCCACTGATCTCCAAAATCGGGGTGAATGCCCTTTGCTCATCGAGGCCCTCTATCCTGACACAATGTTTTCTTGGAGGATACTGCGTTTAGGTCTCATAAAACCTGTAGTTGAAAAGTAGATTCATGCACCGAGGCTGTTCCAGATATACACGGATATTTTCCAATAATGAGATCAGTCAACTTTTTTAAAGATTTTATTTATTTATTTGAGAGAGAGAGAGAGAGAGCAGGTGCCCATGAGCGGGGGAGGGGCAGAGGGAGAAGAAGATGCAGAATTCCCGCCGAGCGCAAAGCCTGATGTGGGGCTCGAACCCAGGACCCCAGATCATGACCCGAACTGAAGTCAGACGCTCAACCAAATGAGCCCCCACAAGTCCCTTGGTCAGGTGTTTTTGAATCTAAGTTTTAAAGAACTAAAATGAAGCAGAATGAAGCTTTCTTCCATCACTCACACGGGCCACATTCTGAGTGCTCCTGCACCACACACAGCTACGGGGGCCACTGCAGACCTAGACCCCCCCCTTTTCCCAGCTGGGTAAACTGAGGCCCAGGGAGCGGAGGTGTCCTGTCCAAGGCCCCTCAACAGGTCGTGCCTGAGCTGGAAGCAGCTTGCGTTTTTCTGGCCCCTAGTCCATAACCTTCTGCCTCAGGAATTCACCACTCACTCCACCAAGGCCCAAGGCTTTACTGGCTAGAGACGCAGTGAGCAGTGAGCCAGGGTGTGGGCTACTGACATGCCCCGCTGTCCCCTCCAGGAAGGTGGCTCACAGTCAGGATGCCTAGGCTAGCAAACGAGCACAGGGCTCCATGCCTCAGTTTCTCCAACTGTAACCGGGAAGCATGATGTTAGCGGCAACGTGTCTCCCTCACAGGCCTGTTGCATACAACAGGTTCCCTACGGTGATGCCCATGAAGGGACCAGCCCCCGTGGACATCACGTGATGTAGGGCCAAGAATTGTGTCCCCCCAAAAGAGATCTCCAGGTTCCAACCCCCAGAACCTGTGATAGGACTTTATTTGGAAATAAGGCCTTTGCAGACGTAATTAAGTTAAGAGGAGGTCACCGGGCAGGGAGCGTGGCCCTGGTCCAAGGGCTGGTGTCCTTGTAAGAAAAGAAGACACAGGCCAGGGACAGAACATCACGGGACCAGGGAGACAGAGACGGGAGGGACGCCTGGAGCCCCAGAAGCTGGAGGAAGCTGGGAGGAGCTTCCCTAGGTGACCCCAGGAGGAGCACAGCCCTGCCCACACCTTGAGTTCAGACTTCCGGCCTCCAGACTGGGGAGAGAAGGGATTTCTGTGGCTTTAAGCCCCCAGGTTGTGGTCCTTGGTTACGGCAGCCCCAGAAAATCAAGGGTAAAGTTGGCTGATATTATTACAACCTGCACCCCTAGATGGCTCCCACCGGGTGCCTGGCCTCTCCTGGGGGCTCCTGGTTTCCCAAACCACAGCCAGAAGGGCTGCCCTGGGTCCAGGACATGGCTCCACTGGGCTGGGGAGGCGGGGCCACAGCTGGCCACCCTCCCGTCCTCCGGAGACGGCCCCAGCTCCTGGAAAGTGGTCGCCGGGCTCCAATTAGTCATCATTTCAGGCACTCAGCAAAGTCTCCCAGCCCCTCACAATGCCGGGCCGTCCCTCCGCAGCCTTTTCTCTTCTATCTAGGCTTTGAAGATGAATGATTTTTAAAGACCACAGTGTTCCTTGAAAACCAGACAAATGGGGGGCGGGGATGGTTGGAGTCCAGAATGCTCTGAAGAGGGAGTGTGCCGGGCTCGGCTGGTCCTGTTCCTGTCGGCGCCTTCCCCCTGCCTGGGGTGGGGGGCAGCAGCCCTATGGAACAGGGCCCGGGCCTAGCCCCGCGCCCCACTGTGAGGCGCTGAGGTCCTGGGCAAGTCACTCAACTCTCTGGGCCTGTTCCCCCTCTGAACGGGGTGTGGGGACGTGGTCATCCCACGGCGAAGGTCACTGCTGCTATATTCCTAACCAAGGACCCAGCCTGGGGTGTGGAGACTGAGCCCCGTGAATGTAGCCCCTTGCCCGCTGTGCGACCCTCCTGAGTCTCTTGCCCTTTCTGAGCTTCTGGCTTAGACGGTGACTAAGGTAGCCTGTGAGCAGAGGTGGGGAGGGAGAGCACCCTGAGAGGGGAGGCGGGAAGGGCTGCAGGGCTCAGTCCAGCCTCGGCCTTTAAGGACAGTCTGAGCAGCACGAGGCCCAGGGCTGCAGGGGGACCCTCGGAGCTGCCACTGGGAGCTCGTACCACTTCCCCTCCCCCTCGCCTGTAGGCCCAGAGGAAGGAGGCTGTGGACAGGGAGCGCGCAGGGCAGCCTGGCCACGGGAGCAGAAGGTCGGCTGCCCAGGAGGAAAGCGCACCCCACGGCCCCCCGCCGGTTCCAGGGCTGTAGGTCCCTCAGTGCTGGAGGCCTGGAGCAGGCTGGCCTGATGCTCGGTCCTGCGTGACGCCCCCCCCCCCCCCACTCCGCTTTACAAGCTGTCTGCCGGCCAGTGCTGGGAAGTCTCCAGAGCGTGAGGGCGACCCGCAGCCACACACCCGCGCCCTGGGGACCCCAGGGCAGCCGTGGAGCCGTGACTGGCACGGCGAGGAAGCCCTCTCCCAGCTTGGCTCTGACCAAGTTTTCTAAAACCAAGCGTGCTTCCAAGGCGTGACCCCAAGCCAGACACCTGTACCCACGATGTTAGCATCCCCAAATGATCAGGTCCGTGTACCCGCCGCGGGCAGGGCTGGGCCTGCGGGAGCCACTGTGCCTCCGGCCTCCCTCCCAGAAGCAGCACACGTGGGGTCTGGTGGGGTCCGGTGGGGTCCAGTTACCTCGGTCCCCTGTACCGAGCCTGGGCCATGCCCCGCCTTGCTCCCTCTGCAGACACCTGAGTGAGCCAGAGAATCCCAAAGGAATTTGGAAGTGACACTTTAAAGAAACCCATTCATGGGGAAATGAGTTATTTTTGTCTTAAAGACAATGGGATGGGTGATGTGGGAGGAAGTGGGGGGGAAAAGGTCATTCCCACCCCCATTTCTCTTCCCTAATCACTTTTCTGCTACGATTTGTGTCTGTCCCTCTCCCAAGACCTGCCCCAGGTAATATAGGGATAGCATCTTTTTTCTATAAAAATGCAGCTCGATTTTTTTCTCCTATGTGCAAACAAAGTACATGGACGATACCAAAAGCTGCCCTTTCACTTCCGGTCTTACCAAGAGCTTTCCTTGTGCAATACCTCCTCTTCACGAAGGTCCTGGGGCAGCAGGAAAACCAGCCCCGGGGCCGGAGCCAGGAGAGAGGCAGCAGAGCCTGGGGGCTCGGGCACCAACTCCCGAGCTGGCTCCTGGCCTCTGAGTCTTGGTTCTGTCCCCCCAGGCCACTGAGCACCTGCAGACAAGCGGCTCAACCTCCCTGTGCCTCTGTTTTGTCATCTCTGAAATGGACTTCTCCGAATCGCTGTCTACGGAAGTGGTCACAAGCACGTAAGTGAGCTCACATTTATAAGATGCTGGGAAGGGCACGTTGGGCGTAGTGGGCACCGTATCGGGGGCTGGGCGCGACCCCTTGGGTCCCCTTGGGTCCCCTTGGGTCACACCCCCTTTCGGCTGCAGATGGAATCCAGGAGAACAGCTCTGTGGCTTGGGTTTCTCTTTCGTGTCGATGGCGATGGAAGGGGGTGCAGCGTGTGGGTCGGGTCACAGATTCCAAGCCCGGCTCGCCTGCTCACCGGCTGCATGCGCTTCAGCGAAGTGGCCGCTTTCTGTGCCTCGGTTTCCTCATCTGTGAAATGGAGCACGTGGTGCCCAGCCCGTCTGCTACGGGGACCTCAGGGCAGCTCCAAGGGGAGCGCGGGGGTGAACGGGAAGCCGCTGCCCGGACACGGGACACTGTGAAGGGTAATGAAAACTGAGGGCCTCGGAGGGTCGGAGGGACCCTGGCCCTCCCGAGCAGTTATGGGAGGGTCCAAGGCTAGTGGTTCGGCGGGGGCTCTCCTTCCTGGCCAGAGAGTCTGGGTGTGTCACCCTCCTGTTCCTTGGTCCCTGACATTTGCTGGCTGTCCCCCCCCCACCACCTGCTGCCAGGAGAGAGTGTCCAAGCTTGTGGCCCCGCTCATGGCCTGGGGCAAAGCAGGAATTCGAAATGTCCCCGGGGGAATGTTAATTAAAAACTGATCAGCCTACAGTTTGGTCTCAGGGATGGTCTAAGAGAGCAATTTCCGCAGCTGGTGCATGTCAGATTGGCCTGGGGGACTCGCTGTTGACGTGTGGACGCAGCAAAGCCAGGGGTCCTTATGGCGAAGATAGCGACATCTCAGGGCTCCTACTCAGTGCTTCTGGGGGAGGCTGCAGGGTTGCAGCCTGGGGCTGGGGGACTTTGGCCCTCTGGTGGGTTTGGCTTTGAGTGAGGGCGAGAGCTGGGACCAGAGCTGAAGCAGGCGCAGTGCCCAGGCTGGGGAGGCAGAAGAGATGGGGAAGGCTCTGGCCTCTCTGGGTGGGACAATGGTGGCCCCCAGGGTGGCATCCCGCCGTGGATGTGAGGGTCACACGGAGGCGTTCGTAGTCCAGTTCTCCTCGGAGGTGATGTGGCTGCAGGGAGGGTGGGCCGGTGCAGGGGACTGGGTGGGGGGACTGGGAGGAGGTGGGTAGCGTGGGGAGTGAGGAAGGGAAGGAAGGTGGAGGGAAAGATGCTTGCCCGTGACCCCCTTCCCACGGCAATCCTCCCGACAGCCTCACGAGGGCATTGCTGCGGCCGTGCGCATTTTTCAGATGCCCAACGGGGAAGGTTCCATTGCTACCAGCTCCTGGTTTGGGGAAGGTTCCATTGCTACCAGCTCCTGGGTTTGGGAAGCAGATACTGGGGCTCCTGTGGTCGGGGGCAGGGGGCAGAGGAGGGGGCTCCCTGTGTCCCAGGGAGTAACGCTGACTCTTGGCTCCGGCTCATGGCACGAGGGGTCTCTTCCTGTCCTCACGGTGCTGACCGAGGCCCCTGTGCCCGGAGGCCAGGCTGGTCTGGCGTGGGCACTGCCTGAGAGCCTCCCTCGGGGTCTCTGAGCACGGTTTCCAGAGGCTGGCTTAGAAGTGGCCCGAATGCCGGTTGTCTCCACACCAGGTGGGGACTGGGGCCTGGCTCCCTGCCCCCTGCTACTGTGGGAGGCTAGCAGGCCCTCGGGGGGGGCATCGGGGAGGAGAGGGGGCTCTGTCTTGGTTTCAGAACGAAGTGTGGCCTCTCACGAAAGACCCCCTAGTGCACGGTCCGTCTGTGTGACATTTTGGGGACAGACAGATTCACGTGCGTGCCAAGGGCCTGCAGACTGGCCGGGGGCCGGGGGAGGGTATTTAGGAGAAGGGAGGGGACTGCGGATGGCTGTCGAGTTTCTCAGGGATCTTAAAACGCCCGGCTGTGGGTGGCGACGCCGACCGCGCGAACCCACCGAGCCCCACGCCGTAGCTGGCTGTGCCGCCTGGAATGTGGGCTCCGTCTCAGTAGCGAGGCTGTAGAAACAAGCCGGTCTGCCGTCGTCCTTGCAGAAAGCACCCGATGCCGGCCCCAGGCACAGCCCCCCACCTGCCCCGGCAAGGCAGGCCACCCAGCAGGCTGTCCCGTGGCGCTGGCAAGGCACCCGATGGAGCGCCAGGGACCCGGGTCTCTCTTAGCCGCCGGGCCAAGGGGACAAATTCGGCTCTGCGTCTGTCACAGAATGGCCGTATCGAGAAGCTGGCCAGCGGCCACCCAGTGCAGCCGAGAAGATCCCGGCTTCACAGATGAGGCTGTCGCCGCCGCAGCGGGGACGAGGCTTCCTCCTCTGCCTTTGTTGTGAGCTCTGTTTTGGGGGCTCCTCGAAACCCTGGGATCCCCAGCTTCAGAGCAGGGGGCGGTGGCAGGAGGCCTGAGCCTGTTGGCAGGACTCCGTCCTCGTCCAAGGATAACTGGGCCCAAAGCCCGCACCCCACACCACGGCCTGGCAACCCGGCGAGAGCACCGCGCGGCCCCACAGGTCAGGGAAGAGGCAACTGGGCGGGGGGGGGGGGGTGCCATGGCCAATCTGTGGGACGGAGGGTGACCAGGCAGCTCTTTCCCAGTCCTGGCCAAAGGGAGGGAGCTCTGGGGGAGCAGCCCAGTAGTCCTGGCCCTGGGAACAAGTGCCACGTGCAGGGCAAAGGTCGGGGCATTTGACTTGGATTCTGGTGCCGCTTTTCCCCTGGAGCAAGAGAGCCCAGGTGTCCGCTAAGAACATTCCGGACTGAGGACCCTGAGCCCCTGGGAGCGTCTCCTTTGTGAAGGCCAGCCGGCTACCCGTCATGATAATGTCACTGTGGCTCGAAGACATTCTTTAGGTCTGTGTGCATGTCCCCGGGAGAGACGCACAGCACCTCGAATCACCCAGTAATGAGCCGGGCCCGGGAGCGGCCCAGCCTTCCGCCAGCCTAATGACCGCCCCGCGAGTTTAGGCCATTGTCCCATAATCTGTTGTTAAAAGGATTTCAAATCTGAGAGAGAACAAGGCTGAGGCCAATTAGGTACATTGTGTGGGCTTCCGACCGGCCGCGGCCGGGTCCACGTGAGCCCCAAGTTCTCCTCTCAAGTCAAGTGGGGCTTTGCTTAAGCCCATCTGTGCGTCCATCCGTCCATCCATCCATCCGTCCGTCCTGGGTTGGAGCGATTTCATCTGCAGCGTCAGTGGTTTGCGGGTAAGGTGGGGGAGTGTGGGTCTAGGGCCCAGTGTCCCCGAGGAGCCCAGCCAGGCGGTCGGGGTCTGACCCTAGCCCCGGGGTCAACACTCAGTGGACACGCTCATGCCTCCTGGGTCTCCCCCGTCTCCTGCCCTCTGTCTCTGCCGCTGTTAGTCCTGACCCTCGGGGTGCCTTGGCCCCCTCCTGCAGGGCAGCCCTGCACTCCAACTCCTTCAACAGGTAAATGGCGGATGGGATTGGCCTCCCCAGGCCCTGGTCTCCCTTACCGGCCACATGGGGGTGTGGGGTGGCGCGGTTTGTTGTTTCCGGTTTGATATCCTTCCCCGTGAATGGTGTCGCAGTGGACGTCGTTGGCCATATTTCTTTAGGGACTTTGTGGGCTCCCTAGAGCAAGGAGACACTGTTGCAGAATGGTCTGGTGTGTGTGTCCCCGTCCTGCTCAGCGCAGCGACCCCGACGGCCTTCCCAGTGAGGCGGACTCCATCGGGTCAACAAGCACATTCGGCTCCACGATACCCACTGGTGAATCATCCTTAGGCGGGGGTTTCCTGGTCTGCAGTTTTCCAGGAGTTTTGACAATCGAATGTTCCAGAAATCCCCCTCCACCCTTCCTCCGGGGGGGGACACCCCCCCTCCCCTGCCAGGCAGCGGGAGGGGACGTGATACTATTCGGTCTCCCCGTGTCCCAGCATTAGCAGGGTCTGCGTGAGAACCTCCCTTCCTCCACGGTGCCACTCCGACGACCACCAGCGTCGGGCGGAGGGGTGCCGGGCTTTCATTCATTCACTCACTTGTTCATATGTTCATCGTGGGCAGGGCAGTGAGGCATTGAGAAGGGCAAACCAGCCCGGCATCCTTTGGACCTCACAGCCGGGTGGGTGAGAGCAGCCCACAACTGCCCTTCAATGAGGCAGGGACCAGAGAGGAGGGGAGACGCTCGGCCTGGCCAGAGCGGGGGGCAGCAGGGGGAGGGGTGCGGGGATGACCTGTCCAAGGAGGGTCTCTCTCAGCGGGGTCACCAAGTACAAAAGAGTCTAAACCAGTCAGACGTGGGGGCAGAGCAAAGGGGAAGTCAGCAGAGTCCCCAAGGAGGGGCATCGCCGTGGCTCTGGGGGACTGGGTGACGATCCCAGTGACCGCCGAGGCCAAGGGTCAGAGAAGGAGCTGGAGAGACAGGCAGGGGCTAGACTGCACCCAAGCAGGAGCAAGGGATGTGGCCCGCACCCGGAAAGCACAGGGGTGCAAGCAGCATGTCAGGGGGCCTGGTAGCTGGTGGCCCTGGGGACGGGAGGCTCTCCTGCTCGGCTGAAGAGGGCAGCGGGGGGGTTGAAGAAGGGGCACCAGCTCGGCCTCCAAGTTGGAAAATGAGAAACGCTTCTTGGTAACAAAATGCATGCCAGGGCAGCTCCTGCCTGACCTTGCTCCCCTCTGCCGATGAGCATCGGCACCCGCCCCGGTCGGCAGCCACAAAATCAAGGGGGACTTAGGGCAGCCGCATCTTAGGGTCTCGATTTCGATTTGTGGAGTCAGTGCTGCTGGACCTGGCTCAGAGGGAGACGGGAAGCTGCATGGCCCAGAAACTGCCCGTGCCCATGGGGCTGTGGTCTGCAGACCCACGCTGGGCGGCACCTGCTAGAGAGGGCTGGAGGCCCTCAGACTTCCTCGGGAGAGGCTGAGAACAACTAGGAGTCCCCACAGGTTCGTGGGCATGGCCGGTCCCGGGAACACAGGTCCCTCGAGGTCCCACAGTCCGGGGGCCGGGTCAACCCCCTGCTCCAGGAGATCGCCCCTGGGACACCCGTCCTGGCGCCCAGCTCCTCGGGCTTCTTTCAGCTGGGGGCACTAAGGCAGAGGCTGCAGGTCACAGCCCCAGGCCCCCACGCCATCCCACCCCACCCCATCCGGGCCCAGGCACACCTTCTCGTTAGCACTTTTTATGGGCTGAGTCATGTCCCCCCAGATTCCTACGTTGAGTTGTGACCCTCAGCCACTCAGACGGACTGTATTTGGAGACAAGGTCTTTCGATAAGTGATTAAGATACAACGTGGTCCGTAGGCTGGCCCTGATCCCCTGTGACCGGGATCCTTACAGGAAGAGGGGATCAGGACACAGCCACGCACGGAGGGACAACCCTGTGAGGACGCAGGGAAAGGACCCCCACACCCTCAAACAACCCAGCTCTGAATGGCACGTGTCCACGTGTCCGTGGTTTCAATACGTAAATACAACACGCGAGGTCGATGCACTTTCTCCTCCTCACGATTTTCTTGCCTCCAGCTCGCTGTCCCGGCGGCGTACAGTACATGACTCTCGTCCCACGCAAACTCTCCGTCCGGGGACTGTCCATGTTATCGGCAAGGCTTCTGGTCAACCGTAGGCTGCTGGTAGTTTAATACTGGAGTCAAAGTTCTGCTTGGATTTTCAAAGGCCCGGGGTGGTCGGCACTCAGAACCCCGAATTGTTCAAAGCTCAACGGTGCACGCAGTGGGGGTTCCCGTCCTTCCTCTCGCAAACCAGGAGGCCGGGGCACAAAGAGGTCATAGACACGGTCTCTGGAGGCCGTGCTCGGGGTCCCACCAGCTGCGCCATGCCAGGAGGGGTGCACGGGCCCGAGGTGGCCCTTGGTGTCATGGGGGAGGACCCGAGCTGTATGCCCACCTTCATGGATCCCAAGAGAATTCCTCTTCCTCCTTGCAGGCAGGAGTCTCACGATCGCTGAAGCACCGGGAGGGAGCCCGGAAGCCCGTCAATGGATGAAGGGGATGGCCAGACGAAGGTGGGGGGCCACAGGAGGGAGCATCCCTCGGCCCTGAAAAGGAGCAAGGCCCCAACATGTACTGCACGTGGACTAACGCGAGCGCGCGGGGGTGCGTCTCGAAGCATTCTGAGAAGCGCACGTGGGCAGACCCAAGAGGGGTCTCTTTAGATGAAACGTCTCCAGCAGGGAAACTCCGCAGACGGACGCCCAGCTCCGTGCACGAGCTAAAAGCCCCTGAGTGGTCATCTTTAAATGGGGGAATTGCAGGGTTTGTGAGTTATATCTCGATAGAGCTCTTTAAAGGTAAAAAATAGACATAAACAGAACTTTCAAAAGACCCGGCTTGGGTGGTAGCAACACTGAGCCTCCAGCCTGCGAAACCCCCTTCTGGGTCTCTCGTTTGCCTCCTTGGGGTGCCGCTGTGCACAGGGGGTGCTCCTGGCCTGAGGTTTGTGCGAGTTCATGGGGAAGTGGGCATCCTGTGCCCATACATGGCCTAGGCAGTGTTCAAGCCCCCTGGGGGGCCAGGAACCCCGCAACCCCTCCAGCCCAGGACTCCCGGGACACTTGGGGATCTGTGCCCCCCAACGGAGTGAGTTCCTGCCTAGCGAGGGAACCCACCCCTGCCCTTTAGAGAGAGGAGGTAGCCTGCGCCTCTTCCCAGAGTGGACCAGGCAGAGAACAGCCCCGGCGGGGGGCAGACCTCTGCCTTCAGGACCCCCTCCCGTTGCCCTCTGGTTTCCAACTTAGCCAGAAGCAAAAGGGGGAGACTGAGAGCCAAGATGCCTTCACCCTCCCACCCCCGCTCAGGGCCTGGACCCTGCACCCTGCTGGGGGATGGGAGGTCCCAGTCTCTCCCTGTGGGCTCCCAGCTGTGTGATGTCCCCGAAAGGGGCTGAGCGGGGCCACCTGCGGGCTTCCAGGGCCCACCGGCTCCAGTCGGCCGCACTCAGGCCAGGTCCCTCCCCCACTGCCCTTGGGGGGCTTCATTAGAGTGAGGTCGGGGCTTGCCACCAGCACCACAGCTGATTGTCGCCCCAACCGGCAGGCGGGACCGCGTCAGAGGGCTGTTCTCTGGACCTGGGCTGGGATCCCAGGGGGTGACCCAGATACCAGAGAGGGCTGGGAGGTGATCTGGGGGAGCAGTGCACCCAGAGCTGAGGTCTCAGGGACTGGGAGCTGGTGGCGAGGCGGGGGCTGGGGCCAGGCCCGGGGGTGCCCATGCTGGGGTCTGGAAGAGACCAATTAGTCAAATGGCAGCAGCGACCATTTGGAAGCAATTAACAGGGTCGCTATTACCACATAACCCCCCCACACACACCTGGTTCGGTATTGGAGGGGGAGGGGCGGAGGTCGCCACCCTGCTACCCTCCCAGCACAGCCCAGCCCACCCCAGCACGACTTTGCGCATGAGACCCCTGCCCTGCCAGGAAGACACCGCGAGGCCAGGCACCCTCTCCCTCTGCCAGGCCCAGGGGTCTCAGGGCCTGGTACTCCAGGAGTGTCCAGCCGGCCCAGGCCCAAGGTGGGGGTCCGGGGGGGCTTCCTGGGCCGGGGAACACTGCAGGCTGGAAGCTCTAGGGGAAGAGGTTGGGAGAGCAAAAGCTAGAGCCTGGAGGGAGAGAGGCTGCGAGCCGTGGCCCGGGGTGTGGGCACTAGCAGAAGCTGGTGCAGGGGGAGAAGACAAGGGTGGGTTTCAGACCAGCTCCCTCGGGCTGCAAGGTGGACGCCAACGCCAGGGCCCAGGGACGAGGAGAAAACCCTGCCCAGGGAGCTCAGTTGCTTTGGAGGAGTCACACTGACAAAAATGCGTGTTGCCATCCAGGTCCTCTGGACGGGACCTCAGGCCCTGAGTGCCTGCTATCCCAGCATGACGGCCGATCCTTCCCGATTCGCCCTCAAAGCCATCACGGTCTACACTTGAAACTATGGTCCCCTTCTGTGCGGACGTGCTTTGTGCCAATCCGGAGGGCAGGGACCTTGGCGGCGCTAATTCTACTGAGTTACACTATACTGGAGGCATCTCTATACTTCTCGTGCACGAGAAGCCGGCATCTCCGGGGGGCAACGCTACACGGCCAAGGTCGTGGCAGGAAGTGGCTGAGCCGTCCACTCATTCCAAGACTACGTACCGAAGACTCCAGTGTGTAATCCCAGGCCAGGTCTGGGGGTGGAACCCCAGTGAGTAAGTTGCCATCTTGGCTCTGTCCTTGGGGGCTGCCTGGAGGCTGTCCTCTGTCCTCTGTCACGCAGGGACCTTCATTCAGGGTCTGGGTCTCTAACCATCAGTGGCCTGGTCTTTAGACTATTGGTGGACTCTGACTAGGCAGACGCTGGTCTACAGCCACGCCCTCAGGGATGGAGGTAATGGTGAGGTCCTGCGCCCTCCCCCACCCCAGGGTCCCTGGGGCACTGAGCGTGCTGAGGTAGGCTCAGAGGACGTGCTGCTCTGCTCGTGTTAGGCCAGGGTGTAAGCAGTGTCCCAGTGGGGTGTGTTAGTTCCTGCAGCTCGGAGGGGTCCCCCGGTCCTCTGAACACCTACCCTCTCCCGGGCAGGATCAAAGTCCCAAATCCTGATGCCTATGGATAGAACGAGGGATCCCAGCCCACACAGCTCATCCCCAGCTTGGGACCCCTGGCCCTCATGGGTGAGCACCTTTGCTGGAGTTGAGCCTGCGTGTCTCTCTGTGACCAGTTTCGGCTACTGCTGGAGGTGGAGGCCAGGGGAGCAAGAGAGCGGCCGGGGCTTGGGGCTTTTCCCTAGCTATACCCACAACCGTTCTCCACTGCCGTCCCTAGCGGATAGGGCCTGCCTCCCTCCGGGGGCCACCCAGGGGCGTCTACACCACTGCGCTGACCCCGGGGGAATATCCACCCCCTTCTGCCACTTCTCCCCTCTTTCCTCTCCCTTCTCTGTGGTCACGGGACCCCTGGGCTTTTCTCAGATCATTCCTGGGCTCGGTCATCTCTGTCTCTGTTTCTTGGTCTGTCCCTCCCTTTCCTGCTCGCTCTCTCCTGTTCTTTCTCCCTGTCTTTCCAGCCAGTGTCTCTCGCTCTCTTGGGTTGTCTGTCTCTGTGCCCCTTTCTCTGGCTCTCCCGCACCCCTCCCACTTCCACTTCCCCCAGCCCCCTCTCTGGCCAGCTGCCGGGACAGGACCCTCCGAGGCCCGCCCGACGTGCACCAGCCTCGCCCTTCCGGATCTGCCAGGTCGCGGTGCGCCTCCCGGCGCGGTCCGCCACCCCTCGAGGACAGCGTCCTGCCTCCAGCAGGGAGCCCCGGGCACAGACCCAACCCCGGGGTCCCCCACGCGCGCCCGCGCCCGGGGCCCTCCCCTCCGCCGCCCTCGTTGGCTCCCTTCATTATGCACCGCCTTTAATGGGCGTTTGTCAGCGCGACTTCCCCGCAAGTTGCTTCGCGGACATCAGTCATCGGCGGCGTTCCCATTGTGCCGGGGGATTGATGGGGGGCGGGAGGGGGTGACAGGGCCTGGGGCGGCCGCCTCGAGGCCTCGGTCTATAATTTTCGGAGGCATAATTGGCCTGGGGGGAGGGGCGGGGGAGGGGCGGGAAGGGACCTTTCAGAGCCGGGAGGGCGCGCGGGGGCGCGGGGCGCGCGGCGGAGCGGAGCCGCTGCTCGACGGCGCTGCGCCCGGGCCGAGTGTGCGCGGGCGGCGCCCGGCCCGAACCCCGCGCCCCGCCGGGCTCCCCGCCCCTCCCGCGCCCCCGCCTGGGGACCACGTCGGCCTTTTGTTGCCGAACCGTCTTTTCTTTCAGCGCTTTGCGCAGCAACGGAAATTTCACCCGATCCTGGGTGAAAATTAAAGAGGTGCCTGTCCTCTCTCTCTCTCTCTACCTCCTCTCTCCCCTCCTTCCCCCCCCACCCCCGCTCCCTCCCGCCCCTCCCCTCCCCTCCCCCACTTGCCGCGGAGCGGGAGTCGGCACCGCCTGGCGCGGGAGCGGGCTCGGAGCGCCTCGCCTGGGCCCCGCCGCCGCCGCCCCTTCCATGGGCGCCGCGCTCGCCTGCAGCCGCCGCCGCCGCGGGGCGGGCGCGATGCCACGATGGGCCTGATCTGGCTCCTGCTGCTCAGCCTGCTGGAGCCCGGCTGGCCCGCCGCGGGTCCCGGGGCGCGACTGCGGCGCGATGCGGGCGGCCGCGGCGGCGTCTACGAGCACCTCGGCGGGGCGCCCCGGCGCCGCAAGCTGTACTGCGCCACCAAGTACCACCTCCAGCTGCACCCGAGCGGCCGCGTCAACGGCAGCCTGGAGAACAGCGCCTACAGTGAGTGCGGGCCCAGCGCGCGGCCGCCGGCTCCCCGGGGAGGCGCGCCCGGGACGGGTGGGCGCGCCAACGCCGCCCGGGAGAGCGCGCCGGGGTCCCCTGCTGTCCCCTCGCGTCCGGGAGAGCAGCGCGAGGGGCGCTGGGGGTCTCCAGTCCGAGGAGACGCGCGGTCGGCAGCTCCGGGGCTCCCCGCTCGGCTGGGCGCGGGGGCCCTGACAAGTTCAAGCCCTTTGAGTGTCTCGGAGAAGAGGCGCCAGACGAGGCATTTATTTTCTTCTTTATTATTTTGACGACTTCTCCTTCGGCCGACCCGGGGCACCGCCCGCCCGCCCCTCCGCGCTTCCTTGATCGCTGCCGCCCCGGTGGCCGCCCGGAGCCGCCGCTTCCACCTGGAGGACTGTGGCCGGGACAGAGCGGGGTCCTGGGCTGCGGCCGCCGCGTGTGGAGAGCCACCCCCCCCCCCCCAGGCCAAACGGCGGCCCTCGCGCCTCCGCCCTGGGCCGCAGAGCGAAAGGCAGGGTGGGCGCGCCCCTTCGGGGTGGGGGGCCGAGGGATACGGGTTAGGGCCACGGAGATTCATCCGCCTGGGTCGGGGACAAGGTTATGCTCCCGCTGCCCCACACAGGCCCGAACCGTGCTCGTGGAGGTCCCGCGGGGCTCCAGGGTTGGGCTCCACCGGCCGCAGGGACCCTGGTTCCTGCTCAGCCTCCCGGAGAGGAACGCGAAGCAGGGGATGGAAGCAGCTCGGCCTGATGGGCAGCAGGAGGCCGGAGCTCCGGCGCGGCAGTGGGAGCGTGGCCAGGTCCGGGGTCCCTCTGCGGCACCAGGCGGGTAGGAAGCGGTGCGGCGGACTGAAGGCGGCCGCGGGAAACCGCCGCTTCCTCTAGGAAAGCTGCAGCTCCGGGGAGGACGTCCTGGGAGGATGCCTCTGGATACCTGCGTTGGGGACAAGCTGGGTCTCGGCTGTCCCCCTGCGCAGGATGGGGCTGCCGGAGCTCACGCGCTCCTCTCACAGCCACACCTGGAGCTCTCCAAATCCAGTCTCCCCCGCGGAGTCACAGAGCATGGAAATTCTCCGGGTGTCCCAGGCTGGCAGCCTGGAGGCGGAGGAGGGCGCGATCCGCAGCCGCCCCTGCCGGGCATCCAGAGGCGCACTTCCCCGTGCCTGGATGGGGGCGTCGGAATCCGCCCAGCCTGCCTCCCAGTGGACCCCAGGTGGCGGCACATCTGGGCCCTGTGATCGCTGCCATGCAGAAGCCAGGGCTGCACCCAGAGAGCCCCCCCTCCCCAAGAGGGCATTGCGGAGGTTCCAGTGCTCCTTGGAGCCCTTTTAGGGGGACAGCGGCCTCCCTCAGGCCTTTGCTGGAGGACCGCTGGTGAAAAAGCGCTCCTGTGTCCAGAAGGAAGGCTAGGGGAGGTTGAACCTTCCTTAAACACAGTGAGGAGTGGGAGAGCCCAGAGCAGTTTCCCTCTGGGAGCTGCAGCGTCTCATCCCACTTCCTGCTCAGCTCCTGCATCCTGCCTGGACCCTGCCCTGGACAGTTATCTCCTGCCCAAGTCCACTGCCAGTGAGTTTGGGTGGCCCAGTGCTCACTGCACCACGGGGACTGTATTATCCTCCGGCTGCATCCCGGGCCCCATTTCGCCCGGAGAGCTCCCGCACGGCTCTGTGCAGCCCAGGATCGAATTCCAGCTCCCACGCGTCCCTGCGGTCTTGGGAAAGTCACCCAGCCTCGGCGGTCTCAGTTCCCTTGTCTATCAGATCACCACGAAACTGGCTTGTGAGGCGGTTGACAGGCTCCAATAAGCTTCACCTCCTGCAAGGCATTAGCGTAGAAATGTTCATTGTATTAGTTTCCTTCCCTGTTTGAATTCTGCTCCTTGGAGAAGCCTTCCCTGAGAAGTCTTCCCCTGAGCTTCCCAAGTCCTCCCCCCGAGCGTCGCCCAGCCTGGGGGTTCAGCTCTCTGCCCTGAGCTGTGTGGAAGGCACAGGGAGTGATGGGCTTTCACACTCTTCCCAGGTATCCTGGAGATGACGGCGGTGGAGGTGGGCATCGTGGCCATCAAGGGGCTCTTCTCCGGGCGGTACCTGGCCATGAACAAGAGGGGGCGGCTCTACGCCTCGGTGAGTCCGCCCTCTCCTGTGGACACGCGTGCATGGGGCAGCATCTCCCTTGGACCTCTCCTCGGGGGACAGAGGGGACGTGGACAGTATAATGCTTTGTCCCAGCAGCATGGGGACCTGCAGGACCAACCAGCTGGGACCAGGGTCTCAGGCCCTGGGTGTCGACACCCAGTGCTGTTCCAGCGGCTTCTCTTGGAGGCGGCTGCCAGTTCGGTTGGCTAGGAGCATGGCCCGCGGGGAGGACCCCACGGGGGGTGAGACTTGTCTTATGTGCCCAGTGCCATTGGGTCAGAAAATGCCCCTCCAAACTTTTTCTCTTCCCCAGCACTGCCCTCCCCTCGAGGTCGCTGACAGCAAGGCAGAAATTGTCCCCCCCCCCACAAATTTCCACTGGTATAAATGGACCTGGCGAGCCTTGGAACACAGTATGACTGTGCGTTGGGCAGAAGTTTTCTGTGGGCTCAGCACAGTGCTCCTGGAGGGAGAAGGGAGGGAAGCAGGACCCCATACAGCCGGTTCTCCCCAGGATGGAAAGGGAAGAACTCTTAGTTCTTAGGCCCCGACATAGAGGAAGGGACACAGGACCCGTGTCCCAGACACACAGATTTGGAACCCAAGCTGTATACCGCCTGGGGCCCCCACAACAGAAAAAGGGTCCCGTGACTCCATATGCATTGGCAATGTCCTTCCCCCAACGGCAGGGGTGGGGATGCCTGGAGTAAAACGCGTGTAAGCAGGAAATTTGCTGCCCCCAACCAGTCATTACGTGCAATTTGGCTGATACCTCCCCGAGCAATGAGAGGTTTTCCATCCACAAGGAACCTAGACAGCACAGCCCGAGACCCATCTCCCCGCAGTTCCCCTCTCCATTCAGCCTGTTTGCAGGGGTCACACGCCAGCCTCTCCTGGCGCGTCTGGAAGTTGGGCCAAGTGTGATCAGGAAAGAGTTGCAGGAAGACACTCCTTTCAGCTCCTTATTTTATCAGATTTTGTTTTTCTGGTTTGCAAATGCAAAAATTTGGAAATTTTTTTTCCAATGCAAAAATGCAAATCGGAAATGCAAAAATCAGAATGAGCCCATTGGTTTTCTCTGACCCCGGGGGTCACTTAATAGAAGCCAGGGACCCTCTGGTGCCCAGCATCTCCTGCACGTGCTCCCCGAGTCTGCAGACACCGATCGCGGCTTCTAAAGACAAGCCCGCAGGCCAGGGCTGGTCTGACTCTTTCTTGAGGCAAACTGTGGCTTTCCAAAAGCCTCCACCCTGGACCCCTGATGCCCAGTGGGCAGAATGGACTTCTGATCCCGAAATGTCCTTAGACTACCTACAGACACCGCTGTCCCTAATGCAGAGGGGCCCCAGGAGGAGTTCCGTTCTTGGCAGTGAAGGTGCAGGTCTTGCTGATGCCGGAGGGCGGCCGTCCACCCTGGGGAAGTTCACAGATGGGGCAGGGAGGGCTGAATCAGGAGACGTGTAAGGACTTTGACGCCTCTTCTGGGGTGGGGGGTGCGGGGTGGCCCAGGGCTTTGGGATACAGAACAAAGCATGACCAGGGGGATCCCCGTGGGTCGGAGTCTACCTGTGGCGGCTCTCACTAGCGCTAACTACGCTGCCTGCCTGCCTGCCTTCCGTCCGGCAGTCATTCCTTCATTCACCCGTGCCATGGACATTTGCCAGATGTCGCACTCTCTGCTAGGCGTACGTTTTGGGATCTTACTCGGAAGTGAATGCACTGTTGCCGTGGCCCCCAGGAGCTCCCCATCCCCCATAAGTTATCCCCCAGGTGCCTTGGCCCCCAGGGGAGTTGCCCAGCCGCCTTCCACTACCTTCCACCGTCATTCCCACCGCAGCCTCTGGAACCTCCTGGGTTCCCCGGAACAGGCTTCGCTGATCACCCTTCCTTGCTTTGCCCAGACCAGACGCCCCCCTCGGAAGGGCCCACCTCTCCCTAATGACTCCTAAATGTCCCCTCATTGGGAAGTTACCTCTCAGCAGGCCTCCTCCTCACACCTTCGTCGCACCACACTGCCCGCAGCCAGCCGCCTTCCCTCCCTCCCTGACACCCCCTGCCCGGTTCCCCGGGGATCTGGAACCAGCTGCGGGGGCGGTCTTGCCAGCCTCCTGCACACCGTCCCCGGCCGGCTTTTCTGGAGCGGCTCCAAGTGCTGCGGAGCCTGAGAAGGCAGCGTGGGCTCCCAAGGCTAAGGTCGGGCAGAGGCAGCGGAGTCTGAGCAGGTGGTACAGTAGAGTTTCAGTGGGCGGGAGCGGCTGCGGGGAAGGCCCTGTGGGGCCCACGGTCTGGGGTAGGACAGCTGGACCCAGAGAGGCATTGGGAACTGTTGCCATTGCGAGTCTCCCCTGGGGCCCCCTGACCTGTGACCCTGGTCCTGAGCTGACACCTTCCTCCTGGTCATCTTGACTCTCTAGGAGCGCCTCCAAGGTGCAAGATCTCTCCCCCAAGGTCAAGGACCTCTCCCAAGGTCAAGGACTCCCTGTGCAGGGCCTGCATGCCTCACTCTTAGGGGCTCACAAGACCGGATCCCTTCAGTTGTCCCACAAAGAGAAAGCCCACTCTCTGGCGTCCTGGTTGCTGGGCCTCAGCCACAGGACGGAAGGGCCTGGGACAAGAGCCTGCGCTGTCCCTGACTTCCGCACGGCCGAGTGTGGGGACCGGATGCTAATGTAGCCGCCTGGCATGGGGATCAGCCCTGAGCCTCCCGCTCGCCCCCAGACGGCCCCTGGTCCCCACACCACGTACAAGGCTTTGAGCACAGTTGGAACAGCCTCTCCCAGGGCTCTCTGGGACTTGGGTCCCCCCACCCCGTGCCCGGTCTTAGTCAGCAGCACCTGTTCCGTGACCCGGGCGCATTCTGGGCATCCCCCGAGGGCTGGGGCAGCAGGCGGCGCTGAGGTTCCAGGGAGAGGCAGCCCCTCTTCCAGCTGAACGGGAGCCCCCCACCCCTTCCTCTGCCCTTACGTGTCTTCAGGGAAAGAGAGGTGTGCGGTGCTCGACCATCATGTGCCCTATGGCCCTGCTAGGCCACATGCTGTCCGGCCCCGACCAGTCTGGGTCCCCCCGAGAATGGGCCCGGGGCCCTTTGGGCACCTGCACTCAGTAGCAGCCCCCCTTTCCCTCTGCAGATGGAGACCGTGAGGACCTCAGGCTCCTCCTGCCCATTATCCCCTGGCCCCCAGCCCTGCCCCCTGGCGCCGGGTGAGGAGGGAAGCCCTGGGGGCACTTGGCTTGCCCACCTGCCTACAGCTCAGACCAAAGCCTGACCTGTAAGTCAGACTCACCACCCCTGATCACCACCCCACGAGGTGGCCCAGGGGACATTGGTGCAAAGCCCGTTAAAAGTCTGTGCCTCTCCATCTTTGGGTGACTGTCTCTCAGAAGGCAGAGATCCCGGCCCAGCCCAGGCCTCCCAGCCTGTCCCAGATGCACGAGTCCCCGTTCACCTCTGCGGGCAGCGGTCTCCTCTACTCCCCACTGTGTGGGGCGCCCACACACCTGAGCCACCCTGACAACAGCAGTGTCTGCGCCCCGGCTCCCGGCTGGGCTCCTGGCTTTGGCTCCATGTGCATGGGGTGAGGACCGCGGGAGCCAAGACAGCCCCTCTCCAAGTTCAAGGCCCAGAGCCGGGACCTAAACTCCAGTGCAGTGGAGAAGCCAGGCTCACGAGAACCCAGCCACATCGCGGTGGTCATTTCTCTTTCTCGCGTACAGATTCCAAAAGCGGTCTGGGACACCATCTGGGTCCAGGTGTCCTGCCGACGTCCCCGCCTCCAGCAGAGATGTGGGGCAGGCCCCGTCTCTGCTCTGCGGTGACATCCGCCCCTCCCTGTGCTGGATGCCCCCCACCCCCAGTCAGTGCCCAGGGAAGGGGGACAGGGCTGGGGGCTCACTCTCCCCGGGGCCTCAGGAAGGCTTGGCAGAGCAGCTGAAGCCTTGAGCTGAACCCTGAAGGCCACGTTCACCAGACTGCGAGGGAGGACAGGCGCAGCGGAGGCATGGGTGTCCGGCAGGAGGGAGGAAGGAAGGGGGGCCTGGCCACGGGACCGTTGGTCCCCAAGACCCCAGCCCCAGCCCCCGTGGGGGCCTCCCCAGCGGCTGACCGAGGCCTTCCGCCCCCGCAGGAGAGCTACAACGCCGAGTGTGAGTTCGTGGAGCGGATCCACGAACTCGGCTACAACACGTACGCCTCCCGGCTCTACCGCACGGCGCCCGGCGGCCCCGGGGCACAGCGCCAGCCCGGCGCGGAGAGACTGTGGTATGTGTCCGTGAACGGCAAGGGCCGGCCCCGCAGGGGCTTCAGGACGCGCCGCACCCAGAAGTCCTCCTTGTTCCTGCCCCGCGTGCTGGACCACAAGGATCACGAGATGGTGCGGCTGTTGCAGAGCGGGGCCGGGCTCCGCGGTGGGCGGCCCGGGTCCCCCGGCAAGAGTCCCCGGCCCGGGCGGCAGCGACAGCGGCGGAGGAAGCGGAGCTGGCGAGGCGGCGCATAGGTCACCGGGCCCAGCACAGAGAAGGCCGTCCAGGGTCCCGGCAGCAGGTGCAGAGCGACCATGGGCCCCGCCGGCCGTCCTGCCCGGCAGCTTCCCAGGACAGCTCCACCCCTTCCTGCCCCTCCCTGCTTCTGCCCGGCTGGTGTTTGGAGGCCAAGCCCTCCCGACTCTCTCAAACGGGTCAGATCAGAAGGCAGCCGGGGCTCCCAGGGAGGGCTGCTTCCCATCCGCACCCCCATGGGCTTCCGTTGGCAGGGCCCCCTCGCCCACGGGGGAAAACCGAAGGCGCGCGGGGCTTCCAGCCGCCCGAGGAGCCTCCCTGCAGCTCGGCTGTCGGACGTGTGGGCGTTTGTGTAACGGAAACATTAAAGTATTTTATTCTACTTTGTTATTTAATAGATTACAACACAGCCCGGGGAGACACTTGGCGTTTTTACTTGAAACATATTTGCCTGTGATGGGATCAGCCTGTGCCAAATCACTGTTTTAGGATGTAAGACTGTGTTCTGAGGAATCCCGCTAAAGATGCATTTTAATCCCCGGTTCGGAAAGTGGCTATTTTTTTTAAGCCTATAGACGGTTAGTGTGCACGGAAAGAAGAGGCTAATGTGTGTGTGTGTGTGAGAGAGAGAGAGTATGTGTGTCTGTGTGTGTGTGAGTGTGTCCGCACCTGTTCCAGCTAGACTGTACGTGTGTGCGCCCACGTCGGGGGTGGGGGCAGCTGGAGAGAGAGAGAGGGAGGGAGAGGGAGAAACTGGTTTACTCCGCCGAGAACTCCGGAAACCTCCCTCCATCGTGCTGCGGTGAGCTTGTCCGTGGACGGTCTCAAGCACCTGTGTAACGTGCAGGGTAAGACTCTCCCCGAACTCCTTTGTCCTCAGACTTGCCGCCAAAGCCTTGAGCATTCCCATCTTTGCCTAAGAAAGCGAACCTGGAGGCTTAGGGAGGAGACGTGACTTGCCCGGGTCCATAGACAGCCGCTGTCTTGGACCGGGTGCCTTCCCTGCCCCCCCATGACACCTGCTCCCCTGACAGTGGTGGTGGGCGGGGTCCCCTGAGTGAGACCTACAGAGCATGGGCCGTGGCTCACTTTTCTTGGACCTCACAGGCGTGCAGGGGAGGGATGCCGGGTGGGATGCAGCTGGTTCCCTTGCGGCTCCCGGGTCACCGATGACATAGGAACGTAGTTGGAGTGTGCGGCGGGGTCACACCCGCCCAGCCATCGCTGTGATGCTATTGACGGATGCTCCCTAGGGAAAACAGGGTCTCTCTGGCGCCAGGGGTTAATATTTAAAACCGATTGGAGAGGAGAATGTGTTTTCTGCCGCTGGCAGGCTGTGCTCGGCTCCGTCCTGATGGGTCGGCGGCCCAAGCAGCTTCCCCTCGGGCCTGGGTTAGGAAGGAGCTACGTGTTGGATCGCATCTCCTAAGGTCCACCTCCGTTAGGGGGACTTGCTCGGGACCTCGGAAGGTGGCCTTATTTGGAAATAGGGTCATTGCGGATGTACTCAAGTAGAGAAGAGGTCCCACTGGGATGATCCAATATGACCGTCCTTGGGAGATGGAGAAATTTGGAGACAGACTTGAACACGGGGAGTCGCCCCGTGAACTTGGAAGCTGCAGAGAACGGCAAGGATCGCTGGCAAACAGCGGGCACAGACTCGCCCTCCCAGCCTCCGCACGAGGGAGCCCCGAGTCGTGGACTCGCAGCCTCCAGGACCAGGAGACAGTGAATCCCTCTTCTTTAAGCTGCCCGGGCTGTGGGACTCGGTTACAGCTGCCTGGTACGGAGGATAGGAGTCTTCGACGCCTGGCAACTTGGGTGGACCCCCAAACGAGGGGGACCCTACTGCTGTCAATCGACAAGGAGGGGGTAGACCTCCAGACCCAAGGCCTCGGCCCCCCGGCAAGGGTTTAGGGGGGCAGCAGCTGCGAGGGGGTCCACCACCGGGCTGATGCCAGGCCCATCGAACCAGGCCTTGGGGGGTCCTGGGGTGCTAAGGATGGGGCCGCAGAGGGCTTCAAAGGGAGACTGCGCAAGCACCCCCGTCCCTTTCTCCCTTTCAACCCCAGACCCTCTCCCCAGCCAGCTTAGTGTTTTCTAAGCCTTGAGAATGAACCCAGGAGGGAAGGACTGAAGGTCAGTTTGAAAGCTCGTAGGTAAATGCGGTGGAATCCAGCCCCGTCCCCCCGCTGTGCAGGGACTGGGGGGACGGCCTTGTGCCCCAGCGCACCCTGGGGCGGGGGTCGCTCCCTCTGCGTGGTACGTCCTGGGGTGCTGCCCACCGCACGGGTGGGAAACAAGGCTCGGGAGGGGGCGGGGCGTGTCTGAAGGGATGCAGCTCCTGGGTGGGGGGCTGAGGGCCAGTCACAGGCACTGCCTCCCGAGTTGCGATGCCTGGTCTGGTCCCCAAGAGGCCCCTAGTACCCCCCCCCCCATGTAGGGAGCCAGGCCGCCCACCTCCCTGGTCTCCCTGGGTTCCCTCCATCTAGGTCCCATGTCTGCAAGACTGCGAGGCCGGTGGGGCTCTGCCCGGGGTGTGACTCTTGCCTTGGTCCCCCCACCCCACCCCGCCGGAGTATCCTTGTCCACGCACAGGGCTTTATCGCCCCGCCCCGCCCCGCCCAGCAGGGTAGGGCTGAGCCGGTGGAGGTGTGCGACCCCAGGGACACTGAGGAGGTCCCAGATCTTCAATGTGTCACTCTGTCTTCTAGGCAGAGGCTCCTGGGAGTCCTGTGGAGGTGGGGCGGTGGGTGGGCAGGTAGGATGCCCTGGAAAGGGAAGTCGGGAAGGGGGTGGGGCCTCGTGAGCCTGGCACCCTTCACTTTTTGGCCTGGACCCTCCCGGGTAGGCCCGAAGTGGGCAGAGACCGGCCCCTGCAGCCCCATAAGACACCGTCTGAGCCAGGACAGGGGACCCCAGAGGCTCCAGTGACGACAGCTGCTGTCCTCTCCTGCCTTTGTTGTCACCTCCCCCTGCCAGGCTGGCTGGGGGGGGGGGGCAAGGGAGGGGAGGAAGCAGGGCACAGGGATTGGAGCAGGGTCTTTGCTTTCGAGGCTCTGGGACTTTGGGTCAAGGGCGTTCAGGAACGGGGATGTGAATGGGGCAGCTGCTGTGGGAAGCGGAAAACAGCGGCTCGAGAAGTCACCCGCAGAGTAAGCATGTGACCTAGCAAGCCCGCTCTGGGGGATCTGCCCGAGTGACCTGGAAGCAAGGACTCCAACAGATACAGCTGTGTGTCTGCAGCTGCGTGTTTGCCGGAATCAGAAGGCGGCGTCCCGAGGGCCCACTGACGGTTGGATGGGCAAAGCGCGGTCCGTCTCTGCGGTGGAACAGTCAGTCGTCGGCCTTGGAGAAGAAAGAACGCTGACACCCGCCTCCACACGGATGACCCCGAGGGCACGATGCTCCGTGACAGAAGCCAGACGCAGGACAGACGCTGGGTGACTCCCTTCGCACGAGAGAGAGGAGTCTCGCCCGGAGAGACAGGGCGGAGGGTGGGCGCCGGGTCGGGGAGGAGGAGGACGCGGAGGTGGTGTCCGATGGGGACAGAGCTCCCGTTTGGGACGAGGTGGTCACGCAAGACTGTGAAAATCCTTAAGGCCATGAACTTGCACACTTAGAAGCAGATAAAATGGTAAAAAACAAACAAAAAACCAACAAAACAAAACAAAACGCCAGCTGACACACGGCAGCACCCAGATCACCAGAGGTCCGTAGTCGGCAGCATCAGAGGTGCTGGATAGACGGGGGAGCGGCCAGCTGGTCACCTGCACCTGTGCGGGGCCGACAGGACAGGCGGCAGGTGGCCCCTGCCCAGGTCGAAGGCGGCCCTGCCGTGGGAAGCCAACAGACCAGGGACCCACCGCCTGGCCCCCCGAGTCCGGCCCTGGGCAGTTCTCTCGGGGCGACCGAGCTTCGGCTGCTCAGGGTGGGCCTTTGAACCCCTGCAGGTTCAGAAACCGCCCGCATCCCCAGGGCTTGAAGGACTCAGAAAGGTGAACAAGCATGTCTGTAATTCGTGCCCATCCATTGGAGGTGACCTCGCCGGGCCACAGTCCAGGGCCGACCCCGTCCCTCTCAGACGGCAGTAACTGGAATGCCAGGGTGACCCCCACTCGTGCCCAAGCCCCCCCGGCTGGGCTGCATGTGTGTGTGCCTCCCTCTGGGGCTGCGGGAGGGCAGGTTTGGGTGAGAAGAGATCGCACCGGGCTTGAAGAGACCGTGCCGGGCTTGAGGAGATCACACCAGGCTTGGATTTGGACCTGCTGGTTCCACCCCTGCCTTGGCCACTTCTGTTGTCTCACGATTGATCGTGGGAACCCAGGATTGGCCCCTGCCTCTCCCCAGCCTTGGTGTCTCGGTCTGCCGAATGGGCTCCCACAACGGCCATTGGGACCCACTGAAGAGACACAGTGGATGGTCGGTCCAAGCCAAAATGCCGCACAGCCCTGCGTGGACAACGGCGAGGTCGGGCACCGCTCTCCGGCGAGGGCTGGGAGAGGCACCAAAACCAGTGCCTCACCAGGTGCTTGTTCTGTCGTGTTCTTGTCTGAGGGGCTCGAAGGTGAAGAATGGATGGAAAGTTTCGTGGGGTGCGTGCAGGGAGGACTGACAGCAAATGTGGGAATTCCTGGGAGACCTCACGCCTTGGGCAGGCTGGATGCAGGATAGAAATTTGATACATCATTTATTATCGCTGACAAAATAAATACATTTATCTACCTTTTGTATGTTTGGGAGAATGGCACTGTAATCTGTAATTTTCCATCCATCCACTTACCCATCCATCTGCCCATCCACCCATCAACCTACCCATCCGTCCATCCATCCATCCATCCTTATATCCACCATCCATCCATCCACCCATTTATCCATCCACCCACACATATATCCATCCATTCACCCATGATCCATGAATCCATCCATCCACCCATCCATCCATGGATCCATCCATCCATCCTTCCACCCACACAGCCTTATGAAAGACAGAGGCACAGCTCTAAAGTGGCAGGTAGGGAGAGTGACCTGGAGAAATCTGGGGAAAACTGGGCAGTTCCCTTTAGTGAGGACAATGAGACACTATCGGTCAGAGCCCCATTTTCAAGAACCTTGTGACCAGCCAGCCACCATCTGGCATGACAACATCCTTACACCCCCGCCCCCGACCTTCAGAGCTGTCCTGGGGAGCAGAAAGTTCCAGAATAAAGAGTTAAGGGCATGGTTGGAGCAGATGGGACAGAGAAGGCACTGGTTTCATGGCAAGGCCTGTTTGGGATCACAGCCCTTGAAGTTGGGCCCACCTGGGTGTTCACTGAGACTGACCTCGTCTCAGGGCTCTGTTCATGACTTGCGAGGCCAGGAAAGGTTCTACTCATCTGAGCTTGTTTCTGCCTCTGAAATGGGGACAATAAAGACACCAACATCACAAGGTTGTCCCACAGAGTCAGTGCAGTGAGAGTGAGGTTGTCCGGCACGCAGTTAGCAAGGCCTATGTCCGCTGTGATGTCCCCACTTGGGTCTGGCATGGGTCAGACCGTCATGGCAAGAGTGAGTCAGAGCCCCCTCGGTTAAGCACGGGCTCAGTGCCAGACCATTCTGGGTGTTTTGCATGTTCTCCAAACTCATCTCACAGCACAGGTAGCCCTCAGACAACCCTGGGAGGCAGGGGTTACTCTCTCTACCTTCTCGGTGAGGAGGCTGACCCCCAGAATGCATACAGGACATAGGTAAGATGGCGAGGCTGGTCTGGCCAGGCTTGGGACATCCGCCCTGGCAGTGGATACCGGAGCCTACGTCCTCACTCACCTTGCTCAGCAGCCCCTGAGAGACCCTGGCCAGGCCAGGCTGCCCGGACCAAGTAGGGTGGACCTCTGAGGTTCTCCAAGGAGGGTGGGCCCCCTGCCCCGGAGCCCCTGCTTCCTCCCTCCAGCCCAGGAGGGATGTGTGAGAGCGGTCCCAGCTGGGAAACCTGCTCTGCTCATTAGATGCTTAGGACTGGGCTCCTTCTTCATGACAAGACATTTCTCTCTGACCTCCCCCACTTCATGAACTCTTACCAGGCACAAACAAGTCTACCTGAAAGCTAAAAATTCTTGTCTCGGGAGAACAGACTGAACTCCCCGGCACACAGCAAGGGTTAGTGGCTTTGTCAACGGTCATCTCTTCACCAGGGTATCCCTCAAGCCACCCCTGCCTCCTACCTCCTGTGCCCTCATTCTTTCTCCCTTTCCTCAGCCCAGCTCCTCTGCTCTGCCTATCCAAACTCTTCTCTGCCACAGGACCTTTGCACATGCTGCTCCTTCACCTGACTGGCTCCTGCGTCTTCACTGACCAGGATGTCCCTGCCTCAGAGACCTTCTGTGACTCCCCTATCAGAAGCTGGGTGCCCCCTCATTTCTTCTCACAGCACCGTGTTATCTCTGCTTGCTGAACCGGACACCATCTGTAATTGTCTGGTTAATCGTACACTCACCGCAGGTGCCCACCGATCACCCACCGGAGTGGGGCGGCACTTGGCCGATTTATCCACCAACTTGAGTTTGTCTTTGGTCAAGCGCTGCTCACAAAGACAGTCACCCCCCGAAACTCTGGCCCCCCATGAAAACCTGCACACACATGTTTCAGCAGCTCTATTCCTAGGAGCTCGGGAATGAAAAGAACCTAAGTATCCACCACCGGTGAGTGCATAAAAAGAATGTGCTCTTGCCACACAAGGAAATGGGACTTGGCCTTAAGATGTACCGACCCACGCTGCAAGATGAATGACCTCGGAACTCAGCGTACGCCGAGCGAAGGAAGCCAGACCAAAGGCCACATACTTGCGATTCCATTTATGTGAAATGTCCAGAGCTGGCAAATCCATGGAGACAGGAAGTAGGCAGATGGTGGCCAGGGCTGAGGGGAGTCGAGAAGAACAGGAAGATGGACAATGGGTACAGGGTTTCTTTTTAGGGCATGGGAATGTCTAACACTTGGTGGCGATAACCCCAACGCCGTGAAGCCAAACCGCCGAATCGCGCCCCTTGTGTGGGTGGATTGTATGGCGCGCAGACTGTATCCCGACACGTTTGATTGTCACAGACACGTCTGCAAGCCCTCCCGTGACAGTTGGGCTAGTCGGGCCCTCCCCAGCTTTGGGGACAAGCTGGAGACAGGGCCAATGGGTTGTCTGAAGTGGTCTGGGGAGGGTACCCTGCCTGCAGTGCAGCAGCCCGCCGGCAGATGGCAGTAGCTTCAGCGACGAGCCCCAGGTGGGCCCAGCTGAAGACTGACCCCATGACTCTACGCAAGCCCGGACGGCCACTGTCCTGGCTCTGCTGGTGACCTGTTGGCAATACCTGCTGGGTTACCACGGTCAGGCAGTTGGGGAGGAGTTGGTCGTCAGTTCAGGACTAACCCTGGGAAGATGACCCTATCCATGCTGCCCATCCCCGCGTGGCCAGGGAGGCCGCCCCTTGGAGGGCAGAGGGCCCCCCTCCCCAGGCACAAGGGCCAGGGCATGGCAAGGGGCAGGTGGCGCACCTGAGTCCCGAGCAGAGCACACAGCAGGCACCCACTCCTGCTGACCACCGGATGGGAGACAGAATGCCGCTCCCCATGCTGGGCACATAGTGAGGACAGGGATGATAACAGGAACGGGAGGGGGAAGAGGAGGAAGAGAAATATGCCTGTCACTTTGATTGATCTCCATGGAGCGGGGTTCTAATTCTTCACAGGTGATAGATGAGGAGCCAAAGGCTCAGAGGAGGGCAGCTACGTGTCCAAGGTCACACAGCTTCCAAGGTTTGGAGCCTGCATTCAAACCCAGCCACCTGGCTCGGGGGGTCTTAAGGAAGCTTTATATAAACCGGTGGTTCTCAAAATGTGGCCTCCTGACCTGGGATTCGGCTTGAAATGCCCTCCCGGGCTCCACTCCGGACTTGCTGAATCAGAGCCCCAGGGGACAGGCCCCGACGTCTGTGTGCCAACAGCCCTCCTGGTGATGCGCTGGCAATTACGAGTCCTGATTTGCAGGGGTAACCCCACAGCTGCTCACACTCAGGATGTTAGGGGTAACCCCACAGCTGCTCACACTCAGGATGTTAGGGGTAACCCCACAGCTGCTCACACTCAGGATGTTAGCACATAAAGCACTTTGCTATGGGCTGGCTGCATCTCAGCCATCATCATACTGAATCCTCCCAGCCACTCTGCGCGGCTGGCCATTATGATCCCCATTTTACAGGTGGGGAGACTGAGGCTCAGGAGTAAAGCCCCAAGTCCCTCATGACAAGGCACGAGTTTAGACCCGGAAGCTGGGTCTGAGCGTTTGCTATGCCTGCTGCCCTGGGAACAGATAATGGCCCTGGGAGGCACGACTTCCCTCTGCCCGACACGGCGCACATCCTTTCTCTGTGGCCTAGAGGGCAGGTGGAGAGCTGGGCAAACAAGGGCTACCCCCATCCAGGTGTGTGAGTCTGGGGAAAGTCACCGCCACTGCAATGCAGGCATCATTGTCTGGGGCCCCCTGAGGCCTTCTGCTTGAAGGAGACAGCCTGAAATGGGGGGCACAGCTCAGCAAAGCTCACCAGCACCTCACCTGGGGCATCCCTGGCCCTGTCAGCAGCAGCTTGGGTCCTCCAGTATTCACTCCCCACCCCCCGCTGCCCTGCCTACCTCGAAGTTGCTTTTGGAATCAAATAGATTTGGACTTTATAGCTCATCTTTCCCCAGTTGGGCCTCCTAGAGCATCTGTTTTTACTCTGAGTATTCACCCAGCTATACAGGTCAGAAAACTCAAGATAAAGGTACCCTAAGCAAGATAAATGTGTATATTTCTTACATAAGAGAGGTCCGGGGTGATGAGGCTGTTCCACATTCATCAGGAACTCAGCTTCCTCCATTTCTACCCCTTTACTTTCATTATATGATTTTGACCTCGTGGCACAAAATGGCTGCTTGGGTTCCAGCCATTCCATCCACATTCCACTCAACAACCGCAAAGAAGACAGGTACATTCCCACCTCACAAGACATCTTCCAGAAGCCACACCACTAGCTTACCTCCTATAGGCCAGACTTCAGTCACATGGGGGCTCCAAGCAGTGACATGACAGGCAAAGAGAGAGACAGGGAGAAGGGGGAAAGGAGAAAGGACATTGGAGGGAGCTGCCTCTTTAGAGTGGACACTGTGGTTCCTCCTGCACCCAAGTCCTTCCTCCCCTGGCGGCTTTTTCAAGTGTCAGAACACAAGAGGAGAATGCTTGGCCCTTTGGATGTCCTCCCTGCGGGGAGAATGGCATTAAGATTTATTGCCAACCCTGCCTGAGGCCACCTGCTAGAGGTCAGAGGCCCTGCTTGTCTCACATGGGAGCGTCCCTAACCAGGGCCCAAGAGATGCGTGGAGGCTTTTCCAATGGGACCTTGAGCGGCTGTTGTCAGAGGCCCCTCCCCGGGCAGGGGCAGGGCAGGGCAAGGGCCGGTGCCCTCACCTGTCACTCCCACCCTCCCCCAGGAGTGGGGCCATTTAGAGGGACGCCAGCCAGGCCAGCACCCTCCTCAAAACCACAACCCCAAGGGAGGAGCCAGGTGGGGTCTCTGCCCCAGCCACGGGGGGCTGGAAGTTCTGACCAGCAGCCCCGTCCTCCAGTGAGACAGGCGACAGGTCTCCTTGGAGCTGGGCTTTCAGCAGGGCCTGAGATGACGCTGGCATGGCGGCCACAAGGCGGTGGTCCAGAGACCCGTGCAGAGACTGGTCTCTTGACAGCCCTCCATGAGCCAGGGGCCGGTGCTGGACACACACGGCTGGGTTTGACCCAAGCCAGGCCCCATTTGGGCTCTCTCTGCCGTCCAGTGGCTTCTCGCCCTGCAGAGGGAGGCAGGCAGCCCTCCCCCTCCCCAACCCCGGACATAACTGCACTGTGACTCCGGAGGGGCTGGAGTGGGCGTAAGGGGAGGAGGGACTAGGGTGGGCTGGGAACGGGGGTCCGAGTCCTGCCGGCGGAGGCTCATGGCCCCAGGTGATGTCCCCCACACATGCTCTCACGGTTGTCCTCAGAGGGACCCAATTTGCTGGTGAAGAAACAGCTCAGAGAGGTGAAGACGTCCGCTAAGGTCACACAGCACGGTGTCCTGCTGGTCAGAGCAAGGGCCCCACAGTCAGACAGGCCCGAGTTCAAATCAGACTCCATCTGACTCCTCTGCATGAGTGGGGCAGCGGCTAAGCTCCTCTGAGCCTGGCTCTCCCCGTAAAATAGGGGGGCCATCCGCGCCGCAGCCCCTGGCAGAGAACCCTGTAAGCCAAACAGTGCGAGGAGCTCACGTGGGGTCTTCGGGTCGCTAAGGCGGGCCAGCTGCGGAGGTCCCGGGCTCCTGCCACCCCCGCTGTGGGCTGGCCCGGGAGGGGCCAGGGAGGCTCCTGGAGAGGAAGGTGTCGCTAAGCGTCCGGGGTCCTGCAGGAGGCTGTTGAGGAGGATGAGGCTGGAACTCCAGTCCTGGTCAGAGAGGTGACCCCCTGTCCTTGGGAAAAACACCACGGTCCAGTGCCGGGCCCCCCTCACTGAGCCCTCTCCCTTTCTCTGTCCTCATGGACAAAGCTCGGTCCTCAAGGCCGGGGCCGTGGGGCCCGCCTCCAGCAGCAGGCGGTGCTATCTCACTGAGTGGGGAGCATCTGCTTGGTGCCACCCACCCTCCCAGCCACCCCTTCTCTCTGCGTTTATAGACCCCACTAACCTCCCCGAAATGCCAGTCCTGTGCTGGTCCTGGCAGAGACTGGAGACCCAGTCCCACAGCTGGGCCGGTGCAGCCCACCCTGGGGAAGCCCCCTTACCAGGTATGAGGGACAAATGGCTACTTTCCAATGGCGTGAGCACTGCCTGTTTCACAAAGCAAGCTGCGAGGCGGGCTAGAGAAGGATGCGAGGAACAGGGGACACTCTGACGGGGAAAATCCATCTGGGGAGGTGATGTCCAAGCAGAGACCTGAGTGATGAGGAGCCGCCCTGCAGAGAGGGTGGCCAGCAAGTGCAAAGGCCCTGTGGTACAGAGAGGCCTGGCGCAGACCTACACCAACCACGCCCCCTGAGAGGCCACGTGTGGCCTGGGTGGAGGGTCACCAGACAGGTGCTGGCAGGCTCTGTATTGCGTTTCTAAGTGTGGTCAGGGGCTAAGTCTGGGGCTCTGGCTCTGAGGCGGGACAGAGGCCCCTCTCTGCCTGCCAGGGGGCTTTGCCCTTGGCCCATCCTGGAGAAGAGACACCGCCACTCCCAAAGGACAGCCTGTGTCACTTCTGCCCCCAAGGTATGTGACCTCCCGGCTCAGACCCTCCCTTGATCTCCCACAGAGCTGAGCCCTGTAAGAATCAATACAGGCTTTGCCCATTAACGCTGCCCCCCCTAGCACCCACCTGCTGGAAAGCTCATCACCAAGTACTTCAAAGTAACAGACTCACGTGGAAAACAAAACAAAACCCAGAGGTGTTTCGATGGGGGTGATCATGATAGGAAAATGTTCACGCTCACGATTGCTAAAGTCACTCAGATTTCTAGGAAAACTACCAAGACCCCAGGAGACAAGGGGGCATTGAGGAACGCAGCTCCTGGAGCTGTCGTCAGCCCTGGCCATCCTCAAAGACCCTGCAAAACCGTCAAGGTCACCGAAACAAAGTAAGTCTGAGAAACCGTTGTGGCCAAGAGCAATGGAAGGAGACACGGTGACCAACCTTGCTGTGGGGTCCTGGGTGACATCCTGGGTCGGAAGAGGACATGAGGGAAGAACGGAAGAAATGGGAGGAAAGCCGACATCAGTTGGCAACAATGTATCATTACTGTGGAGGCCAGAAGCTGACAGAGGAGACCCACCGGGTGTGGGGTCCACAGGGACATTCCGTAACTTTTCCCCAAACCTAAAACTATTATAAAATTAAAAGTTTAAAATAAATAAAAGAAAAATCCAGTTTCAATGCTTACCTGTCAAGGGGGTAAACAAAAAAACAAAAAAAACAAACATCCAGGGGAAAAAAAAAACCCAAAACCCACCCAGTCCTACGAGGATGTGGCCGAAGGGACAGTCGCCCTCTAACACCACCCATGCACAGTCCTATACTTTCAAGGACAGTAAACCAAAAGCCCAAAATTCTCAGCCTGAATCCAGAGATTTGATTTCTGGAGATCTCATCCCAAATACAGAGCAAAAATGTTTATGCACAAAGATGTTCACCACAGTATTGTTTATAATAGAAAAGAAAAAAAAACCAAACCCTCAGAAACCACCTAATATTAGAAACAGGGCAGAATGGTTGAGTCAGCCACAGTCTATCCACAGAAGTCACCAAGTTTACAAAGATCAGATCATGGTGTGGGAAAACGGTAGGATGTATTTATTAAGTGAAAACAAATCGTATTTGTAGGATGATTCATTCATTCATCTGTTCATTGAGCAAATAAATATTTATTGAGGCCTTGGTGGTGCTAGAGGGCCCTACCCTCGAGAGCTCGGGTGTCGTGGGAGAAGCGGACCGCCAAGCCAGCCATTATCACCTCCTGGGCTGAGGGCGCCCATGCAGGTGACCATGCTGGGACCGTGCTGGACCCGGGGTCGGGGAGTGGGTCTCTAATCAAGCAGACTTTGGAAGATGAGCTGCCTTTGAAGCAGGCGATCAGCCTCACAGGTGTGGAGCAAGCACAGAGGGGACACAGTCCAGCGAGAGTGGCTGGTCATCCCACCGGGCAGCCACCGTGCAGGGAGCTGAGGTACAGCCGAGGCCACGGGGCCTTGTCCATCAGCCGAGGCACAGCCGAGGCCACGGGGCCTTGTCCATCAGCATAGGGAGCTCTGGAGGGGCCAAGAGGCAGTGGCCAGATCAGATTGCTTTACGAGCATCTCTGGGAAGCCACTGCCTGAGCTCTGGGCCCTCACCGCCCCTCCTGCATTGTGATGGACCCACGCACCGTGACCCGCGCCCTGGGCCACAGGAAGTGCCCCACCCCCCACCCAGACCTATCAGGGCCCACATCTCATGGGGCCTTTCCGCTGTCACATTCCTGACCTGGGTGATCGAGATGGACAGAGGCTGGGTCCCTTCTGAGCGCCACGGTCACTGCTCCTGGCGTGTCCACACCCCCTGCCCCCTGGGACCACAATGGCCCGTGAGAAACCAAACATCCCAGGGCTGACTTAACGGCTGTCATCTGGGTCCTGGGAAGCCCATAGTCACACAGTCAGGAACCCAGGGTGTGACCAAGGACAGTGAGGAGACTGATTTGCCCAGAGCATCTGTTTTAAAGAGGAAGTGCCCCGGGCCCCCCTCTGTCCCAGGGTGGCGCCTGCTCCAACACACCCAGGCCAGCCAGGGATGAGAGACAGGCCGTTGTCCAGCCTCGAGTGGGGCTCTCACCCTGCTCGCCTGGATCCTTGTGGAACCCCACCATGAGGGTAGGAGGGGGCTGAGGCTCAGAGAAGGTGAGTGACTTGCGCACAGTCACACAGCAGGGGATTAGAGGGCAGAGCTCCACAGAGGCCTCCCCATCAATACCGGCTGGGTTGAACCCAAGCTGGCCCGGGTCTGCTGTCCTCACGAGGGCAGCGGGGAAATGAATCGTGGTGGCTCGCCTGTGCCTGACCCTGTTGCCGCTGCTGCCTCCTATGCCCCCCAGAACTGCTCCTGGGCGACCTGCTTGCGGTGAGCAAAATGCCTGCGGCCTGTGCTCGGTTATCCGGCGCAGCTCTCATGATGGCTGCATGGACGTAGTGTTCCTGAGTTCTGGAACTTTCTGAGGACGGAGATGGTGCGTTTTCCTTGAGGGCAGCCGCGGGAGCTGTGCAGACAGTACGTCCGCCCCGCAACCCCGTCCTCTCCACAGGTCCTGCCCCCCCCCCGGGGGGCCCCAGCCGGCCCCCCACCTGTTTGCACAAACACTGTAAGTCTTCCAGGCTTCTGGCCACACCGGCGCGCTGGCCTGCGGTCTGGGGCGGTCCCGAGCTCCCCTGGCAGAGGGGAGGGGCCGGGACGGAGGCTGGAGCCCCCAGCCCTGAGGTACGTCCCCCTGGGCTCCTTCCAGGACTGTGCACCCAGCCGGGCCCATGGCCGCGAGCTCTGGGACAGACAGAGGACACGGGGCCGCCAGCTCTCCCCAGCTGCTTGTCTGCTCTCCGCATAAGAACGCCGCTCCCCGGGGTGGTGAGACCCCGTGACCCACCTCCCAGGTCCCACGGCCTCATCTCCTGCTCAGCAGCCGGACCGCCACCCTTCAGCTCCCCCAGGGTGGAGGCAGGCCCCAGGCCAGCCTTCGGGTAGAGCCGGTCAAGGACAAATGCCAAGGCCAGGCCTGAGCCTGGGGGTCCTGGCAGCCCGTTCAGACCTGGGGCCGCCCCAGCACGGGAGGGAGGAGACAGGGCTGGCCACCATCTCAGAAACCAGTGCGAGTCTGGTTCACCGTCTGATGCAGGATGAGGCCTTCCCTGCGGCCCCCACACTTGGCGCTGTGCTGGGAGCCAGGACTCACACCTTCGCCAGAGAGCCCTGCCTTTTTTAAAAATATTTTATTTAGGGACCCCTGGGTGGCTCAGTGGTTTAGCCTCTGCTTCAGTTCAGGTCATGCTCTCAGAGATCTTGGGATCAAGCCCTGCATCAGGCTCTCTGCTCAGCGGGGAGCCTGCTTCCCTCCTCTCTCTCTGCCAGACTCTCTGCCTACTTGTGATCTCTGTCTGTCCAATAAATAAATAAAATCTTTAAAAAATATATTTTATTTATTTATTGGACAGAGGGAGATCACAAGTAGGCAGAGAGGCAGGCAGAGAAAGAGGGGGAAGCGGGTTTTCCGCTGAGCAGAGAGCCCGATGTGGGGCTCAGAGAGCCCTGCCGTTAACACAAAGCTACCCGTAGCTTCCGGCCTTTGCAAAGCCCTGCTGCCCCTTCGGCCCCCTTCCCGCAGCAAGGCCCGGTCTGTCTCACCTCCTGGCCTTGCTCTCTGCCCAGGTCACCTTCCCCTCACTGATCCCAGTCTTCAGGTGGACCAGATGCCCCTTCTTTGGGACTGTACCCCCAGATGGAGGAGTCCTGATTTCCCTTTTGGAATCCTCCCCTGTGGGTAACTCCTCTCTTAGGGTGTGCTTCTCGCCGTGGGATGGCTGTCCCCCCAAGGCAGGATGGGGGTGACCGCTCTGCCTCTTGTCCTGTGCCTGGAACACGGCCTGTCTGAGCAGAAATGCAGCCAACATTGATGGAATGACCCCCTGGGCTTTAACGTGAACCCGGGCCCGCCACCAGGTTCAATGCCCCGGCGGCGGGGGTGAGGAGGTTAGTGCTTGAGCAGAAGGGAGGAGACGCACTTGGCTGGCTGGCGTTTGGGGTACCAGGTGGCAGGATACAAACCTGAGCCACTGTACAACCTGCCATCTCTGAAGGCCGGTGCCCTACCTTTAGTAAAATGGGACGTCGCGCCCCTTTAGTGTTGGAATTCCTTTCTGGTTTCTTTCCCCAGAGGTCCCCCAGTTAGTGGTTGCATATGACATGAAAGGACCAAGAATGTTTGCGCAAACACGTCACGCCACCGGCTGCAGGAACAAAGGGAAACGGACTTATCTATCGGGGCTGCAGTCCTGGAACCGGGCTCAGGGAGGGCTCCCCGAACTCAGGGCGTTTCTCAGACACATTTCAGGGTAGGAGACTCTCCTCCCTGGATGTCCGTCCTCGGGGTGACTGTGCATGGGAGTCGGCTGGGCTGCCACGGCCACGGCTCCCCCTGCGCCCGGCTCTCGCGCCGCCTCCCGCGCTGGCCTCTGCGATTGCACAAAGGAAGCCAGCGCGTGTGTGAAACAGAAGCCGAGACACCTCAGAGCGCCAGCCAGGTTTTATTTTGGTTCCGGCCCCATGCCTGCCCCGCGGCATTTCGGGCCCTCGAGCCGGGGTCTGGTTTTACTTGAATGAGCTGCTGGGGAGAAGTCCCGGCCCCCCTGACCTGGTTCTCAGGGGATGACCTCTGGCTGGGAGCATCTATTTTAAAGGAGGCTGCCATTTGGTCTTCGCCAAAATAGTTGAAAGGAGACCCCAGAATAGCAGGCCGGGTCTGCCCCGGCTTAGAAGCCGCATCTCGGGCTTACAGGCAGGCGCGTGGGACGTCGACAAGCAGGCAGTCGCGGCAGAAAAGGGCCTCTCGTCACCAAGGCCAGGGGCTCAGGAACGGCCTTCGAGCCGCGGAGGGCCCGCGCCCCTGGGCTGGAAGCAGTGGCTGGAAGGCCCCCCGCGGTGACATCAGGGGGCGTGGCTCAGACCACCTGCTGCTTTAGGCATTCACCTGGGTCATTGCCCCGCTGTGACCCATTTCACAGATGGGAAGACGAGGGTAGGAACCTGCCCAGGTTCCGACAGCCGGAGGCAGGGCTGCAGCTGGGCAGTGCGCACGGCCTCCCAGGACGCACCTGAGCCCTCTGGGCTCCGCCATCAGGGGCAGCGGTCGTGACAGTGACGGTGGGAGCGGAAACCCTCAGTTGCCTCCTGTAGATACTGCCTCCTGCCGTCCCTGAGCCCGGGAAGACGCCGGAGAGGGCGTGAGTGACATAGCCAGTGAGGCCTACCCTGCAGGAAAGCTGCCTCGGGGGTCTGACAAGAGGTGGCCTCTGGAAGGGCTTTTCCAAGACACACGTGACCCCGAGCCAGTGTCCTTTGCCCACACTGACGGCAGAACACCCCCTCCATGGGAGGCACGACTCAGTGTCCCCTCTGGGCCTCGGGTCCCTTGTTGGTAAATGGGTTTGATAATACCCACGAGCCAGCAGCCAGGGTTCTCCCGGGGCCTCGGTGCGTGGTGGGTGAAGGCGAGCCCAGGGAGGGGACCACAAGCCCACACTCGCCCGGAGCCCTCCGGCTGGGCACCTTTTGTCCCAGGGCCACAGTCACGAGCTGCTCCTTTCTTCTTCTTTATTTTAAAAATATTTTATTTATTTATTTGAAAGAGAGAAGGCAGGGGAGAGCAGAGGGAGAGGGATACCGAGACTCTCTCCGGACCCCGCGATCACCACCTGAGCGGAAATCAGGTCAGAGGCTCAACCGAGGAGCCACTCCGGCTCTCTGTGAACTTCTCGTCTCTGTCCCAAAAGGCTGGGGCTGAGCTGTCCTACAACCAGCTGTGATGGGGTTGGACTGGAGAGGGTAGGCAAAGCTTCCCGGAAAGGTCAAGGTTGCATTGAGGTCAGAAAAGTGACCAGCTGGGTTCCCTCCCTGAGCCACACCTGGGACCCAAGCCCCTGTGCCCTCTGGTCCCCTGAATAAAGGGAAGAGATGACGTGCTCCGAGTGAGCGTTCTCCTGGGCCAGCCCCCACCCACAGACAGCAGCAGGTCACCTCCCTCCCAGCGTCTCCCCCACTTCACAAAAGCCAGGCTACTGGGTTCCCCTCCCAGACCTCACCTCAGGGCCCGAAACAAAGGGACAAGGTGAAGACCGGCGACACTCATTCCAGCTCTCCCACACCTGGGAGCAGCCCCTGCCAGGGTCCAGGGCAACTGCAGGGACAGTGGGAACCAGGAACGGGGGGATGCAGCCATCTGGGGCGTGCAGGGTGGCAGGCAGGCTAATGTCATGCCATGACCCGTCCCCTGAATCCCACGCAGTTGACAGAGATGCATTTCTTCCCCAAGAGAGGTCCGGGACGGCGAGCAGAGGGGGTGGCACCCCCCAAGGTCAGCAGGCACGAGCTCCTGGGAGGGCTTGGGCCCCTGCTACCTGCTCCAGAATGGGCTCGTTCATCTGCCCCCTCTCTCAGAGCCGGAAGGCAGAACTCGACAGTGTCCTACAGGGACACATCGTACCTGCCCGTGGGCACTCGAAAATGCAGTCCGATGTCTCCCAACTACGGTCGGCCGGGTCCTCCCACCCCGAGGACCGCCCGGCCAGGCCGTTACACGGTGGTGGTTTCTGTATGTCCGAGGAACCAAGGCTGTAGGTCCCAGGTTTGGAAAGAATTGTGGGTAAAACTCACGACGCGTTAGAAGGCTTTCACCCCCGTGCGCAGCCAAGCCGGACGGAGGTCAGCCCTGAGTCCTCCCCTCCTTCTGCTTCCCCCGCTGTACGGGGTCTAACCCGGGGCCTCCCAGGAAAAGATTAATGGGCAAAATTCATCCTCGTGTCAAGGTCTTGATGAAAAAGCCTTTGGAGAGACTGTCTAGAAGCTGAAAAAGTCCAGCTCCCGGGACTGGTAATAAACCCTTTGCTGACTCCGCAGGCTTCTCTATCCTTGTTGTCAACAATTTTATTTTATTTTATTTCATTTTTTTGCCATCAACAAAGTTTTAAAAGGATCTAGTTGTGGTGTCGGTGGGCAGTGGGAAAAACCATTCTGAAGCTAAATGCATGTGATTTTGAACTTAGGCTTCGGCAGGTGCTTAAATCCCTGAGTGACTTCACGGGAACCGAGCCGCCATTGCACGGGCTTCCGTGAACGAGGCTCCTTGACTTTTCCACCAGCAGGGCTGGGAGATGGGACGGGACTGGAGGCCCAGCCCCACACCATCCCAGCAGTAAGTAATAAGGATCTTGTGAAACCACTGAAAACAAACAACAAACCCTGTCCCCCTCAAATTAAAGATTCGTTTCTGATGGGATTTTATTTGTGCCTTTTTTTTTTTTAAAGATTTTATTCATTTATTTGAGAGTGAGCAAGAGTGAGAACAGGAGCAGGGGCAGAGCGAAAGGGAGAAGCAGACTCCCGCCGAGCAGAGAGCCCGATGGGGGGCTCGATCCCAGGACGCTGAGACCATGACCTGAGCCGAAGGCAGAGGCTTTAACCCACTGAGCCACCCAGGCGCCCCTTATTTGGGCTCTTTGCCTATCCATCACCTGGCATTATATTCGTAGTTTAGACCAACAATGTATTTTATTTTATTTTTTTAAAATATTTTATTTATTTATTTGTCAGAGAGAAAGAGAGAGAGAGAGCACACAAGCAGCAGGGAGAGGCAGACAGAGGGAGAAGCAGGCTCCCTGCTGAGCAAGGAGCCCCGTGTGGGACTCGATCCCACGACACCGGGATCATGACCCGAGCCGAAGGCAGCGGCGTAACCAACTGAGCCCCCCAGGTAATACCTAGACCAACAATGTATTAATAGTATTTGTGATGAAAACAAAAGCCAGAACAAAAGAGCTCACGAAAAGGCATTTCTAAAACACTTCAATCCATAGAAATCATTTGGTTCCAGGCAATCTTGATCGGGTGATCAAAAAGATTTTCAAGGATAAAATCGCCCTAAACAGGGGTAAAACTGGTGGGGAAGAGAGTGGAAACATGAATGCAAAGCAAAAAATTATAATTTTTGGCTTTTGGAGTCGAGTTGTTCACATTTATTTCAAAATAAAAGACGGCCGCTATCGAAATATTGTGTTTTAGACTCCACTGGATGTTTTTTAAAAGAGTAACCGAAGTACTTTATTTAAAAATGTCAGTTTCTTGGGGCGCCTGGGGGCTCAGTGGGTTAAGCATCTACCTTCGGCTCAGGTCATGATCTCAGGGTCCTGGGATCGAGCCCCGCATCGGGCTCTCTGCTCAGCGGGGAGCCTGCTTCCTCCTCTCTCTCTGCCTGCCTCTCTGCCTACTTGTGATCTCTCTCTGTCAAATAAATAAACAAAATCTTAAAAAAAATTTTTAAAAAAGTCAACTTCGTAAGCTACACTCTTTATGATACATTTTGGATTTCAACTAAACAAGCCACGAGGAGGCAGCTCCCTCACCAGCCAGGGTGTGCCGCAGCCAAGAAGGGGTGGGGTGCAGATTAGAAAGGGGGCTGGGCTTTCCTGGTCCCCTCCCCCCGTGAGTGCCCCTCCCCAGACCTTCTGTCCCCGAGGACCAAGAAACAAAGCTCCCCAGAGAAAAATGGCAGTTTTCCAACCAAGGTCAATGGAAATCTAAAATAGGGGTGGTGGCTGGATATATTGGGTCCTTCAGGGTGGGGCGTCTGGGGCTCCTAAGTAGACAGATTTGTCCGATGTAGGTGACAAGACAAAGTTCAGAACTGCCCGGGAGTCAAGGACACCTGACTTCTGTCTGAACAGAACCGAGGGCAGAGCAGCCCCCAAACCGAGGTCTAACTTTGCCCCAAGATCCCCAGGAGCAAAACGTGTGGCCTCCACGGGACCGTTGTGTCCCAGGCCCATGCAGACAGCTGTCCTCCGGCTCCCCCCAGATCCGGAGTGGGATGGGAGCGGGAGGGGGAGAGGAGCCCCAGCCCTGTCAGCTTCCAGGTGAGCTGAGGCTGGCAGGGAAGAGGCTGGGAGTTCTGCAAACGCCAGGACACAGGACGGGGCTGTTCCATTTCAGCCCCAGGAAGCCCCGGCCTGGGGGTGGGACCCACCGGCTCAGAGAACACAGGGCCACCCTCTTCCCCTCCCTGAAGTTCTCCCGGGTCTCCCATTTGGTAGGGAGGGTCCCAGTTCATTCGCTCCTCCCGGGTGAGCACCATCGTGGGCTGACGTCGCAGAACCTTCGACAGAGGCTCAGAGCGGGTGAGTGACTTGTCCAAGGCCTCGCAGCGCGTCCGGGGAAGGGGTTGTCATCTGGATGGACGCAGCCTGTCCCGTTCTCGTCCCTGCCGTTGGCCCCACAGGGACGTCCCTGTCCCTTGACTTGGGGTCTGTGATTGGTTATTCTGTGAGATGCACGAAGTGAGCCAGGTGACAGTTTTTGGATCGTTTCCGGCTTTGCGGTCCCGGCACCAGAGAACGAAAAAGAGAAAGACCCAAGTGGGGCACAGATCTCACGCACAGCCTCAGCAAGTTGTCCAGAACTTTCCCTAGGCCCAGAGAGTCCCTGCTAGGGCATGGGATGTGAAAGGGGAGAAGAAAGGAAGGAGGAGAGGAGCCCAGTTGCCCGGGCGGATGCTGACCTTTGGAAGGACATTTCTTTCACCCCACCTGACCCAGGATGATCCCTCTGAGGGCCCTGCAGGCTGGAGGCGACAGGGATGGGGGTCCAGCTCCCCCCACATCAGTACTTCCCCTCCACCTGCACAGAGCCTGGCTGATTCTCACACCCACAGAAACAAGAAGACCCCCAGAGTTACTGGGGAGAGGGTGGCCTTGGCCTCAGCGTCGGAGATGCTAGGACCCTCTGAGCTCGGGGCCAGAGGAGCCACTTCCCACCGTACCTCCAAGGATAGCCCTCGTCTTCCTGGTGGTCAGCCCCCAGACCCCTAGGGTAGGCACCGTGGGGTGAACTAGGACCCATCCATGGCTGCAGGCCTGCCCACACCCCCAGCACTGACTTCTTCTCTCTTCTCGAATACTCAGGAGTCTCTACCTCTGGGCCTTTGCCCTGCTGTCCCCTCTGCCTGGAGCACCCCAGCCTTCCCGTGATGGGCTCCTATTACCTTTTAGGTGTTGGCTGAAATGTCCCCATGCTGACAACATGCCCCATGACCTCCGAGCTGCAGCCTCCTGCGGGTGTGCTGGTTTGCCCCCCCCCCACCCAGGATGTTGGTTCTCCGGTCAGCGGCTGTCAGACTCAGGCAGGGAGGACAGACCATTGAGTGAGAGGGTATAAACCCCCTGGGCGACCCTTTCCCTCTCTGGCCTCCCACCGTGCACCATGAAACAGGGGGTCATGTTCAGCACACCTGGGTGGGTCCCTTCTGGCTCCAGCTGTCTTTGATTTGTGACGCGAGAAGGGACTGGTAGGGTGCAGGGGGGCGGGTGGTGCATGTTATGATTTTCCAAATGGGAAGCTACAAGGGTGGTAAAATCGGGTCCTGGAGCTTGATCCCCGCCCTGGAGCTCACCAAAGAATTTCACCGACACGGTTCAATCCCCAACACCCGCGTGTGGCAGACAAGGTGGGGACCATGAGCTCCGTCTCACAACAGGGGAAACTGAGGCAGGGAGCAGTGTGGCTGGGAGCTCGGGCCTTGATCCAATGGCCAAAGCGCTTGGGTCCTGGGTCTGCCCTCTGTTAGCTCCATGACCTTGCATGAGCTGCCGAGGGATGCTGACGGGCACAGCCCAGCTTCCCTGCTGCAGGAGGAGAGACCGGGAACAGACCCACCAAGCCTGGCCCCCAACAGCACCCAATAAACGTCCTGGCCACATTCTGGAAAGGTGCTGGGGTTCGAGGTCTGGTCACGCATCTAACCCTCATGCTCCCCACAACTGTGTGAAGGTGGATCCCGGGCACGGAGAGGCGAGCAGAATGTCCATGGTGACACGGTGTGGGAGGGCAGTGAGGTCACGGGCCGGGCCTGTCTGGTCTAAGTGCTAAAGACGCATCCTCCCCTTCTAATCCCCCAGAAGCTGTTGGGCATGAGCACTCTGAGTCCTCTGTTTGCAGATAGGGAAACTGAGGCATGGCTCTCCGATTCTCCCCGACTTGAGTGTCTAATATGTACATAGATGTCCCTACCCGTCTATCCCTAGGGCAGACTCTCTACTGATCCTGCACCTGTCACTCTGCCGGGGCTGGGTCAGCCCCCACGTAAAAGAGACACCAGGAGAGTAACGAGGGACAGGTCCCGTGAGCTCCCTAGAGCCATCGAATTCCGAGATGGAAAGGAGAACAGTGGTATTTCGTCCCTATGGGACAGAGTCCGGAACCGGGGTTGGGGGGTGGGCAGGTCGGGGCAGGGATGAGGTTCGTGTTCATCGGGGCAGGCATTCGGTTTGGGAAGAGGACAGTTCCAGAGATGAACGGGAGTGCTGGATGCCGGACAGGGAACGTGCTTCACGCTACTGAGCTGGGCGCCTAGAACGATCAAGATGGAAAATGTTATGTGTATTTTACCACAGTAGAAAACAAAAAACAAAAACAAAAAACAAAAAGCTACAAGGAATGGGAGGGATCTCCCCTGTCTTTGGATGTCCGAAAGAAAGCAAGTGTCCCCCGTTTCTTGGGGTCTTTTGGATTGGTGTAGACGCGTCTATACCAACGGCCTTACCCTCCTCCTTGACGTTTGCAGAGAGGATCTATTGTGAGGGCCGCGGGCAGGGAAAGCAGTGAAGGGGTTTGCCAAGCTCCCCCAGCTCCTGGGCCCTCCCTGTCCCACCCAGGACGGGGATCAAATTTATACCCTGCATTTCGTTATCGGGAGTAGCGTTAAGCCAAGTGAGTTCTTAACAGCTGAGTGAGTAGTTCTGAGAAGCCCTCTCACTCCTAGAAGACATTGGCGGGGCGGGGGTGGGGGGAGGGGGTTCTGGAGGTTAGAGAAGGTCATGGGCAGGAGGGCTCAGCATGGAGCCTTCCTTCCATCCCTCTGGTCCTCGGCAATGATGCAAGGTGAGCCCCTCCCCCACCCCAGGATAAAGACATGCAAATTCTGACCCGTCATTTGGAGCCAGGCTCCACTGGAACCTCACAGGGCTTGCTGCCCAAGCACCAACTGTCCTGGTAAGGCTGACATCCAGCCCCCCTCTCCCGCCCAGGAGGCACTGCTGTGCCCATTTGACAGATGGAGACACTGAGCACCATCAGAAGTGCAGCAGCCAATGTTCCAGGGCCGACAGGGAGGGAGCCTGGGTTCAACCCTGAAGCAGGAGGCTGAGAGCCCAGACTGTCCACGGGGACCCCCACATTTCCTCGGACCCCAGGTCCTTGGTGAATGGGGGTCCCTGGCTACGTGAACAAGGCCCATTTGAAGTCCTCAAGGAGGCTGGATCTGGAAACATTAGTCACCTTGGATCAATGGTTCCTTCAGGTTCAAGGGAAAAAAGTCTGTGGGAGATGGGGGTGGGCGAGGGGAGGACCCCGAGAAGGGATCCTGCCACACCCCTCACCTGATGGCTGACAGATCCTTGCTCTGCTTCGGCTAGCTCCGCCGGATGCTTGAGGGGGCCTGCAAAGGTAAGGACGGGCTCGGGGACCCACAGTGAGCTCCCAGCTCCCGACACCCCTGCTGGCTGTCGGTCCCTCTCAGGACAGTCGCCAAGAGCACCCACTGTGTGTAGGTGGGCCGGGAGTTCTGGGAGAGGGACCAGAAGAGCCAGCAGCCGAATTCCTGCACGGAACTCGCTGGCAAAGAGAAGCCCTGGGGAGGATGCTCCTTGCTGGGGTCCTGGGAAGAGGGACCACACCCTGTGAAGACTCGGCCGGGAGGAACCTCCTGGGCCCAGAGGGAGACGGAAAGGACTTGGGACTTGTCTCTCGGTCCCCTGCATGGGAACCCTAGCCAGAGTCATCTTCTTGGACCAAGATCCGAAGTCTCATCTGGGGGGCCCCGGTCCCCACCGCAGCTCTGGAAGGCCCGGGCCCGGGTGGGCCCTGCTCCGGGAGGCTGCGGGCCCGGAGCGAGCAAAGAGCCACGCGGAGGAGGCTGGAGACCGGGTTCCCATCCTGCCACGGCTCCCCTGCCTGGGCTTCAGGACAAGACACCTCAAACCTCCCAGGTCCCCTCTAGTGGGGTGAATGAGCCCCAGTAGGGTTCAGAAGTTGGGTCCAAGGGCTCCTCAGGCAGGAACGGGTGGGCGCTGAGAGAGGCTGAAATGGCCTGGGGATGTCTCTGGCCATAAGAGCACGGGCAGCCGTGGGGGGTCTAGGACCCGGCAGCCATGGCTGGGCAGGACCTGCTGGCAGGTGGCAGCAAGGCCCCTCAGGCACCACAGAAAACAGGGACTTCCACACCTGAGTGAGCCAGCACTGGCTGGGCCTCTGGTGAGTCCTGCCCCCATGAGGCCATAATGGGCGCAGAGGGGAGTGGTGACGGCAGGCGTGCAGGGTGGAGTGCTCCAGAGGCTTGGCCTGGGTCCCCACCAGGTAGGGGGCTCCGGTTATGGCCCTCAACGACCCCCCCCATGAGTCAGCGGGGAAGGGACTGCAAATGTCCTGCCCGGCCCTGAGCCTGCCACCTGCGCTTACCTGGAGGACGACGTGTGTAGAAGGTGCAGGGCTGTGGCCTCTCCTGGGCGCACCCCCCCCCCCCACCTCACCCCCTGCATTCCCTTAGGAGCACCCACTGGAGGCACCCTGCCCAAGCGATGCCTCTACCTGGCTTCCAGAATTCCATGTAGGCTGCAGAGGGCCAAACCGCTGGTGTGGGGGGTGGGGTGGGGGGGGGACCTGCCTCCCCCAGCCTCTGGCGCTGGGTTCTTCCTTCCCTGGCAGGTGCTCAGGCGGTGATTGCTCGAACCTACGCCCCAAAACCCAGGCGGGTCTGCCTGGTCCCAGCAAAGGAACCAGGTTCCCGGGAGTGCCTGCGAGGCCCGGCGCTCGGAGTGGCTGCTGGGAACCGAGGGTGCCTGGTTAGGGCCGCACTCCAGCTGCTTGAGTAGAGGCAGAGAAAGGGACAAAGTGCGGGAGGCAAAACTTTGGCCGGGAGGCAGGAGTGGAGGAGACGCGAGGGGCGGGACCAACAGGTCGGGGAGCCGGGGAAGCCCGGGGTGGGGCCGAGGACCCTCCAGGTGGCACTAGCCGCGCTCGGCCGCCGCCTCCCCTCCCCCAGCCAGCCCTGATTGGCAGGCGGCCTGCGACCAGCCGCGAGCGCCGCAGCGCCCCGGGCGCCCAGGCGAACATGAACGGCCCCCCGCGGGAGTAGGAGGGGGCGCCCGGCTATATATAGTGGCTCGGTCGCGGCCGGCCCAGCGCGCAGGGAGGCGCGCACAGCTCCGCGGGGTCCCAGCCCGGGTCGCGCGTGCTGCCCCGCTGCCCGCCCTCCATGCAGCCCGGGTAGCTGCTGGCGCCTGCGGGCCCCGTCCCCTGCCTCCCGCTCCTCCATCGGCCGCGCACTCCCTGCCCCGGCCCCGGTCCCGGCCGTGCGCTCCCGCGGGCCGCCACAGGCGCAGCTCGGCCCCGCGGCTTCCCGCGCGCATCGCCCGAGGTCGGGGATGGCCGGGCCCGGGGCGGCCGCGGCGGCGCTGCTCCCGGCGGTCCTGTTGGCGGTGCTGGCGCCCTGGGCTGGCCGAGGGGGCGCCGCCGCACCCGCCGCACCCAACGGCACGCTGGGCGCCGAGCTGGAGCGCCGCTGGGAGAGCCTGGTGGCGCGCTCGCTGGCGCGCCTGCCGGTGGCCGCGCAGCCCAAGGAGGCGGCCGTCCAGAGCGGCGCGGGCGACTACCTCTTGGGCATCAAGCGGCTGCGGCGACTCTACTGCAACGTGGGCATCGGCTTCCACCTCCAGGTGCTCCCCGACGGCCGCATCGGCGGCGTGCACGCGGACACGAGCGACAGTGAGTGGGGCGGGCCGGCGGAGGGGTCGGGGGGCCCGGGGCAGCGGCCGCTCTTTCCGCCCTGCGCACGGACGGAGGTCCCAGCTCGCACCTGTTGGCTGCCGTGGGAACTGGAACGGACTCCGGTTCGGGTCCCTCCGGCGCAGGGACACAAACACTCTCGGCCCCGGGAGTCCCCAGGGGAGACGGCCTTTGCGCACCCGGGAGAACCGGCCCCGCCTCCCCGCCCTCGGAAGCCCCGGCTCCGGGTGCGGAATTCCAGCGCCTGCGCCCGCGCCCGTGGGCACAAGGCAAACGGCGCGGCCAACCGGCACCCGCGGGCTCGCGGGGCCGCCCGGCTCCTCTTGTCCGGGACTGGGCGCCGCCGCCGCGGGGCCGGGATGGGAGGCCGGCCACTCTGCGCCCGCGCACGCTGGGTTCCGGGGCCCCTTTACGTCCACCTCCACCCTAGAAACGGGGGTCCCGGTGGTTCGCAGGAGGAGGACGGGGTCCGGGACAGGTGGGATGGGCCAGGGTCCCCTGCCCGGGAGTGACCCGCGCTCCGCCCCCAGGCCTGCTGGAGCTCTCGCCGGTGGAGCGAGGCGTGGTGAGCATCTTCGGCGTGGCCAGCCGGTTCTTCGTGGCCATGAGCAGCAAGGGCAAGCTGTACGGCTCGGTGAGTACCTCCGGGGCCGGGAGAGCCCCCGCCCCGCCGCTGCCCTGGCTGGGACAGCACCCGCAGGACCGCAACACCCTTCCACGACTGCCCATGCCTGCATCCCGCCACTGTGGTGGGTCAGGGGATTGGCTCCTCCTTCCCTCAGTACACAAGTACCCGAGGGCAGTGATGGTCACCCCAGGCCTGTCCCAACAAAGGGCAGAGAACCTGGACCCGAACGGTGAAGTTTCTGCTCTCTCTGAGCGGCACCTTCTAGTCCATGAAGAGGGGCCATTGGCAGCCCTTCCCTGTGGCCTCTCTCTGGTGGGTTCCAGAAGGCAGGACTGCAGACTGTAGGGGATCGCGTGTAGATGAGATTCTCTGGCCGCCCAGGTGCCAGGCAGGTGGCTGGAGCCCCAGCGGCCATGAACTGGCCACTTAGATCCCTCTGGGGGTCTTGGCACCTCAGCTTCCCAGGAGGGACCTCTCAGCCAGAGCAGGGCTGGGTCAGAAAGGAGCCCCTGACAGGTGGCCTTCAGGGTTCCTTAAAGGCCTGGAGGGGGCCCCACCTGACACTGTCCCCTCTCCCTCCTAGCCCTTCTTCACAGAGGAATGCAAGTTCAAAGAGACCCTCCTCCCCAACAACTACAACGCCTACGAGTGCTACCGATACCCAGGCATGTTCATCGCCTTGAGCAAGAATGGCAAGACCAAGAAAGGGAGCCGAGTGTCCCCCACCATGAAGGTCACCCACTTTCTCCCCAGGCTGTGACTCCCAGGGTCCTGCGTCAAAGTTCTGGGCAGTCAGGAGACGTTCTTCAGATGGACGGTCTAATGCAAGAGCAGGTGTAGGATACTTAAATTAATTATTTAAATGTGTATATATCGCCACCAAATTATTTATGGTTCTGTGGGTGTGTGTTGTATTTTTCTGGGGGGGGGAAGACAGTGACCCCCCAAACCCCCAACCCTGAGTTTTCTGGGTAAGACGGTGAAGACCTTTCCACTGGATGTATTTAACTTACCAAACAGTTGTCACAAATGTGCTGCTACTCTGTGTTTAAAGATGATGACATCAGACCCCCCGTCTCAGCCGGGCTCCGCAGGGCTCCCCGCACTGCGGTGGTGAGCATCTCCGCGTCTGGAGAGGCCTTCGCCAGGGCTTTGGAGCCAGCGAAGGGACCCTCCCCGCCCCGGCTCTGCTCCTAGCATCCCCCAGCGCCCAGCTCCTTTGTGCCCCGCTGCTGTTACGGGACATATCGCCTTACTTTGGGTACCGAAAATGCACTGTGGGAGTGCCCCGCTGCCCCTCTGTTTTTAGATCTGCCAAGACTGACCTTTGAACTTCGCTGTAGTCAATCTTCCTCCATCTCCCCGATGGGGGAGAGACTCTTAGACAACTTTATAAACTCCTGTTTTCCTTTTTTGGATCAGCCGCAGCCTGTGGTTCTCTGTGGCCACTGGGGAAGAGGCAAGAACAAAGCAATTTTGTAAATCTGACGGAAAGGCACGGATGGCCCGCCGGAAAGCTGGTCACCGACCAATGGGTGTGTTTGCCAACCACAACCAAAATCCTAGTGATAAAATAGCGATAGCTGGTACTTCTGATAAGTGATAGAATGTAGGTTTTTGGGGTTTTTTTTGTTTTGTTTTCTGTTGTTTTGTTTTCTTTAAATGTGCTTCCCGGTTCTTGGGGAAGATTTGGATTAGAACTATGGAACTAGCTGTATATTTTCGGTGAAATGTCCTTGTCATTGTGCAAAAACACTGAATGCAGTGTTTGCACGGGGAAGGTGCTGCTTCTCTCTGTCGCATTCCCCGAAGAAGCGGATTTCACATCTACCTCGAAAGCCCTTAACCCACTCACCCAACCAGATCTGCAGAAGAGCTCACACCCGGGGCAGGCGTGGGCCTTTGCAAGAGGCTCTTTTTCCAAATGTGGCCAAAGAGGATTGCAGATAGGGTCGGTGCGCCCCATTGAAACCTTGTCACGTTTGAGCTATCTTTACCCTGTGATTTACTTTTAGTAAGGATAATCATGGTGAAAATATTTGCAGACAGCTGTTAGAGTGCACTGTATGGTCATCAAGTAACCTTATATTTTTTCTTTATATATTTTACAAATGGAACCCCTGTCGCCGCAGCCGAGGTGGAAAGGGGCAGGACCGGTGATGTTTAAAAAAAGTCCCGAGGTGACGGCAAACGTTTAATTTTAATGAATGACTTTCTGGCGTTTATACGAAATGACCTTAGCTCACTACCAGACATGCTCCGAATGTTTTGTCAAGACTTTAATGCTCTCCGAGGATGTTTCTGAACTGCCTCCCGAATTAACTTTGTGGGAGTCTCCAGACAGCAAGACTGGAAAAGGCTGATTGGAGTTCGTGTCTTTCACATTCCTTTCTTAAAAACGCTGTGTTCCGATGCGAGTATCGGCATCAGGCACTGTCCCCGAAACCGAGGCCAAGAGGAGGAAGGAAGCCGCTTGTGAAGCCGGAGGGCTGGGCTGTGTACATCGTAACCTGCCGTCTGCGCAGTGAAATAAAAACGTTTTCAATGTTAAACTGCGTGCTAGAGTCCAGGAGCCTCGAGGAGATGGGGATGCTCCGGTCTCTGCTCTGATCGTGGGGGGCGGGGCCGGGACGCATGGCCTTTCGGGGTTTCGAGAACTCACCCCGTATTTAAGCCTTAGCTGCCCGGGACGATGGTACGGAGTCTCGTCTCAGAGCCCCGTCCGCTGGTCGGGAATTAGGATGTCTTAAGGGCAGAATGTGGTCACCCTGGGCCGCTGGTGGCTCGTCAGCGAGTCACATGGGAAGCGTACGGCGATGTCATCGGACCTCTTGAAATACTGCAAAGTGTTTGTGTTGCTGTGATGGGATTTCAGGTTTCTGTATTTCCCGCCGTTTGCAGAATCTGTAGTTTTATACAGGTACTGACCCCTGTTGCCATGTATGTGCTGTGCACACGGACCGCACCCGAATAAATGGAAACGCTTGTCAGGTTCAAAAAGAACCCTGTTGGACTTGATGTAAAGAACCAGGGGAGGTCCTGAAAACGATTAAAACCTGCCTGGAAATGCCGAGCTCTGGCTCCCTCCCGCCTCCCAGTGTCTATTTGAGGCCTCGGCCTTGCCTGGCTTCGGGTGGGGGAGATGAATTTTCGCCAGCTGTGTCCGCACAAATGTGGCCTTGAGGACGGGAGCCTAGTGGGGTGCGAGGACTCGGAATCCTGCAGTTTGTTCCCGTGGTGGGGCCAATGCACACCATCCCCACCAAAGCTCGGGCGGATTACCCAGGAATTTCCAGAGCGTGCCAGTCCCAGGAAGGGCATGGATGAGTTCGTGAACACGGGTGTGTAACTAGTCTCTCCTGGGATGTGGTAGAGATAGTGTGGACTGCAGTAAAAACAAAACCCTAACCCTAAGGGGTCTAGAATGTGGATTTCTCTCCCCCCAACAGAACAGGTCCGTCCCATGACAAACAGACCCCAAAAAGGCAAGCAAGGCTTCAGGATCTTTAATTGTACCTGTTCTGCTGTCCAAGACTTTCTCTTTCCCTTCTTTTCGATGCCCGTGACTGAGACGTGCCCAAGAAATGGGCAGGCTGTGTTTTGGGTTAAAATTTTGGAGCCCCTAGTCCCCAGAATATGAGCTTGTTTGGAAATAAGAGTCTTTAAAGAGGTAACTGTTAAAGTGAGGTCATTAGGGTGGCCTTCGATCCACGGGCGGGGTACTTCTAGAAAGTTCACGTACAGGGAGGAGGTCCTGAGAGGGAGGAGGCTGGGGTGCATCCCCACGAGCAGAGGAATGCTAGAGAACACCGAAAACTGCCAGCAACCAGGAGGACGCCCCAGAGCAGGTTCACCCTCACGGCCTCAGAGGATTTGGGGGCTTCCCAGCCTCCAGAAAGGGGACACCTACGTTCCCGTTGTGTCAAGGTGCCCACTGTGCTCCGTCTGTCCCTGCAGCCCGAGAGAAGCTAGTAAGGGCGCCTGTATTTCTTGGGGGGTGGAGGGCAGGGGCAGTGAGGACTGGAGCAGTGACAGACGTCTGGGCTTGGCTGGTCATCTCTGTCTCTCGTGGTCCCCAGAACATCTCTGGCCGGACATGGAAGGCTTCGTCCCGCTGCTGGGACGAAAGCCTGCCAGGCCCAGGCAGAATCCCACAGCTGGACTGGGGTTCCAGGGTGCAGGTGGGCCCGGAGGCGGACAGAGAGGGCACGCTCGCGGAACACGTACCTGCTGCGCACCTACTATGTGCGGGCACCGTGCCGGGTACTCAAGTGAGGAGAGGGAAGGTCCTGGTCCCCACAGGGCGCCCCTCACGGTGAGGGAGGCGGTCCCACGTGGGAGGCGGGGAGGCATCTGGCAAGGTAAAGGGAAGGAGGGTCACGCAGGGAGGCAGGTGGCCCACCATGGCCTCGCTTCAAAGTGGTTTTGAGCCGAGACTCGAAGGCGCGGAGGGAGGAGACCATTCTGGGAGAGCATCCCCCGCCGAGGGGATAGCCAGGGCCAAAGTTCTGAGCGGGAGTCGAGGGGCGGGTGGGCAGTGCCAGGACGTGGGAGTCCCCTGTGGCTGGAGCGCTGGGAGGGGTCGGGAGGCCAGAGAGGCCGGTCGTGGGGACCGAGCAGGACACAGCCCAGTGGGAGAGTCGATCGTGGGGTGGCAGGAAGGGGTGTGGGACGGGGGCCCGTGACCACAAGCAAAGACGCTGAGGACAAAGGCAGGCTCTGGGGTACCTTCCGTGGCCTGCGTCGCTCACACCTGCCCTCCTCAGGGACCCAGCCTCAGGCCCACTGCCTCCCAGCTGGGTGACCTTGGACCAGCCCCGTGACCGCTCTGAGCACAACAAACACTAATGGCTGCCTTTTGTTATCCTTAATCTCCAAAAAGAGATGGTCGTTACAGTCTTCACATCCCAATCCCAATCCGTTTTACTGTGTTCGGGAGTCCTGCGAGCAGGGGCCCTCCCGTGGGCGTGCCGGGCTCCTCCGAAGGCTGGGCCACGCTCCAGATTCCTCCTCCGTGCAGCCCGCGCGGGTTCACGCCTGCCTGAGTGGGAGGGGTCGGGCCTCCCCCTCTCCTGGTCTTGTCTTCGTCGGCAATACTTTCTAGTTCATAATGGGAGTCCTACGTGCTGCTTAAAACAAAACAAAACGAACAAAAAGCGTGGGGCCACACGGAGCCTGTCATGGGTGGGGGCGGGGAGAGCAGCTTCCCAGGGCCAAGGCCCCGCACTGGCCTGCATGGGGGAGCGACTAGGCCACCAGAGACCCAGGATCTCAGACCCGCTTGCTGGACACTGGGACGCCCCCTCCCCGCTGGGAGCCTCAGCCCCCACGTGTCCACACCCTAGAATATCCAAATCCATCCACCTGCCCCAAAACACAGACAGACCCCCGAGTCGCCCTCCCCTGCTCCCACCGCCCAAGGTCCCTCCCTGCGTAGAGTGGGGCTCCCCTCATTGGCTCTAAAATCTGTTTTTCTGTCTCTACATCTCATGGCCTTCCTGTGTCTCTGAAGTTCCCTCATCTTACAGGGACACGGTACCGGGTCTAGGGCCCACCCGAAGCCGCTAGGACCCGATAATTACGTTTGCAAAGACCCTGTTTCAAAACTGATCCAGTCCCAGATTCTGGGGGGACGTGAGTTTCGGGGGAGGGGCGAGGGTGCACTAATCCACCCAGGACACCAGGTTGAAATCACAACTCAAAGGTCATCCATAAGGACCGAAGAATGAACCCGTGTCGATTTTTTGGAAGGTCGAGAGCCTGGGGTACCCGAGGCCCTGACTCAGGTTAGCTAGTCTAGTCATTCGGCAGACACTGTTCAGATCACCACCACCCCCCACCCACCCCATCCCAAACAGCCTCGTCTTCCCATCACAGGCTCCCTGGTGTCTTAGCCTGGGATGGGGATTCCTAAGCAAGAGGGAAGAGCTTTTGGGGGAAAAAACCTGTTGAAAAAAAATGAGGGCATCCGAGCAGGGCCTGGAGAAAGGGAGAGAGATGTGATTGCAGCAGGGTCTGGGGTGTGAGTGGGATGCTAGGGCCGTCCCACCTGAAAGCCTGGGGTCCCTGCTTTTGCACGGCCTCACCCTTCAGGCCCTGCCTGCAGGCTGCCCCTGCACTTCCAGGCCCGGCGGCTTCTTTCCAGGAAAGGCGAGGGGATAGAGCACGGGGACCTGGCCCTTAGCCGCTGGGGGATGAAGGCCCCTGGCCAGGGGATCTGGGTGGGGGCCACCGGCATCCGCCACACCCAGCAGTTCTGCCTAACTCTCCGCGGTTATCCAAGGAGTCAGGAGTTAGTCATTCCTTGCTTGGAGCCGGCAGGGTTTGTGCACGGTTCCTGGGTCCTACCAGGTGCTCACGCAGGCACAGCTGAGGAGCCTGTCCTGCCATCCAGGCATGCGAAGTTCACTGCGTGTTCTCCAAGGGTCAAGGTCACACACCAGCCCCCACTGACCGGGAGACCAGGAGCAGGAGCCCGCTGCCCGTCAGGGAGCAGACGGCGGGGCTCACGAAGAACTTCCCGGAGTCGGTGTCTGCTGGCGTAGACCGCACCCAGGGAGTGCCCCTCCACACGCGCGGCGGGATGCTGCAGGATCCGAGAATCGCTAATAAAGCCAATCAGAGTAAAGAACAAAGACCGTATTCAGAACCAGCTTCCTCACTCACCTGCTTGCCGCAGCCCCTCCCCTTTATTTTTATTGTAAAACAGAAGTTGACCAGTTCCGGGAAGCTCAGTCGGTGGGGCATCGTCTTCGGCTCAGTTGGGGTCTTGGGGTCCTGGGATTGAGCCCCGTGTCAGGGAGTCTGCGTCTCCTTCTCTCTCTGCCTCTCCCCCCAGGCCTCCGCACTTCGTTCGTGCTCACTCTCAAATAAAATTTTTAAAAAGCCCACCATCTTTTATTTTTTTTAAAAAAATATTTCATTTGTTTTATTGGCGAGAGAGAGCAACCATGCAGGAGCTGGGGGAGGGGCGGGCAGAGACAGAGGGAGAAGCAGGCTCCCCGCTCAGCAGGGAGCCCGATGCGGGGCTCGATCCCAGGACCCCGAGATCATGACCTGAGCCAAAGGCAGAGGCTTAACCCACTGAGCCACCCAGGCGCAACCCCCCCCCCCCCGCCCTCCCCCGCTATCACCATCTGAACCATTTGTAAGCAGCAGAGTTCGGTGCTATTGTTAACACTTTCCCTCCGTCGGGCCAGCATCTGTCCACACCACTTTCTCATCTTTTAAACCGAAACTCTGTTCCCCTCCCCCAGCCCCTGCCACCCACTGCCCTACTTTGTCTCTATGAACCTGATGACTCTGGGGAATCCCACAGGATTGGTCCTTTGGTGTCTGTCCAGCGTGGGGCACTCAGCGCAACGTCGAGGTACCTCCGTGTTACAGCAGGTTCTCGTCTGAAGGCGGGATGACGTCCCGTCGTGGGGACCAAGCACATGCAGCTTACACATTCCAACACCGAGGGACAGGCGGGTGGCTTCTACCTTCTAGCCATTGTGAACAAGGCTGCCGTGAACATGGGTGTGCACACATCTCTTCGGGATCCTGCTTTTAACCCTTCTGGGGATAAGCCCCAGAAGCAGAGTTGCGGGACCCCGCGTAATCCTAGTTGTAACGTTTGCAGGAACCGTCCTATAGCGTCTCCCCCGCGCGGCTCACCTTCCCTGCCCACCGACAGGGCGCAGGGCTCCAGCGTCCCCGTCTCCTTGACCGCCCCCCCATTCCCGCTGGGTGTGGGATCTCATTGTGGTGTTGATTTGCGTTTCCCTGAGGATTAGCGATGTGGAGTGCCTTTTCATTTGCTTATTGGCCTTTTATTTCTCTGTCTTCTTCGGAGAAGTGTCTGTTCAGGCCCTTTGCCTGGTTTTTAATGAGCTTGTCTTAGGGTTTCAGTTCTCTGTGGGTTCTGGGTACCGACCTCTTACTAGATACACGACGTGCAAACATTTTCTCCCATTCTGGGGGTGACTCGACTCTGTCTTTTCATGCATGGGATTTTAAACTTCTCACGATGTTCAGTTTGTCTCTTCTCTTTCGTGGTCTGTGCCTTTGGTGCCGCATCCAAGAAATCCTTGCCACGTCCAACATCGTGACGTTTCTGCCCTACGTTCTCCTGCAAGGGCGTTACCGTTTCAGGCCTTTCACTGAAGTCTCCGTTTGACCCATTCTTAATTTATTTCTGTACGTGGTGCTGAAAAAGGGCCCTTGTTTTTTAAATGGCAGGTGGTTTGCTCACTCCCAAGCCTCTGTTTCTCTGCAGTCCGTGCGTTTTGTGGTGAGCTGTGTCCTCCTGCAGGTGGGGACAGACTGAAATGTCCCCTGGGATGAGGCGGAGGTGCGGAGGTGCTTCTTGCGGGTCTTGTCCCCCGTGTGGGTGACTCCTTGGTGCCCCTGGGCAGAGGCCAGGGTGCCGTGGGAAGTTCTCTGCCAGAGGTGATCTGCAACCTCTCCTCCCTGCACCCCCGGCACACTCACACACACACACTCACACGCACGCGCACACACGTGGGGTTGACCAGATGACCTGATGAGTTTCAGATTGTACCGTGAGGTCAGCCCGGACTGCAGTGGTCAGGCCAGCACTCTGGATCCTAAGCCCCGATCTCACCTTTGCCCCTCTGGCCTGGGCAGTAGCTCTCGGAGGCTCCCCCACATGGTTCCTGAAATGTCCGTGTTGTCCCCCACTGGACTGTCCAGCTGGGGGGCTCTAGGCTGGCAGCTGCTGGGGGGAAGGCCTGGGTCTGGGGTGAGTTTTGAGACTGAACCCCGCCGACTCCCGTTCCTTCAGCCGTAGGATGGAAATCGTACTTGTAAGCCCTTGCCGTGCTCCCCAAACCTCACGTGCCCCAAGGCCACCAGGGGCTCCGGGCTCCCAGCTGCATGAGCGCTGCTTTATGGGGCGTCTGGGTTCCACCGGCCTGACTTTAACCCCTACCTACACACCCCATGTCCTTTTCGTTTACCTCATTATCCTCACCGCCAGTCCCTTTCTTATTTAAATGATTTCGTTTTTAAACCCGACAGCCCCAGCTTACATGGAAAAACGGGGTCCCTTGCCAGACACTGGAGGTCACCCAGGAAAACAGACACAAAATGCAAGTTTCAGCAGCCGCTGGAGGCCGGGAGCCTGGGCTCACTCCTTCTTTTTTTTTCCCCCTTTTTTTTGTAAAGGGAGATTTGCAAGTGTTAGAGATGTGTTAAGGGCTCACTATCACCAAACAGAAACTTTCTCCTCCTAATGGGCCTGGCCTCAAGGGACCACCTCTCGGTGACATTCCCTGTGATTTAATGCCACTCGGGTCCCACCTAAAATCAGGTCCCCTGCTAGGGGCCAGCAGGACGCTCTGCCCTTGGATCCTACCTTCTTAATACACACAAAGGGCAACGGCGGCCGGGTCTCTGGGTGGACGGGGAGCTGAACCCCAGGGCGTCCTGCTGGCCTGTGTCTCCTCCGGGACAAGTGGCCAGACTCTGGGATAAAATAGAAAATGGTAGATGGAGGCTTCTGGAGGTTTTTGAGCGGCCGTGACTTCTTCACTCTCCTCCCGCTGACTGTCCCCTCCCCTTCTGACTGCTCCCCCCAGCCCAGCAAGTGCCCTGGATGCCTTCCAAGCCTGGGTGGTGAGAGGCCGCCCAGCCTCTGTCTTGGTCATGGGACCCCTCGCGCCTGCAGCCTGGGGCTACCGTGTCAGGGCCCGTTCTCCCCGCCGTCCAGCGACAGTCCTTGCTGTGCCTGGAGTTCCCGCCATCCCAGTCCAGGCCAAGGACAAGGAAAGAAACCTCCAGCCACTTGTCTTCCTCCAACGGAGACTCCGATATCTTGCGGCAGAATGAGCTACCCTGTTGTGTCCGTCCAACAACAGACTCTGTTAGCCCAGGAGGATGGTTGTTGCCTTCCGCATGAAGTTTCGGGGGAGTTGGTTTTAGGGCAGGGGATGGGGGGGAGCAGATCCGGTGGGGCGCACCCCCGGCTCTCTCCGCGGCCCGCTCGTTCCCCGGGGGCCATGGGCCGTGCAAGGCACGCTGGACGGGCGGGCGTGTGTCTCCTCACTGTTGGGAGGGGAGCACGGACCCCTGGTGGAGAGCAGGGCTGGCTTCTCTGGGAGGCTTTGGGCAGAATCCAGGCTTTCCCTGTGCCCTGACGGAACTCCAGCCTCAAAAACCAGCAAATCCTCCGAGGGTCTCCCAGAAGGCACATGGCACACGGTCCCTTCTGAGCCCTGAGGACCGGGGCGGGGGACCCACAGGCAGGATGAATTATTCCGAGTCCCAAGGAGCCCAGAGACTGTCCCTGGAGTCTGAAGAGGGGATGGTTGGCCCCTTACCTCAGGCAGGTGCTGCGGGGCTGTCAGGGACCCTCACCTTCAGTGAGTTTTAAATGTTCAGTAGATGGATTTTTTTTTTTTTTTTTGAAGGATGATGGCTGAGTCTTCCGTCTGCAGGACCACCCAGAGGAAATTTCCTCCAGCTAGTCCATTTCCCTGCCTTCCTTGGGTCCTGCCCCCGGGCCTTTGCACACTCCCGTCTGCCCTCTGGGGACCAGCTCTTCTTCCCATGAGCTCACTCTGGGCTCCAGCTCCTTCATAGACCTCACGGGGTAAGCCGGCCCTCCCTGTCCCTCTCCCCTTGGGGCAACTGCGTCGTCTGAGATGACTGTATTCATTTCTTTTTGCATATTTAGGGTCTGTCCCCTCTTTGCGGCCCCCTCTTAGCTAAGTGCACTGCTCCGTGGCTCAGGCCTTGCCTGTCTGGTACAGTGCCGCACCCCGGGGGGCGGGCAGGGCACACAGGGGACCCTCAGTGGGTGCTTGTTGCATAAACGACACGAAAACACGACATCTGAACGTCTAGCGGTGACTGGACTGGAAGTGTCGCATGTGGCTCGGGACAGCTCTTGGAAGCGGAAGAAATGTGCTTTAAGGAAACAAGAGGAATCACTTGACTGACGCTTGTCGCTTTTTGCACGGACCCAACTCGTTAGATGTAAAGGAAACCCTGTCTCCAGCCCACAACCCCAGCACCGCTCTCCCTTCACATGGGTAAGTGGGACAGAGACGCAGATCAGATTACGTGAGATCCTGATTAAGTGCTGGACGCGCCCGTCTTGGTCTCTCCCGGTGTCAAACGGCGCAGACTGGCGGGTCCTGGAAGGGCGTGCGGGGCGTTCTCCGGTCCAAAAGGACAGGCAGACTCCGCCCCCCGGTCTTCCTCGGGAGTGACTCTGCTCCGTGTCCCTGACTCACCTGCAACCATTTCCGAAACCGACAGGTGTCCGTGGCCCGCACTTCGGGAAACACAGAAGTGGACCCCAAACTCAGCAAAGACGTGAAGGACGGGACTCTGAGACACCGCCGTGCTCCGGACCAGGCCGTAGCAGATGGTCCTGCTTCCCCGGAGTGTTCTCAGGGGTGGAGCACGGACCTGGCCACAGAGAAAGCTCCGTTACCCCCTGCCCCTCAGGAAAATTATGGTGTAATAAGGGGATAAGTGAGCAAGGATGAATTTTTCAATTTCTACCTTTGGAAAAAAGAAAAAGGAAAAGACTGGCTGCTAAATTAGCCCCAGGCCCTTCCTGTGCCTCGGAGTCGAGCTCCCCCGTGCTTGAATCTGGGCTCTGCCGGATGGCCTGCTGCCATCAGGGGGACAGCAAGCGAGCAGAGGCACGGGGACCCCCGTGGCCCTCACCCGAAGGAGCCCAGGCTGGCCGGCGGGGGCTGGGCCGCGTGGCCCATCATCCCTGCCCCTGTCCCCACAGCCAGCCCGTGAGCAAGGCGGTGTCTGACAGTCATCGTGCGGGCCAGAGGGAGGAGGAAGGCACGGGCATCTGTACAGACGGCAAGGTGAGCCCAGAGCAAGGTGTGGGGACGGACCGGCTGGTCCCTGCCTCCCCAGACACACTCACACCTCCCAGGGAGGCCCCTGGCCTCTTCCCAGCTCTTTGACACCAGTCCTGGGACCTGGGGTTTCCAGAGGGGAGCAAACAGTACCTGGAGAAAAGCCCAGAGCCTGCCAAGCCCCCCTGACCCTTTGAAAGCAGCCCCAGGGCCGGCCTGATTTGTACTTCAGAGCTAATGTGATTAGAGTTGAGATTGTCACCAGCCTATGCTAATGGCTTCAAACAGGCCCCAGTCACCTTCTGGAGCCTGGTGTCTCCAGAGCTCAGGGGGGTACCACAGGCTCTGGAGGGCTCTAGAGTTCTGGGTGGGGGGGTGCTCTGGAGGCCTCTAGGAGGCTCCAAGGGTCTCTAGGGAGCTCTAGGAGACTTTGGGGGGCTCTAGGAAGTCCTGAGGGTCCTGAAGGACGCAGAAGGTCTCTGGGGAGCTCTGAGGACTGTAGAAGGTTCTGAGGAGTTCTAGGGAACTCTAGGAGGGTCTAGGGGGCCCTAGGGGCTCTGGGGAACTCTGAGGGACTCCAGGAGGCTCTAGGGGGCTCCGGGGAGCTCTGAGGCCTCCAGGGGGCTGTAGGGGGCTCTGAAGGGTTCTAGGAAGCTCTAGGAGGTTCTAACGGGGCTCTGGGGACTCTGAGGGGCTCTAGGGAGCTCTGGGGGGGCTCTGGAGGGCTCTAGGAGGCTCTGAGGGTTCTGGAGCCCTAGGAGGCCCTGGAGGGCTCTGGGCAGAGCCTGGGCTAGGTCTGGGGTCCCCCTTTTGCTGAGGTCCTTGCTCTTGGGTCTTACAGCAAGGCCCTAAAGCCCCACGAGGCGGTTGCCTCATTTCACAGGTGAGGAAAGTCAGGATAAAGGCGAGAGTTTGCCTGGCCGGTGTGTGGAGGGGCACCAAATTGCTTTAACCCCAGGTTCTCCTTAAACCTCTTCTCCCCACTGAGAGGCATAAGAGACTCTCCAGGCTGGAAAGATAAGGAGGTTCACAGGTGTCTGGGCCTCCTCTCCACGGAGCGAGTCAAAGAAGTCAAAGGGTGTTTTGTACAAGTGTCCTGGGGCAGCTGTGACAAATGACCGCACGCTCGTGCCTAAACCTAGAGAAGGTGACTCTCTCCCACCTGGAGGCCGGGAGTCTGAGATCAAGATGTGGGCGGGGCCGTGCTCCTTCCGGAGGCTCTGGGGGAGGCTCCTTCCTGCTCCTCCTGCTTCTAGGGGTGGCTTCGCCGTTCCAGCCGCTGCCTGCGCCGTTCCAGCCGCTGCCTGCCTCCGCCGCCGTCTTCCCGGGCCTTCCCTGTTCCATCGCTGCTTCTGCTTCTCCTTCTCTCACCAGGACACCTGCCGTTAGGTTTGGGGTCCCCTCTAATCCAAGATGGTTTCACCTCAAGACCCGCACCGTAAGGACATCTGCACAGACCTTTTTTCCAAATAAGTTCACATTCATAGGGGCCTTGCGGGGGTTAGAACTTGGACACGTATCCTGGGGGGCACAGACAGAAGGAGGAGCCCATCCCCACCTCAGCCAGCCTCCTGGGCTCCCGATGGAAGAGGGGGAGAGCCGCGGCTGGCCCCACCCAGTGCCGTGGCCCTGGACATGGAGACATGGCAGACGGAGAGGGGCAAGCCAGGGCATGGGCACTGTATGCGATCAGAGCAGAGACATAAGCTGGTGGGGGGGGGTGAGGGAGGTTGGGGGTAAAAACCATAGCTCTCTTCATCCAGCCCACCAGGTCCCTGCTGCATTCCCAGCCCCGCCTCCCAGCCTGCCTGTCCTTGCCTTACACCAGGACCAACCGGCCCCAGGACCTTTGCACCTGCTCACTCAGCCTGGAGTGTTCTGGCCCCAGACCTTCACAGATGGGCTCCCCTGCCACCAAGAGCCTCCTCCCTGATCCCAGCTAAAGCTCCTTCCCACCGCCCCTGCCTTAGCGCCTTCCGAAGCCTGATCAGCAACCCAAACCATCGAATTCATGTCTATTGTGGGTCCTCCCCAGACTCGGAGCCCCATGAGAGCAGGTCCGGGCCCACCTTCTGCGTCTCCTTCACCACCGCAGTCCCAGTGTCTGGAAGAGCGTCTAGCGGCAGGGGACAAGGCTGAGTGAAGGGGTGAGCACAGAGAGGCCTCCCACAGCCCTGCAGACTGCTCACAGGCAACTCTCGTCTGGGACAGTGGCCCTGTCTGCTATGCAGCCTCTGACGACCTTGGGGACATTCTGGTCCTGGCTCCCAGCTGGGCCCCTGCACCCCGGGATAGCTTGGTCCATCCAGGTCAGAGCTGGGGAGTCCCCAGGAGGGCCCAGCTGCCTTCACACCTGGCAGGCAGGGTCATCCTGGCTGCTGGCTGGAGTCTGTGGTGCCCTACATGGAGCCTTTTGGTGAGAAATGTGCATTTTTTGGGAGCAACATGGCCTCAGGAAATCTCCGTCTATTCATGTGCAAACATCCATCTGGTCTCTAGTGCTGGGTTCCACTGGGAAGGTCAGAGGGAGCAGGGGGGACAGAGGGACCTGAAGCCACTGAGGGAGAGAGAGAGGGGAGACGCTGGGCTCTTGGGTCTGGGGCGATGGCCCCTCTCCCCTGGGCCTCTCGCACAGTGGGCCACTGGGTCCCCAGACTGCTGCACCCCTGCCTCCACTCCGGGCCACACTAGATCTTGGCCCACACCTTGAATACTCCCAGTGACGGCTGCTCGTTCTGGGGCCCAGATGGACTTAGCCTGACGCTCACTCATGGCTTGGGTTGTATAACAGGTCCTCTCCGGGGACACACACGGGTGTCCCCAGGAGTCTCGGGTACCAAGTCCTCAAGAATTATCAGATAACATCCAGGATGCCCAGTTAAACTTGAGTTTCAAATAAACAACAAATACCTTTTTTAGCGTAAGTATATCCCAAAGATCGCACCGCTTACTGAACTTGGGATATACTTACAGTAAATTCTTCGGTATTTCTCCGAAATTCAAATTTAATTGGACATCTTGTTTTTACTTGCTCCATCGGACAACCCTTAATTCCCAGCTCTTGTCCCTGGAGCCTTGGGGACCCTTCCACACTCAAGACAGGTCTTATGGAAGGACCATGACCCTCAAGACCAGGATGGGGGGCACCTGGGTGGCTTAGTCGTTGAGTGTCTGCCTTTGGCTAGGGTCATGGTCCTGGGGTCCCGGGATTGAGCCCTGCATCAGGCTCCCCGCTCGATGGGACGCCTGCTTCTCCCTCTCCTTCCCGCTCCCTCTGCTTGTGCTCTCTCTCTCTCGCTGTGTCTCTCTCTGTCAAATAAATTAAAAAAAAAAAAAAAAAGGCCAGGACAGAAGGGTGAGGCCCAGGTAGGCTTTGGGTTTTGGGGTTCAACCTACCTATTGGAGTCCCGTTTTGGGGGGTTCCTGACCCAGACGCTGTGCAGAAATGGTATTACCGCTCCCTGTACCATGAGAAAAACTCAGGATTCTTGAGATGCTGCACATTGGATCCCCTGGGACCCCAGACATCAGGGGCTGTGGGAAGAGCAGAGGTGCCCTTGGGGCCGCCTCCATCTCTCTCCTCCCCTTTCCCCTGGGACCCGCCAGGCACGGCTGCAGGGCAACTTTGCTCAAAAGCCTGGCCAGCTCCGGCCCCCTGCCCCCTCCTCTTCTGGAATCTCCATCTTTCTGGCTGGGCCACCAGCCTCCAGTTCCCCCGGCGGGGAGGGCAGGGGGGCAGGTCAGCCTGTCGGCCCTATCCGGTCTGGCCTGGAGTGTGTTCCGGGTCTGGCTCAAACCCGGGCTCTTGGTTTCTTGGTTTCTTGAGGATTTGGTACACTTCACCGGTGTTCGTTGCTGGTTCGTGATTCTGAGGAAACTGTCCCAAATCAGACTCTGGAGACGGAACACATTGAGGAACGCCCCCCCCCCCCGACCCCAGGCACCGTCCAGTCTTCCTTCGGGAGCCCACTCAGCTCTCAGCCCAGAGGGGCTGTGGGGCACTCGAGACTGAGTGAACATTTCTCAGTGCCCACGCTGTGCCAGGCACAGCCTGTGCCACCTGCCGGTGGACTTCGGGTCGGGGCCAGGCAGAGGGCACGGTGGGACGGAGGCCAGAGGCTACAGGGGCAGGTGAGACGGCAGATGGGCCGGGCAAGCACAGGCGTTTCATGGGAGGGGGTGGGAGCTGCGGGGCTGTCCGAGCCCAGGAGGAGCCCGAGTCGGCTTGCAAGGAGACGGTCACCCTGGTTCTTTGGGCTGAGAATGGGCTGTGGTGGGACAAGAAGGAGAGGCCAGCGGGGGGGTCCTGAAATCACCCTGCAGTAGCAGCGGGCTGGTGCCTGGGACCGGGGGAGAGCAGGGAGAGGGGAGAGGTGGGCGGGCAGCGCGGGGAGCGAGTTCTCTGCAAACACCATGCTGTCCCAGCCCATGGGGAGAGCCAGGCCGCCTTCCTGTCCTTGACTCTGATGACCACTGAGCCTTCGGATCGGAAACCCGTTTGTTTTTCTCCTTTTCAATGAATGACTTATTTTCCGGTTTATGAAATGCACCCACCCGCCTTGCTCATGAGCTCATGGACCCAAAGAAAGAACGTAAGGAATTTCCCAGCGGGACCGGTGCCAATCTCACCCCCTTCCCACAGTCAGGCATCTCGGCCCGGCCCCGTCAGCCCCGCCGGGGCCCAGCGCCCAGAGGTCCTAAGCCGGCAGCCACCCTGCGGGGCCCCACAGGCTCTGTGGGTGCAGATTCCAGACCCAAAGATCCACCCTCGCCTTCGGCCACCACATCCCGGAAAGGTCCCCTGCCCGGCTCGCCCGTGGGCTGGCTGCTGGCAAGCAGGGCCCAGCGTGGATTTCCAAGGACCTCAGGCCATCAGCTGACCACTCGGGGCCCAGCAGGACAAGCCCCAACAAGAGGAGAGAGCAGGAGGCAGGCAGCGGCCAGGAACGTCCCTGACCCCGGGGAGGGGGTCTGCCCAGCTCCGCTGTGTAGTCTTGGACGAATCACTTAATCCCTCTGTTCTGTACGCCGTCCAGCTTCAAAACAGCACTTAGGAGGCCCGGAGCCTGATTTAAGCTGTGCTGGCGAGGGCCTCCCAGGGCTGCAGATAAAAGCTTCCCGCCGGAGTACAAAGTGTGTCTGCCAGGAACCCTCTCGGCCCAAGTGTGAGTGCAGAGCTGTGCGAGCCAGAGGGAGGAGGGGGCCAAGGTCGTTTGGTCCCTAGCGCCCACCTGGCCTGCTCTGGGGCCACGCTGGGTTACCATAACCCCCAGGGCTGGGCTGGGGCAGGGTCTCTCTATCCTGTCCCCTTACTGGGCCACGCCGTGGGCATGTAGCCTTCCCTGGTGGCTGCCCTCAGGGCAGAACAAGGCATAGCTCGGGGGCAGGTGCGTCTGGAAACCTGCCTTGGAGCTGTGTTCTCAGGCCCTCTGTGTCCCCACCCAGGGCCACTTCCACACCTCTGCCTTCTCTTCTCTGGCCCAGATGTCCCCCTCCTCTCCTCTCTCCTGTGCCTCCTCATCCCACAAGGCCCGCCTCTGGGGAGCCTTCCTTGCCCCGCACAGAGGGTGACCTCCAGTCTCCGTGGCCTGGTCCCCGGGTGCTCAGGAACCCCCGACGGGCCCTCTGGCACGCGTGTCCTCTCACCCCAGCTCCCCTGAAGTTGTGTCCCTTGAGTCCCCCCAACCTCAGACCTGGGGCCCGCCCTGTCCCATCAAGGTAGAGACGCTGGCCTTCTCAAAGCATCCTTCCACCCAGAAGGAGCCCCGTCCCTCGGTCTGGAACACCCCAAACTCCCCCTCTTTGTCTCTGTGCCTCTTGTTCCCAGCCCTTGGCCCCCACGTCTTGCCTCAGCCCTCACTCAGCCACGCAGAGGGCTGGGGACCCTTCCCAGCTCTCGGCGTCCACACTTTAGAAGGAAGGACAGCGCTGGGCGGCTCTGGGTGTGACCAGGCTTGCACAACACGAGTCTGTGCACTGAGAGCCCTCCCCCGACTCCTACCTTCACCCCCTTTCTTGGGGGGGGGCCCTGCCAAGGCCAGCCTCCCCACCTCCAGCCCTCAGGCCGGCACCTTCGCGCCACCAAGTTCTCCCCAAACTAGCACTGACTCTGAAAACAGCCTCCGGAGGTGCCAGGGCCCGCTCCCACCCCACAGGCTGAGACCAGGTCCCTGAGACGGGAAGGATGTGCCCCGTGCCCGGAGTGTCCTCCTCACCCCAGCAGGCACCCAGAGGGAGTGGGAACAGCCCCTGTGGCGACCCATGGAGCCGTGTTCGCGCCACACCCCGAGCCCACGCTCAGCCTCCTGGCCTTTCGCCGGAGGGCCGTGCGCCCAAAGCGTGTGCCCGCGCTGGTGGGACAGTGTGGGATGGCGCACCTGCAGCCGTCGTGGGGAGAGGCCGCCCCTCAGGAGCCGACACGGGGGGTCTCCGCAGACCCCAGCAATTCCACTCCGGAGACATGCCCGCAAGGCTGGCAACCGATGGGCTCGCAGAAACCTGTACCCGATGTTCAGAGCGGCACGAGGCACAGCCCGGATGCCCAGGCGACGAGCGGTGAGTAACGGGGCCACAGGGTCCGTCCACACAACGGACCATCGCTCAGCCGTACCCAAGAATGGGGGCCCGACACCTGCTACACCGTGGAGCAGCCCTGAAGACGCCCATGCAGCGAGAGGGACCAGACGGGAGGCTGCATTTTGTGCGACTCCGTTCGCAGGACGCGACTGGACTCGTTCAGCCCAACGCACAGACAGCCGGGGCGTGGGGGCCGCTATGGATGGGGCAGGGCTGTGCCTCCCTTTGGGGGACGAACGTGTCCTGGACTTGGACGGCGGTGGTGGCCACGCGACACGGAACGTGCTAACTCTCGCGAACTGTGCGCGTTACAGCGGTTAAAAGTGGGAAATCTCATGTTACGGGCATTTCCCACAACAGGACCCGTCACATGAGACACAGGAGACCTGCCGGTGCCCACGGGAGGGACCGTTAAGTAACAGTTTACATTCTGGGATACGAACCACGATGCAGAAAGGCAGGGTGGCAAGTGTTTGAATATACGGTGCTCGAAACATTTAAATGTGTGTGACTATGGGTGGAAATTCTGGAAGGATCCTCACCAAACTTCTCCTGCTGATGATCTCAGTGACGGGATTAAGGAAGGGGCGTGTGTGTGTGTGTGTGTGTGTGTGTGTGTGTGTGAGAGAGAGAGAGAGCGGGCAAGCACGTGCATTCTAGGTTATTTCTAAAATGTCCACAGCCAACTTTTGTAACCAGAGAACGTTTCGGGTACACACAGAGGAGGAAGGGTCTGGATCTCTCTAAAGTCCTACCAGCCCTTCCCCGGGGGAACGGAGGGGCGGGCAGTTCAGCATCCGCCGCTCTTTCCGGGCCCCGTGGGTCGTAGGGCGTCCCCTCCCCTGTCTGAGCGGCCGGTGCGTCTCCCAGCCACTGTCCCTTCCTGCCCGAGGGCCCAGAAGCTGAGGAGGCCCCTTTAGAAAGTGGGGAAGGTATCCCCGGGAAGACCAATGACGTTGCTCTGAGGACCAGCGGTAGAGCGCATGTGCACTCACGCCTCTGTGGGCCCGATACGTGCCTGCTTAGGAGGCAGGTGGGGGCAGGAAGCACGCAGGGATAGAAGGGAGGCGGCAGGCCCGCCTCAGCCCTCACACCAGCCCTGGCTTCCCTGCAGTGCTGGGTGTCCTCGGAGCGACCAGACCACTGGACCTCCCACCGGGGCTGAGAGGGGATGCTGCGGTGGGGGGCCCCAAGTGCTCTCGCAGAGAGGGCCCGTCTTCCCCAAACCAGCCCTACCTGTCCCCCAAATAACCAAGTGCACTTGGTGCCTTGCTGCCTTGCACTGCACCTGACTTGAGTCTGGTCAGCTGACGAGTGACGAGGCCCACTGTGTGTGCGGCCCGGGGCGGGGTGCTGGGGTTGCAGGTAAGACTCAGACACGGGACCGGATGCGCCTCTGTCTGATGGTGTTTTCGGGAAAGCCAGCTGAGAAACTAGATATTTAAAATCTAAGTTACTCCTCTACCCCAAAACTCCAGCGGCACGCCACACAAGGTCCACACACATCCTGTGCGACTGGCTCTTGCCAGTTCTCGACTTGTCAGTTCTCTGACTCTCTGTCTCACCTGCTTCCCCTGCTCACCACCCTCCAGCCCTACTGCCCTTTTGGACAGATCTGATGCTCCAAGCTCCTTCTACCCCAGGGCCTTGTCTCTTGCTGGAGCTCTTCTATGCTCCAAGCTCTTTCTACCCCAGGGCCTTTGCTCTTGCTGTTAAACATGACCTGGAACATCGTAGGTGCTTGATAAGTGTTTCTTGAATGCATGGGTGACTAGAAAAAATGGGGGGGGTTGCTGATCCCCAAAATTCTGCCCAGACTCCCACAACAGGGCTCTGATACTTGCTTTTAACTGTTGTGAGAATCCACGGTAATTGCTGGCTCGGTGCTAATCCTGAATTAGTGAGGCAGCCCTCGTTCTTTGGTGTTCATATTCTCTGAAGTTCGGCTCAGAAAAAAAATTAAAAGAAAGACCCTCCCTCCCCTCATCCACCCACCCACCAAAGAAAGGCACAAGCGAGCACCCTAGAGTTTGGGGCGAGTCAAAACCAAAGAAAAAAGCAGAACCTGGCCCCGATGTTTGGCCCAGGCCGCCTTTGAGGGCCAGCTGTGCCTGGCGTGTTTGTAGTTGGGGTGGCGCAGCCTGCCAGATGTTCCCTGGGAGGACCGCCACTTCAAACGCTCAGGCCCCAGCCCGTTACCTGAGCAGACTTTGTGTATTTCAAAGGGAAGCCAGTTGAACTTTCCCTGTAATCATTAGGTCCCAACTTGCCTTTCATGGACCATTAGGGAACGCTGCAAGGGGAGCTCCCGATCATTACCAGGTTCTGAAGGCCTTGGAGCCCACCTGGAGGGGCCCACCCGCAGCCACCTGCCGCGTGAGCTCCTACAGCTCCAGGGACGGCCAGGACCCCTGTCTGGCCACGGCGTGGACCGGGAGGGCGGAAGCCACCTGAATTCACCCGAGTGGCTGTGGTGTCAGACTCAGGGGCAAGAAGCCTGACTGGGAGACCTGGGCCACCTTCCGGAGCCTCTTGGAGCCTTGGTCTGAGGAGTGTTGGTTACAAATAATCATAACAGAACATATCTTGCGGGTGTGCTGGGAAACACAGGCATTTTACAAACAACAAACCACAGAACAAATGTGTAGTGGGTTGAATAGTGTCCTCCCCATCCAGAGCCTCAGAATGTGACCTTATTTGGAATAAGGATCTTCTCAGAGGCCGTTCAGGTAAAGATGGAGAGGAGATCTTTCTGCCTTGGAGGGTTGGGGGGGCTAGATTCAATGCCCGCTGTCCTTAAAAGAGGCGAAAGAGAAGGTACATAAGACAAGGGCACACATTGGAGGAGGGGACAGAGACAGAGCTGGGGGGATGCAGCCACAGCCCAGGGGTGCCTGGTTCCCCGGGAGCTGAAAGAGGTGGGAAGGACTGTCCCCAGGACTGCCGGACTCTGGCCCGCAGACTGGGAGAGAACACATTTCTATTCCTCCAAACCTCTAAGTTTGCAGCTGTTTCTTACAGTACCTTTGGGAAACAACTTAAAAAAATGCAAGTTGTTCTTGTAGTTGTCACTCTAAGGAGTTCTCTGTGCCGCTGAGACGTCACAACAGAAACCTGGGCCTGACGCCCCACAGCGGCTTCTCTAGACTGGCAGCACCCTTTGCTTCCAACATGAGTGCAGTTAAGCAGAGTGCAAGGGAAAGAGGTTTGGGGAGGACAGGTCTGGGCTTGAAGCATGGCTCTGATCCCCGCCTGGCTGTGGGACTTGATAAGTCATGGTTCCTCTCTGAACCTCAGTCTCTTCATCTATGATGTGGGGACCATTCTGTCCACTAAGGAAACCAGACTGGGACGTACAGTATTCTGCATGTAGCAAGTGTTCAATCAATGGGAAGAGTGTCTGTGCTTGTTATCTACTTCACGTCGCAAACTGCCCCAACAGCTAGGGGCAGAAACCCTGATGAACACTTCCTACCTCGTGTTGTAGCTGTGCGTCGGCGTGTGCTAGAAGCTCAGCTGGGTGCTTCTGGCTCACGGTCTCCCATCATGCTGGGGTCGAGCAGTTGGCCGGGCTGCGGTCTCTCCTGAGGGCTGGCCAGGGACTGAAGGACGCCCCTCCAGGATGGCTCACCCGCACGGCTGTTAGGGGGAGGCCCCAGTTCTTCAACACATGGGCCTTTCTGGAAGGCTGCTCTGGTGACCTCACAAGATGGCGGCCGTCTTCCCAGAGCATGCGATCCAAGGGAGAACAAGGTGGGAACGGTAATATGTTGGAAGTCATCCACAGTGTGTTGTTTCTGCCATTCTGCTGGTCACGCGAAGCAACCCTGCCTAGTGTGAGACCAGGCCGTCCAAGGGCACGGATCCGGGAGCCAGGATCAGTGGAGGCCGTCTTGGAGGCTGGCTGCCATGGCGTCTACGAAAACCAAGATGTTCTGGAGAGACCTGGAGGCCAGAGGCCCACAAGAACCGGTGGGCTCTCTTCTCTGGACTTGGGACCAGCCTCCCAGGACCTGGAAAGCTAATCTGGCCACAGGCCTGGCTGTAATTGCTTTATATTTTATTTATTTACTTGACAGGCAGAGATCACAAGTAGCAGAGAGGCAGGCAGAGAGAGAGGAGGAAGCAGGCTCCCTGCTGAGCAGAGAGCCCCATGTGGGGCTCGATCCCAGGACCCTGGGATCATGACCTGAGCTGAAGGCAGAGGCTTTAACCCACTGAGCCACCCAGGCGCGCCGACTGTGTCTCGCTCATGCGGACACACTGGGCCAGCTCTGTCGTCTCCAAACATGGGTCACAAAGCTCATGGGACCGCCAGCCCAGAGCCTGAGTCTGCACCCACCCAGAGGCCCCGCCCTTTCTCCTGGGACCCAGCATAAAGATTAAAGGTGTATCAGCGTTGGCCCGGAGACGCACCCCATTCTGGGGGGCAGGGGGCAGGAGGCGTGTAATGGGCAGGACTGAAGTCCTGCGGCAGCACCTTCAACACTTCCCAGGGCCCCACAGCAGCCTCACTGGCCTGTCGCTGTGAGCGTGCCTGAGTGAGGGCGTGGTGAACACATGCGTGCGCGTGAAGGCGTCTGCCTTGGATTCACACACAAGCCTGAGCACAAACACCACCGGAATCCGTTCCGTCATGAGCGTGTAGGCTAGACACTGCCCTCGACACACGCACAGGTGTGAAGACGAGCAGAAAGCAAGCACGTGCTTCCCACCTCCAAACTTAACAAGCCACAGGGCACCAGCAGTTGGGGACACCGTGCGCCCTCTCTCCTAGAGGTAACCGCTGTCCGGAACGTGCGCACTGGCTTTCCTCCTGCCTGTCGATGGCTGGAAGGTCAGCTTTTCACGGTGCACCCCATGACTGTCCCAGGATCCGGCACGTGACAGATCACGGTTCCGGACGCTCAGACCGTTTCCTCCTGATGCAGCCGCCGTTCCCAACAGCCCTGTCTGCATCTGCCCTCGGGGTGGAATCACCCGCTGGAGGGCTCCGCACACCTTTGCCCGTACCAGATGATGCCACATTGCTTTTCCCGATCACTGATGCCCCAACAGCGGTCTCCAAGCATCCATAAGGCGCACAATTTTAGGGCCCCCTTGGGGGGCTAATACTTGGGTGGGTATACCCTGCCCCCCCCCCCCGCACCCCCCTCTGCCTGTTGATCTCCCAGGGAGGCAGCGAGTGGTGGGACAGCCTGCAGCCCGGGGGGAGGCAGGTCCGGCTTGTTCGTGTTTCCCAGCAGGTGACAAGCAGGTGACCTCTACTCTCTGAACCTGGTCTGGAAAGGGAGAAGGGCTGCGGGGTCTTCCTCGGCCGCGGATGGGCCGGCTCCCGGCTCGCAGGCTGCGCCCAGAAGGATCGCCGTTACCGGCCCGAGCACCTATACCGGGGACACAGCTGTGACCGAGCGGACCGCGGCTGCTGCCCCGCCTGGAGCGGACAGCCTCGTGGGGGAGACAGTGCGGTTGCGAACGCGCAGCCCGAAGAGGGTCGGGACCCCGCGTGTGTGTGGACGGGACGCAGCTGCAATGCCACCTGCGACGTTTTCGTTTCAGGTTTCACTGGTGAGGAAGCCACCCGGCCCCCACGGTCAGGGGCGTAAAGGATGGCACCTGGACCTGACCCACCCGGCCGGTCCGTGCCCCTGGCTGCAGTGATTGGTTCGGAGATGGCACGTGACCCAAGGCTCGTCCAATCAGGGGGGAGCCCGGGGCTTGGGCTCTCTCCCGCCCACTGAGGGGTGCGCCCTTGGGCCACCTGCAGGGAAGTGGTAGGGCCAGAGCCTGGAGTGGCCTGGAGAGAAGAGCCAGGAGACCAGCACAGGGAAAGGGTAGGGCTCAGGGACATTCTTTGAGCTCCTGGAACAAGCCAGACCTGACGTGAGCTCTCTCTGCCTACTTCTTATTTGCGTGAGTCAGTAAGTCTCCCCTCTACTTTTTCCCAAACGGTCCGGGTTCAGTTTTCCTTCACCTATGGCGGAGAGGGGTCTAACTCATCCTCCGCATTGGCCACCAGGCCAGTGTGCCTTTTGAAGCCAGTCGTGTCTCTCCCCTCCTGCCATCCCCGCCTTCCAGGACAGGGTAGATCTTCCAGCCGTCCACCTGTGGGGCTTTTGGGCCCCAGAAGCCTCCTCTGTGGTTGCTCCTCCCCCACTGGGAACCTGGTCACTAGGAGGGGCTGGACCTCTGATGATAAGGGCCAGGAGGATGGCTCTTCCTCCCCAGAGGCACACGGGCTGGCCCCCAGGCTCCGTGTTAGAGGTCGCCCACTGCCCGCTGAGATTCCAGCCCCCGCTGTGGTCACTGCCAAGCCGTCCACACACACTCACTTCTCTCATTCTGAGAACGCAGTTGCCGTGCACGCGTGAGAAGTTGGACAGAGACCGTGTGGTTCATTAAGTCAAAAACATATGCTCTCTGTCTCTTTTCAGAAGTTTGCGAGTCCCTCTCCTAGGAGAGGGTGGAGCCCACGCCGTCGGAACCTGGAGCCGCCAGCCGTCCGGTGACATCCCCCCAGGGATCCGCCCCAGACAGGTAAGCAAGAAACCGGTGTTTATTATGTCAAAGCACTGGAATGGGGCGCCTGTTACAGAAAGTGGCATTGCAGGGGTGAGAACACGGCAGTTTCACCGTGGGGCCAGCGACCGGGGCCTCGGTGTCGGGGACCTGCTTCTGTTCATTCGTCTCGGTGTTGGGGACCTGCTTCTGTTCATTCATCCAGTTGCTCAGCCAGCAGCCTGAACGCTAGTTATGTTCCCGGCACGTGCTGGGTGCTGGGACTGCCATGAGTCCGGCAGGATTTCCGTCCTCATAGACCTTGCCGGCTGATGAGTTTGGGAAACTCCTTCCCACCTCCTGCACCCTCCCACCCCCCGCTCTGGGCTCGGTTTCCACCCATGAGATGAGGCATCTCTCTAGAGGCCGGGACTCCTCTGATCCTCTGTGATTGTCCAAAGCAGGGACTGTGGATTGACTTGTGCCCCCCAAAAAGACACACTCAAGTCCTAACCCCGTACCTTGAATTTGACCTTATTCAGAAACAGGGTCTTTGCAGATAGAATTGATACGTTAAGATGGAGTCACATTGGATCGGGGAGGGGGCATCGTCCAATGACCAGTGTCCTTATACAAGAAAACAGGAACACAGAGACACAGACACACAGAAGACAAGGATGGAGATTGGGGGACACAGCTACAAGCTAAGGAATGCCTAAGATTGCCAGCAACCCCCAGAATCTGGGAGAGGCGGGAAGGTCCCCCCTGCAGCCTTCTGAGAGAGCATGGCCCAGCCAATACCTTGACTTTGAACTTCTGGCCTCTAAGACTGTCAGAGAATACATTTCCGTTATCTTAAGTTTGCGGTCACTGGTTACGGCCACCCCAGGACCCAAATTCGGTGGCCCATAGAAAAGTCTGGGACTCCACGGCCCCAGAGCTGAGCAGGGTTGATGGGTCCGCGTTCGTAATGTCCCTCTGGGAAGGACCCACCCGAAGACACTGCGAGTCTCATCCTCCGATATCCGATCTCCCCTCAGGGACCCCTGGATGGAACTCACGGGGCTTCTGAACCAGGAAGAGAAAGACGACAGATTCATTAAATTCACCAGTTCCTTCGTTTCTGACACGCGACGCATCGGCAACACTATGGGCCATGCCGCCCCGAGGACTCGCGGGGACGTTTGCGTCGTCCCACGGCTCTATCATCTTGAAAGCCCGATTCATGTTTCAAATACATTTTGATGGCTGCATTTCGGTCTTATTGGTGACCCCCATCAGCGGACGTAGCTTAACTTTAAACACTGAGCCCTGTCATTCAGAGAAGGCGTCCTCGCCCGATATGGGTGGTCCTGCTCTGCCCTACAGGAGTGGAATTCTCAACCTTGAGCTGGGCCTGTGGCCTCCAGGTTAGGACGACCCCTCCTCACCCCCCAGGTCAGCCTCCCAGGGAGCCCCACGGCCAAAGCAGGAGCAAAGAGACCTGCGCGATGCATTCCGAGGAGAAGCAGGGGTCCTTGGTGTGGGCTGGCTCCCATGTGTGCCCCCCACTGTTTGACCCGCGGTTGTGTGGCTGCTCCGTCTTGTCATGCACAGCTGAGGACGAAATGTTGGGGGGTGGGGGCGGACAGCCAGATGGAAGGAGCCAGGCCTCTGGGGGGGGGGTCCCTCGGGGCTAAGCCACCGTCCTCCTGACCAGCGCTTTCGTGAGACAGAAACACACTTCTGAAATTCAGTCTTGCTCATTTTGGAGACTTAAAAAAGCAAAACCAAAACAGAACTGAAGGCCATTCAGTGCCGAGGCTCAGACAGGGGCCCAACCCCCCTTTCGGAAAATGGGTGATGCTGGAACGGGCCTCTCCTGCCCGTCCTCTTCTCGGCGGCTAAGCCCTCTTCATTCTCCCAAGCCCCACTCTCTTCTGGCCTTTGGACCTTCCAGCGGAGCCCAGGAACCTACAGTAGCGGGCTCCTCCCGGTAAGCCTCCTGCTGACGCCCTTGCTCGGGGCAGGGCGGGTGGGGGCATCCCCTCTGGGGACCCCCAGAGGCCTGGCTTCTTCCACCTGGCTGTCCGCACCCCACTCCCCAGCACCCAGGAGTTGGAGGCAGCAGGGGGTGCCCTGCTGGCAAAGTGGGAACCCCGCCAAAATCATAAGCCACCAGCCATGAGGATGGAAGGTTCTTGGAAAGAAGTACCAAAGCACAGATGATCTGGGGCGCCCCTCCCCCTCCCTTGAACCTGGGCTGGTCTGGACTTGCTCAGACCAAGAAGACAATGTGGTAGAAGTGACCCGAGGCTGCTTCTGGGCCTGGGCCTTCGCGGCCTGCCAGCTTCTACTGCCCTTCCCTCGGGGCCGGGAGCCACCAGGTCGAGACCCAGCTGCCCAGCTGGGAGGATCGTGCGGCAAGAGAGCGGCGCCCAGGCAGCCCCCTGCCTGCTCCGGGGAGGCACCTGCTGCGTAGATGAGGCCATCCCGAGCGTTCCAGCCCCAGTGGGGCTCCTCCGGAGAGGCACCCCCGGGAGTGGCCCAGCCCACGGCGCGGAGTGGAAATGAGCCGGCCCGCTGAGCCCCGTGGGGACTGCACCGGGGGAACACGTAGACGGTGGGCTGTGGGGTGCTTTGTCAGAGTGAGATCCCAGAAACACCAGCCGTCCCAAATCCTCCCAGACGTTCCGTCAGAAAGTCGAAGAGACAGTGATTTTGTCCTGCCTCAGACACCGCCGCTGAGTACGTCTGGCCCCTCCCCGTCCCACTGCCAAGGCCATCTGCGCCCCTCCCTGTAGACCCTCCTTATGGCGGGAAGGGGGGGTTGCTGAGCGCAGAACCAGGTCCTCACTGGACAGAGCAAACCTCCCTCCTCGGGCAGGACGCTGATGCGGGAGGCTGGTGTAGCTCGTCTTCGAGCGGGGAGCCCCGAGAGGGTTCCGGGGCGTCCCGAGACGTCAGGGCTCCCCACAGAAGAGGCCTTTCCCTCGCCCACATTCCATTTGGAGGAGAAGGAAGTGGTTCTAAGGAAAGCCCTGGAAAGGCCGCGGGAGAGGCCAGCAGAGCCTTGGGCGGGCGAGAAGGGAGAATTTCTTCTGCAAAAGGTCACTGGTCTTCTGCATTCCTTCACCGCGTCTGCACCCGCCAGCCGCCCTCTGAAAGGTCCTTATTCTTCTCTTGGTACCACCCAGGCAGTCGCGCTGTGGCACAGGGTGGACTCCGGGCGCGGCGGAGGAAGGGGTCCGGCTTGCCTTTCCTCCCCGTCTCCTGATGCATGGTTGGTGTTTGGGCAGTTAATCGGGGCCCCGAGGCCAGGGCTGCGGACCTCTGCAGAACGTCTGGGAACCTCCGCGGGCCCCCGCAGGAGAGCGGGAGCACTCACGGGGCGTGGCGGGGGCCTCGCAGCCGTGGGGAGGGTGGAGACTGGCTGGCAGAGCCATGTCCAGGCGGTGCCTGGTGTGGCTGTCCTTCCTCCCCGGGTCCCTGGCCGCTCCAGAGACATCTGGTCAACGGAGGCCAGTGGCTTCAGAGGTCTTGTCACACTCTGCTCCCCAGCCCCCGCCAGGAGCTGCCCCCCCGCACCCCTCCCACACTCTGGGGATCCCTATCACGGTCTCCCTATCACGGTCTCCCCGGGAAGCGGGAGACACCCGGGCACAGAGCTCAGTCCCTTTGTCTCCAGGGGGCCTGGGCAGGTCCTCAAACCCCTCTGAGCCTCAGCTTCCTGATCTGTGAAATGGGCCCAGCTTACCCCTGTCTAGCGTGTTGTTGAGAAAATTCAGGAGCCTGTTTTGAAGGGCCTGCCCGCTTTGGGGACCTGATACCAGGGAGAAGTGGTCAGTGATCTGCCATTCCTGGGTGGTGCCTCCAGGGTCTGCTGGGAGTGGCTGGGTGGAAAACCCCGCGGAGACCTGGGTTCCCGGTTTGTGGGCATCCTGCCCAGTAAGCCAAGCCGCAGAGGCCACCCCAGCTCCCCCTTCGCTTGTGTCTGACACTTCGGCCGCCACTTAACATCAGAAAGTTTATTGCAATCCCAGGGGCTCTGCTCTGCCCTGATGGGCTGGTCTCGGGGGAGGGTCCTGCCCTTTGAAGAGTCTTTATGGTAATTGTGGTAATGGATAAGTGAAGCCCCCCCACCCAGGATATAATCAAATTTAACCTGGAAAACAAATTACTTTCAGCCAAAACAAATCACTTTCAATCACAGAGCACCCCAAAACCACAAAGCCACTAAAGGCTCAGGGCAAAGGCTGGGACGGAGGACCCCAGCTGGTCCCCAAGTCTGTGGGACGTGGGCTGACCACAGGCTCCCCGCCCCCACCCAGTGGCCAGCCTGCCTTTGCCTTGAGACCCCCCAGCAGCAAGATGGGTTGGGGAAACCCTGTCCTACTCCAGCGGAAGAGAGAGGCCTTCCTCTGGGGCTCAAGGGTGCCTGTGTGCATGTGTGCGCGGGTAGGGCACAGTCACCTTGTCAGCCCTGCCTGGGGCGTCCTCTCTGTGCGTGGAGACAGATGGGGGCCTTTCCCTGTGGGCACGGGGTTTGCCGGGAGGGTCCCACGCGCAGCCCTGGGCAGCAGGTGCTCTGATCTCTGCTTGGCAGCCAGAGAGCACCCGGGCTCACTGGTTAGCACACGGAGAGGCTGACCCACTCGCCCTGGTCTCAGCGTGGAAGTCCCATGTCCCAGGGAGCCCCTCCGTGGGTGACCGGGGTGACAGCTGCAGAACGGCAGGGCTGGGGCTCATCCCCTTTCCTGTGCCCCGTGCCCACCTCCCTCTCCTGTCCCTCTGTCCATCCGGTCAGGAAGCACCCAGTGCTGGTTTACTGTGGGCCCCAGTCCGCCAGGGCCCTGAGTTCCCTGGGGACAGCCCCACCTCGTGCCATCCTGTCATCCCCCGCTGTGGGCTGCAGGACATGCTCCGGTCCTGCCCCTCTCCCCTGGTCTAGCCCTGTGAGCCTCAGACGTGCTCCGAGGTGCCCACGTCAGACACCGCCCAGCCCCGACCTCAGTCCTCTGGCTCGTCCTCCACAGCAGTGCTGCGAGGCTGGGGTCTCTGTGGACCCCCAGCCCAGGCCAGCGCCCCCCCCAGGACCCCCAAGCCTGTGCGCTGCCCCTTCCCAGCCCTTAGCTTGAGAGACCCTCCCTGTCCGTCCACCATCAGAGCCTCAGTGTCCATCGGTCCCTGTACGTGCACCTCCTCCCTGTGCGTCCCCTCTCTCAGTCCCCCGCTGCTTCTTGGGCTGGACCCTCTGGGGACCTCAGAGCAAAAGCCTGCACCCTTCCTACTCTTTCTCTTTCGTCGCCTCCAAGACTGCATGAGGTCTGCCCCCTCCCACTGTCCCACCTCCCCTAGATCCTCTCCCCTGACTCCTTCCCAGCCCCGACTTCTGGGCTTCCCTGGAACCCACCCACTGCACGAGGGCCCCAGGGCTCCTCCCTCTTTTTCTGCCTCTTTCTGCCCAACGTTTCCCAGCTGGAGCCCGCAGGACTTCGGTGGAGAGGGAGCAACTCCCTTGGGTGGATTAGTGCCCCGGTGGAGGAGGCTTCGTGGTGGGGAGGGCCCAGCTGCAGCCCTGGCCACCTGTGTGTGCGAGCCACCTCGGGGAGCCCAGCGACCCCGTGAGCCCCTGCAGGCCGAGTCCCCGAGTCCCGGGCACAGGGTGTCCGGCGGCAACACGGTTGCTGGGAGGTGCTAGGTGTGGGGGGTGGCCGGTACTGTGTATTGTTTGTGTCTTCTGGTTCCACAACACATGAGTGTGTGTGCACATTCACACTCGGTGTTACCCAGGCCATCCTCACACTCACACCCGTCGCACTCCCTGTCTCACGCAGTCACACGTGGGCACACAGGCATGGACTCGCACTCCCGCACACACCCGCACCCCCGCGCAGTCACACGTGGACACACGGGCGTGGACTCGCACTCCCGCACACACCCGCATCCTGGCGCAGTCTCACGCGGGCACGTGCTAGAGTTGAAGCTACGTTCCAAAGGCCTCTGCTTTGTTCCCTGTGAGTGAGGGGAGCCCCAGGCTGGCGGGCGCATCGCGGAGGGCCCTTGCAGGTGTCCGGATGACATGGCCCTACAGAGACCCTGGAAGAAAGCCCCTGCAGGCACTTGGGGCACAGTGAGCCCCAGGGAATCGGGGTGCGGGGGGCCCACAGTCGCCCTCGGCAGCCGCAGTTCGGGGCATAACAGGCCTCCAGGCTCCCCGATGCCAGGAGAAGAGGCCCCGTCCTCCCCCTGCTGAGCCCCGTGACCAGCGCGACGGTCTCATCTGTCTCCTCTGTTCATCTTCTGCTTCTCTGACTCTCAAACGGCCTCTTAATTGGCCATTTGGTCCCTAAATTAGGGGTGATTAGGATCAGCCCCCAGGCAGCATTTCAGATGGCAGCTGGAGGTCTGAAGCCCCTCCTTGGGGTCCCCGGGTCCTTTGACTTGGTCACCTAGAGGTCAGCCCTCTGTGCCGGGCACAGCCTCTGTGCCTGGGCAGCCTCTGACCTTCAGCTCTTAAACTGGACCCTGGCGATTCAGAGCCGAGGCCCTCAGGAGCCACCCAGCGGCGTGCAGAGAAAGGGCCTTCACGTGCCTGGGGCTTCCAGAACGTCCTGCCGGGGCCAGCGTTCTGCTGGCCACCGTTCCCTCGTTGGCTCCTGGTGTCCACAGGCCCGTGTAGACCCGCTCAGCCAGGACCACAGTGGCCTCCTGGCTGCGAGGCTCAGCTGTGCCACTGCTGGGCCCCACCTGTCTTCCTCGCTATTGGACTGGCTGGTGTGCACACCAGGTCCCCAAACGGCGGGAGACCCCAGTGTCTGCGATTCTGCCGTGCTGCCCTGAGGGTGCCCTGACACGGGACTGTGATGTTTCTACAGGCGGGAGGGAGAGCATCCCTGCTCCGGGGGTCTGCACTGAGGTATCTCCCCAACCCCCAGCCCAGCCCCACACGCAAACCCCACAGTTCTGGCCTCCTTCCCCCTTGAGGAAGTCACAGACCCCTTTGAGAATCTGATGAAAGTGATATCAGGCACTCGGAGGAGGGCACACACATGTGTGAGGGTGCATCTCATGCATGGGTCCGGGTAGGACTGCCTTGGACAGTTGTGCAGGTTTTGCCCTGCACAAGGGCTCCTCCTGACTGAAGACTAGCCAGCCCACGAAGCTGTGTGCCAGGATGCAGGGTCGCATCTGCTCAGAGCAAGGGGGAAACTTGAGACTTCTTCTCAGTGGCACTAAAATGCTTTCTAAGCTCCGGGACCAGCCAGCCCTGGTGAGAGGAGACGGCTTGGTCCCAAGTCCTTTTCGTCGGCAACATAGATATGGCCTCGGGGTAGGGTGGGGGGAGCCAGGCTTGTGCTCTGGGCCTCAGTTTCCCCCTTGGAAACACGCATTTTGAATTTCCCTCCATTCCGTAGATGCTGGGACCGCCGGGGCGCACACAGTAGGTGCCCCGTAGCACGAGCTTGGTTGCTGCGGCCGCCTGTGGTGCCGGGACGCTGCTGGAGGTGGGTCTGCTGGAGGGGCAGGCGGAGCAGGTGGAAGCCGGTGCCTGCTCGGTTACCTCAGCCTCTCAAACGCTCAGAGGCCGGTGCCTGCGACACCTGGAAGGCGTGGGTGCTTGATGTGGCCCGTCTGATGTGTGTGCTCTGAAAGCTCAGTGCCCTTTGCTGGAGGCCTGCGGAGCGTTGGCACGAGCACCCGGGAAGAGGCCCTGTCCCCCACGAGGCTCCCAGTCCATGCACCCCTCGGTGTCCTGCAGCCCTGGGAGGGCCCCTATAACCGCCCACTCCCCTGGGCAGGTCCTCCCTCGGGGAAGCCCCCAGGGGCCATAGCCCTGTGGAATGCTGCACCTCTGGAGAGTAATAGCCCCCCCACGAACCAGCCAGCATTGTTCCCGGGCCTCTCAGCTGCCTCCCACCTCAGGGCAATTCACGGGGTCACGAACAGCCTCGAGGGTGCAATTCGCTGCCCGGGTGTAAACGGGCTCCCAACGTGCTTTACAACCTGCTTGTAGCACCGAGGAGGGGAGCCCTGCCCCCACCCCGGGGATAGCCTCGGGCCCCCGGTGGCCCTGCCATTTGGCACCCAGGCTGGGGACAGGCAGGGAAGGCCAGGTCCTGCCACCTGGAGCCCCGAGCCTGTCTACACTGCTTTCTGGGTCACCTATGGTCATTCTTGAAGTAAACCCCCCAGGTGCTCGGCTCTCCGGGAGAGGCGCGTGAACCCCCCCTTCCAGGTAACCCAGTGAGATCTCTCTGCTCTGGGCTCGGTAGGTGTGGGAGGCGGGTCATAAAAGCTCCTCTTCAGAACTGCTGTGAGGATGAAACCCGCTGGCAGATATCAAGCCCTCGACTGGTCATGAGTTTATTGGCACGATGGTGGGAATGACCCCCATGCCGCCTTCCGGGGGTCAGCGTGGCTGCTCTCTGCATCTCCTCGCAGAAGCCTTTGCCTCTTTCCACGGCGGGACACAGCACACAGGCTGAAAAGGGCATGAAACCCACAGCACAGCTTTGTGAAGAATTTCAAAGCCGTGACACCCCGAACCAGCAGCTGGGCCAGAAGCAGACCGGCTTGGCGTCCAGAGCCCTGCCTCCTGCTCCCGGGCCCAGCCCGGCCGCCTGTCCTTGACTCTCCCGACTTCGGCAGACGGTTTCCTTGCATGGACGTGGACAAGCCTCTGAAAGTCATTGTTCCCCTGTGTCTCCGGTAACTGTTGACGCGGCTGCACGAGCTTGTGGTGCGTGCACTGTGCTTTGCTGCGTAGTATTCCACTGTGTGAACACACCACGGTTCACACGCCCACGCCCCGCGGCGGGGAGACATCCAGACTGTTTGGGTGGCCGCTGTAGGAATGTGGCTGCTCAGGAGTGATGGGTCCGGAGGGAAAGCGGGGCCGGCCGTGGCGTGAGGCTGCCGCTCCCCGAGAGTTTCCGCTTTACCCAATGATGCCGGGTGGTTGTAAGCCGGCATCTGGCACGGCATCTGTGTGTGGCTCTTTGAAATGCCAGAGGAGGGTCCCTCTGGGCCCACACAGACGTAACACCAGAAGGCTTTCCCGTAAGGGCTTAGGCGTGCAGAGAACGTTTCGGAAAGGAGACAGCGTACGCCCCAATCTGTCAGCAGGGGGACTGCTGGGAAGGGGGGCGCTGCTTGCTTGCTTTGCATTTTGTGTCTCCCTCTCTTGTTCGGGTGGCCCCTACGCGGGTGTGGCTGGGAAGCCCGGTCTTGTAGAGCACAGAGACCTTCTGTAAACACAGCCTTGCCCCTGCGCCCCAGCACAGCTGCCCGCGGCTTGGGTACCAACCCCTGGCGGACAGTTCGGACACTGAGGGGAGTTTCCATGGTTCACTCGGATAAGCAGGAGTGGGACGAAGTTGCCTGTGTGCACGTGTTTACATGCTTATGTGATCGTTCCCTTCCTCCCAGCTGCGTCTGATAAAAACCAGGATAAAGCTAGCGCCAGGTCTCTGGAGAAAATGCGGGAAGTAGGAAGAAAAGGCAGAAGCAGCAGCCCGGCAGAGCCTCCTGCGAGCGCCCCCTTCCCACTGTCGCCTGGGAACCCCCCGCCCCCCAGCGCCCTCCTCCTCATACTCGCCCTGAGTGGGAAGCACCCCCCGCCCGCGCTTCTGCATCGGGGGTCCACGGTCTTCCCTTGGCTGCTCAGAACCCAGGCGCGGAGGGGTTCTGGAAACCAGGACAATCATCTCAGTCCTTTCCCCCTGGTTAGAGACAGGCCAGCGGTGCCTCATCTCCGACTGTGCGCCCGAGCCGTGCCTGTCACCCGTTGCCTCTCCCGCCCCCCACCTGCCTGCCTTTCCCCATCACAGGTGGCAGAGCCGGAGGGGGGCGCGCGCAGTGAAGGCGGTCTGCCCACTGCTTCTCCTTGGGAGCCCCCGGCTACCGCGAGCTTGGCGAAGTTTCTTCTTCTCTGACTTCATTCCCTGTGCGGCCCCTAACTCAAATGATGCAGAAAATATTTACAGAGGAGCAAGGACACACGTGCAGAGCGTGGTGGCAGGTGCTGGAGAAACAGTGGTATTGGGGCGGGCCTACTGTGTGCAGGGTGGGGCGCGGGGCGCGCAGCTCTCCGGAGAAGGCCTGTTTCCCCGTAGAGGAAACCGAGGCTCGGGCTCGGGGGAGTATCACAGAGCAGGTCAACGTCAGACCCGGGAGCACGCAGCATGGGCCTGGCCCTGACCCGCAGGATTCTCCCCCTCCCCCGGGAGGACCACAGGTGGCAACCCCCAATTTGTTCCCCGCCCATTAACAACCCCGACCCCTGAACCACACTGGGCGTCAAGGAATTAGAGCAGAGATATACCACCTTTTGGGAGCTGACACCCCTATTCTTATTTAATTCCACCCCGCCTCCCCCAGCCCCTCCAAGTGTCAGCTGGCAAACATCTGTCCCGTAAATCAAAGCGCTCACAGACTCGCTGGGTTTGACGGGTCTCTGAGAATTTCATGGAGCCCTTTGGAGAAGGCACCACTGGGAGCCGCGAAAGCATTTGAAAAAGTTAAAAGCCTTCTTGGCTCGCACAGAGTGGCCCAGCAAGTCTGGCTCGGCCAGGGGGTCCCAGCCACCTCTGACCCCCTCCGGGAACTCGGGGAAGGTTCTGGCTGGAGAAGCCTGTTGGAAGGCCACTGTGCTGGGCTCCAGGGATATGTTGGGGTGGGAGGTGACCCTCGGGGACCTCTCAGTGCCGTCTGCGCACCTTTGACCGCTGGAGCCGCACAGACGTCCCCGTGTGTGGTCACTCACTGTCAACGCGGCGTTTCAGCGGCCAAGCGGAGTCACCCAGCCACGCCGGAGGCATCCTCGTCTGTGGCCCCGAGGGGTGTCTAAACGATACTGTCGCCAGCTTAGTGCCTTCTGTGTCGTGATTATAAGAGATTATAAGAGGGATCCGCTTCCGGTCAGGGAATGTAGGGAAAGCAGAGAAGTATAAAAGAAGAAATGGGTGAATGCCCTTACCTTTTAAAAATGTACCTGGGTGTATGTTTTGTGCTTTTTTTCTTTTTCTTTCTTTTACACAATCACATTTTAATCTGTATTTGGTTTGGTGCCCTGTTTTTTGTGTTTGTTTGTTTGTTTTTCACCCAGCCCTGGATGGTGACGATTTGAGGTGGGGGGGGGGTAAAAGTGCTTGGGTAGGTCCTCGCACCCCATCCCCCGCCTCCTTTCACCCGTTGGTTCCTTGTCATCGATCCTTTGCCTTTTTCAACCTGTTTCAGACTCGTGGACTCTCTCCCGAGGCCTCGCCCGCTGTGGGAAGCCAAGGCCCCACTTCCTCACATGGGGTCTTTCCTGGTGGGAAGGTACCAGTGGGGTGCCAGGGTCCAGGTTCGAGGGGGGTGGGGGGCACAGGGGACTGGGGGGGCACTTTGCAATCCTGCCAGGCTGGTGAGAACAAGGCCGAAGAGGCCCATTTGGCCCCCAAATGGGAGGGTGCCTGGAGGGGTGCCTTAGAGAACCAAGAGCCAGGCAGCGTTCCTGGCCCTCTGCCGGGGTGACCACCCGAGGCCAGCCTCAGGGCCATCTGGGCCTGCTAGCCGTCCCCTCCGGGAGCCCAGAGGACTCCACACCCGCCCTCCTACCTACGACTGTGCTCCCCCGTCCCTGCGGGAATGACTCTCCGGCACCCGCCACCCAGGCAAAGGAGGAGCATCTCTGTTGGGCATTGACTGATGGAGACGGCAATGTGTCCCCAGGGGGTGTGTCCACCTGAACCTGACGGCTGTGACCTTATTCGGAGAAGGGTAGTTAAGTGCTTGTGTAGTTAAGTGAAGGATCTCACGATGAGACCGTTCTGGCTTATCGGGGGGGGGGGGGGCGCTATTCCCAGCGACAAGTGTCCCTGTAAGACCCGGGGAGGGAGATCTGAGACAGAGGGAAGAGGAAGCTGTGTGGAGGCAGAGTGGAGGCTGCAGGGGTGCAGCTGCGAGCCCAGGGGACCCGGGAGCACCCCGCAGCTGGAGGAGCAAGGAGGACAGTCCCTCAGAGTATCTGGAAGGAACCAGCCCTGCTCACATCCTGATCTGCGACCTCCAGCCTCCAGAAGGAAGACGAGGTTGGCTTCTGTTGTTTGAGCGGCCCAGTGAGTGGTCCTCTGCTAGAGCGGCCCCAGGGCGCTAATGCGGGGTGCAAGGGTCCTGACTTCGAGTCCGAGCCCTGATGTGTGCGGGCTGTGTGGACTGGGGCAGGAAGAGCCACGCCCTCTCAGTCGGGAGATGGGAGGACTTCAGATCACACAGGCACATAGTAGGTGCTCAGGAAATGGCCATAGCTGTTCTCAAAGATGCTGACCGTTGGTGGGCTGGGGCCATTTCAAGTCAAAGAGCGCGGGATGCCACATCCCTGTCCCTTGGAAAAGTCCCATGTGACCTGGCAGGCGGTAGTGATGCCCATGGCATGGGTGGTCTCTGGGGCCTCAGCTGTGCGCCCACCTGGCAACACACTCCATACCAGAAAGGGGCAGAGGAGCCGGACGGAGCTGGCCACGTTTTACCAAGGACATCACATGAACACATTCTGGGTCATTGGTCCCGAGTACAAGATGGATACTGAGACTCTAGCTGTCTCATGAGGAAGCTTCTAGAAGGAGCCCTTAAAACAAAATCATGGCGGGGCGCCTGGGTGGCTCAGTGGGTTAAAGCCTCTGCCCTCGGCTCAGGTCATGATCCCAGGGTCCTGGGATCGAGCCCCGCATCGGGCTCTCTGCTCCGCGGGGAGTCTGCTTCCTCCTCTCTCTCTGCCTGCCTCTCTGCCTACTTGTGATCTCTGTCAAATAAATAAATAAAATCTTAGGAAAAAAATCATGGCAATCAGACGCCAATGATGGGAGAGGAAGGTCCGCCCACGAGAGGCCAGGTTTTTCTACACCGAGTGACCTGTCCCCATCATTGCCTGGTCAGTGTCTCTGAAGTGCACATCCCACGCCCATTACGGATCCCCTCAGGGAAGCAGGCGCGCCCGGCTAGCTGAGCCGCAGTCTGCCGAGGGGTGGACAGAAGTCAGGTTCACTTCTGCCCTAGCCACGGACCCTGGAGAGTGAGCCCGCGGCTCTGCTGGTAGCTCAAGGTGCAGCCACCTTGCTGGACCCCTGCGGTGGCTGCCTCCAAGATCAGCCGCTGGAAATCCTGTCCAAGGAGCACCGAGCACAGAGCAAGGCAGGCGATGAGCTTCGCGCAGCAAGGAGAGGCCTGTGTGCGGGGGACATGATGTCTGACCGCCTCCAGGCCCAGGTTCGGGCTCGGAGGAGACGCTCCATCCACAGGGCTGCCTCCTGGCCTCCCGGGGTCATGAGCATCCTGGAGAATGGGTTGAGAACTGTCTGTAGGGCCCAGAAACCTTGACACAAGATATCAGGAGCTCACGGACCCAAATTAACACGGGGGGGCTTTGAGACTTGAACGGGGCCTGTAGAGCGGATATTTGAGGGAAAGGCCAAGAGTGGGAGCAGGTGCACGGACCAAAGGGGACGCAGAAGGGTTGAGGTGAAGGAGAGGAGGGGGCATGGGTCGGGAGCCCCCAACCTCTACTGGTGAGGCCCAGCTAGCTGACTGTCCTCAGGCCTCAGTTTCCGTGTCTGTAGAATGGGGCTGGGGAGATGTGGCGTACAGCCTAGGTCAGGCCCCCTTACGTGTGTTGCCTCCTTAGCGCCGGGCGGGGCTGGGGGGAACAGGAATCAGATGGGGGACAAGGGGGCCGGGGGAGGAGTGTCACCTGAGAGATGACAGGTCATCCCAGAACGGAGGGTGGGGCCGCAACAACCCAGGGGGGTTTGGGCAGGGACCCAGAGACAAGAGCTGACTGGCAGCATCAGAGTCTGGACCAGCCCCATACAGGGCTTTGGGAAGAGGTTCCTTCTTGTCACAGCTCAAGCACGAAAGGTCTGGGTTGGGGCTGAGGGACCCACCCTCCAGGGGTACGGGGTGCTGGGTCCAGACCCTGTGGGCCTGGCCCACCTCGGGGCCCCGGGAGCCTGGGGTGCTCCCTGAGCTTCTCCTCCTCTGCAGAGTCTCGTCCCATTTCCTGGATGGGGAAGCCAGGGCAAGCGCTTGCCCCAAGGCCCACAGCAGGAGCCTTTGGAAGGAATCTCCAACCCCCTCAGTCTGTGGTATGTGCGGCCAGAAACCCTAGCCGGAACTGAGCCCCGAGCATCTGTCTAAATGCCTCAAAACAGAAATACCTCTGGTCTCCGCTGACCTGCTAGGAAGGCAGGGCTGGGAGCCTGGAGGGCTGAAGTCACCGCTCGCGGGGCCTTCTGCCCTTCCTCCCTTCCTTTTCTCCTCCTTCCTTAACCCACAGGAACCGAGCGGTCCCCTGCCAGGCCTGGGCACACTCCCTGCCACCAAGTGTATGGACACCGGGCAGAGGCAAGGGCCAAGGAAACTGCGTACGTCATTCTGACTGTCATGTAAGTGCTGCCGAGGGACAAGGGTCTTTCTGAGCTTTCCTTTGCTCGTCTGTATCACGGAGACCGGATCCTTGCAAGGGCTGCTGTGATACCCGCCGGTCACACACGCGTGCACTCGTGCACACACTCATCCCCATGCATACACTGGAGCACGCTCTTAAACACACGCACACGCTTGTGAGGGTTGCTCGCATGCACACACCCCCATGCACACTCACAGGTGCACACACACGTGAGCACACCTGCACGCACGCACGCGGGGACTGGCCCAGAGCGGGCACATTCAGCCAAACGGTGACGTCATCGGTGGTGACAGGAAAACAGTGCAGAACATTCTGACCCGTCAGGCTGGAGCTGGACTTCTCTAGGTCTCTTTGTTCCTAAAAGGGCTGTTCCCCGGGACCGGGGTGCAGGTTTGCTCCATAGTCCCAAACAAGAGCCACACTTCACACTCGGTGCTGAATTCCCAGTGCAGGACAAGACCCACCTACTGAGTCCGTAAAAATCATTTCCCAGGGGCGCCTGGGTGGCTCAGTGGGTTAAAGCCTCTGCCTTTGGCTCAGGTCATGATCTTGGGGTCCTGGGATCGAGCCCCGCATCGGGCTCTCTGCTCGGCAGGGAGCCTGCTTCCCCCTCTCTCTCTGCCTGCCTCTCTGCCTACTTGTAATCTCTGTCTGTCAATTAAATAAATCAAATCTTTTAAAAAAAATCATTTCCCATTAAAAAATATAAAAGGCATTGCATATAACCCAAAGGAAGCTACCAACTGACAAAAGACTGAGTCACTATATCTACGTGCACAGAATAGGATGGGGGGGCAGTGGGGAGGGTTCCCGAGGGAATGACAAGCCTTTGGGGTCATTCTCCAGGGAATGGCTGCCTTGGAAAGTATGTCCCCTGCCTGTGACATCAGGGATGAAACATGACTCCCGTTTATCTAGGAGACACGCCCCAAAAGACCCAAAATAGCCAGACTTCTTCTCCACACCCTACTTGGGGCTGCCGCTGTGGGTGGGCCACGTAGCATCCCAAGCCTCAGTTTCCTGCTCTGGAAAATGGGACTGATGAGAGTAACCGCACGCGTTCATGGCCCTCTTGTGGAGCTTCCCCGGGACCGTGGCTGGGAACCTGGTTTGCGTCACGAGGACCATGCTGCGTAACTGTGATGCCAGCATCCAGCCCGGAAAACTTGACCACACACCTGTTAACTGACCGATGACAGTCCATATTCAGATGTCCCCGAGGGTCTCAGCGATGTCCCTTGGAGCAGTTTACGTCCCTGTTCCTGTTTTAAAAATTGAGCTGAAATTCACATAACACAGCGTTAACCATTTTATTTATTTACATAAAGATTTTTAAAGAAATTATTTTTGTATTTTTTAGAAAAGATCTATTTGAGAGAGAGAGAGCAAGCGAGTGTGCATGGGGGCAGGGAGCGGCGGAGGGAGAGGGAGAGAGAGAAGCTCAAGCAGACTCCCTGCTGAGTGTAGAGCCCACCGCGGGCTGGATCTCATTACCTTGAGATCGCGACCTGAGCTGAAATCAAGAGTTGGACACACTCAGGTGCCCCCCACTTTTTAAAAATTTTTAAGTAATCTCGACACCCAGTGTGGGGCTCGAACTCACAACCCGAGATCAAGAGTCACACTCCACCAGCTGAGCCAGCCAGACGCTCCCGGTGTCAGCCTTTTTAAAGCATAAAATTCAGCGTAGCCCTTACTGCCTTCAAAGCTGCCCTAAAAGCACACTCCTTACCGTCAGCCAGTTTGGTCAGTCCCCAGGCACCCCCTCCCCAGCCCCCCAAAACAGCCAGTCTGCTCGAGCAGGTGTTTTTAATAAGGAATCCCCAGCATGTGGAGTTTTTCTTTTTGAAATGATTTTACAACAAATCAGATGTTGTGCTCAACTCTGGTGTTCGGGAGAGAAGGGGATGTTGCTGTGTCTACAGGGTGTGTTCTGGTCCCTTTTCTGCTGCCCACAGGCTGAATGTCTTTGGGCACATCTTTCTCCCTCTCTGGTTCTTACCGTGTTCCTTTGCTGATCCGGGGCTTCTAAGAACTCATCTTCAAGGTCCTGTCCAACCCTAGAATGAGTAAAATGACCCGGAATCACTGGTTCCATGCCCATGTAAGCTTAGTCTCTGGGACTGTCTGTTTTTGCCCGGCGGCCTCTGCCAAGGGCGAGTGTGCCTTGGGGTCTCATCTGCGAAATGGGTCCACAGCCAGCGCCGGGCGCTGCTGCCGAAACTCTGCAAGGAAGGGTTTTGCTAAGCAGACCCCTCTCCAGAGGTGAGGTCTTAGACGTGAGCGGTGCAGGTGGACCGGCTCCGGTCCACGGTGAGTGTCGCTGCTCTTCTCTCCGGCGCGGCAGGCTTCTCTCTGCCACAGACTCCTCTCCAAGAGGACCGCCAGCCTTCCCCGCGTCATGGTGAAAATGAGAGCGAGATGGCCCGTCCAGAAGTGCTCAGGGTGCAGGGGGTCATCCTTGGGGGTGGGTGGACCCCTGGGGACTCTGAAGAGAGTTCTTGTTTGTGCTACCCCCCCGGCCCCAATGATCCTGCCACAGAAATGTCGACCTTAACCCTCCCTGCTTGCAGAGCTGGGTGCCCCAAGCATGCCCCTCCGGTTGGGTCGGGGGCGCTGCCTCTGGGGTACCACAGGGCAAGAAAAGGTCCGATGCATGAGCTCTGACCCCTCAGAGGTGCTCGGAAAGTGTTGGCGGATCAGTGAACAGTGAATATCCAGCCGGGGAAGTCAGGGCCGGGTGGAAGGAAGGATGGACAGAACGTGCAAGGCAAGGACAGACAAACAGAAGAACCCAGTGCGTTCACGGCCACGTGGACACCTCCCGGTTTCCTTGCAGTGATTCGTGAGCTACTTCTTGGCCACCGGCTACGTGTCAGGTTGTGCTCAAGGCACTGCGGACGCGGCTGCACACGGAGCGGACGCATTTGCCCCCTCCACGGAAGTGTGTCCGGGAGGAGACAGACGGCAGAGCACTGGAACGCAGCCCCAGCCCCGGGACGCTCTTGCCCTCGCTGGTCAGGAGCCACCGCGTCACCCGTGCTCCCGCTCTGTCCCTCTGCGACTTTGCAATATCAATATTTTTAAACTCTTTTTTTTTAAGATTTTATTTATTTATTAGAGAGAAAGCACAAGCAGGGGGAGCAGCCTAGGGAGAGGGAGAAGCCGACCCCCTACTGAGTGGGGAGCCGGACGCAGGACTCCGTTCCAGGACCCCAGGATCACGACTTGAGCCGAAGGCCGACACTTCACCAACTGAGCCACCCAGGTGCCCCGCCCAGTATCAGTATTTTAATGCTATAGCTTTGAGACATCACTGCGAGCACAGTTCGTGTTTTCTCATTGGGCAATTTTTTTTTCCCTTGAGGTGACATTTCCCGTGTTCCTGCATTCTTGGATATTGACACACTGGGACAGGTCCAAATGTTTTTCACTGGAACACACAGCTGCCTTAATGATTAGAATTCACCTACAGAAATCAGTTTTGTAGGCATGCTGGGAGGATCCCTCTGTCCCAGGGAAAACGGCCAGCTCCCGTATCACACACAGCAGAGTGAGGCACAACCACACCCAGGGGCCGTGGTGGGGCGGGGGGTGTGGTGTGGGGGGGGACTCAGCCAGCAGGTGGGTATCAGGTCCTGGGTGGGGTAGGATACGGAGCTGGTCCCAAAGGAGCTTAGTTCCAGGTCCTCTGTCGCTTGGTTGGCTGGGGGTGGCTGTGACTTAAACCTAGTCTCAGACCCACCTAACCAAGTCTGGAGGAAGTTGTGCCTCCCTTAGTGTGGATGGAGAAGGGTAGTTTCCCAAATTCTAGAGGAAAGCTGCCGCATCCCCCTCGATCCAGTGTTTGTACAGGGACTGGGACTTACCGGGGAGAAGAGACCACGGGGCCGGCCGTTCCCCTTCTGACAGTGGATAGGTGTGACCTGCGTCCCCGCAGATTTCCTCCCCTATGTGACCTGGGAGAGGAGACTGGAAACAACCTAATGTCCAGCCACAAGGAACATGGTGGTCCCCAAAATCTCCCAGTGCCCGTGGGGGCTGTAAAATGGGTTTATTGTCCTCGGAGATGTTCACAGTACGTGGAGGAAAGGAGGATACAATTCAGATGTTGGCTATTTTTTGGGGTTTTTTTGTTTTCTGTTTTTTGATTTTTTTTTTGTTTTTTTACCAAGGTACATGTATATATTTTTTAGAAGTCTGAGGAAGAAATTCACCCAAATAGAAACAGGAGCTCATAATGCAGTCAACAGTCCAGGTTTTAGACTTGTCCCCGTTGTGGTTTTCTGTATCTTCCAAATTTTCATCCACAAACAAGTACAGCTTTCACATGAAAATGTTCCAACTTAACATAAGGCACAACTTAACAGAAATGCACGCTAACTTTAAGGGTCCCATTCACTGAGTTTTGACCAATGTCATTGTCTGTTATTCAGCGCCTCAATCAAGAAAAGGGGCATTCCCGCATCCCAGAAAGCTTCCCCACCCCCATCTCCCGCCTCAGGCAACTACTGATGGAGATTTTTGTCCCTATAGACTAGGTTTGTCTTTTTTAGGGGGGGTGGGATTGCGACTATGTTTTAAAATAAGTACTAAACACGGCAAAGGGAGCCAGAGTAGTCTTTAAATAAATAACAATAGCTACCCTCCTATCATGTGCCCACGCATGCCAGGCCGTCTCTGTGTAAATATTTCTCTCTGCATTGATGGAGTTACCTTTGCTAATTCTCCCATGAACTCATCTGGAGGTTAAAAGCCCGCCTTTCGCTGTCTTACAAATAAAGAGGCTCAGAAAAGTCTTCCCTTTTCTGCTCTCTATGGTCTCTGCCAATTTCTGGGCTACCGGGGTGCTGCTTTTTTAGAATGATGATCCTAGAAGGGGAAAAACGGATTTTGATGACACAGAATGCCTTGGGGGAAATGATGCAGGTTCTAGCAGATTCTAGCAGAAGTCCTGGACGACTCAGGCATGCCCCAGTTCCCTTCTGGGCTCGGTCAGGAACCAGTGGCTTCCCCAACCCAAGTATTCACAGTCCTTTCTGTCCCAGGCTCATTTTGGTGGTTTTTACTTTTTGATGAAGATTTTTACCACCATCCAGAAGTTTCTGTAATGACAAAGGACTTCTCAACTGTGAGGCGGGGGCGGGGGCTCTGGGATGGGCCTGAGGAGGTGCTTCTGTACTTAGGAAGGCATGTTTGACATTGTAACGCAAATTTCTAGCCGTAAAGTGAAAAGAAAAACAACTACTTTCGTGATGCGAAGACTGGAAGTCAACGGGAATCAGAATTTCTTGGGGGCTGGGAGGTGGGTCTAGAAACAATGAAAATCCCTTAGTGTGGCTCCCATTTGCCACATCAGGACCAACTCAGACAAGCTCGGGTTGAGAGAGGGTGACCCCGGGAAAAGGGCTTAGGGCTGTTCCAGGGATCCCTGCTGGCATCAAATCCAGACCCAAGCTGCCAAGCAAGGTCTTTCTGGTCACCTGGGCCTGTGCCCTCTGGGGGTGCTGAGCGGGGCATCGGGGTGACGTGCAGTCTGGCTCCAATCACCCCTCCACACTGGGGTAGGCCACCTGGGGCGGTCACCACCAGAAGATTCCGGTCAACCCCTCCCCGGTACCTGGTGGCTGCAGGTGGAGTCTGCACTGGGTTCCTCCTGGGCGACACTCACCTGGAGCCTTGACCACAGCGCCCTCTGCTGGCCAGCTCCGCCTTTCCTCTGCCCCTCCTAGTCTTCCTCCCCCACAGAGACCCAGGGTACCAGCAGATCTGCCCAGGCCCCCAGCTCCGCTGAGCGGGGTGCAGACACTTGCGGCCTCTCCCGACAGCTCTGAACGCATCCGTTTCCTGATCTGCAGCACGATTTAATCACCCAGACTTTCAGAGCACCCTGCGACGATGAAATGGTGTAGTACCCCGGTGGGTGACGCTTAGTGGATGGCCGTCGCTCTTCATGAACCGTATCTGAGACCTCATGTCTGCTCTCCCATGGGACCCCAGGACAAGGCTCAAAACAGGCAGGAGGACGCAACAGGCCCAGCAGGTCCACGACCTGCACAGGCACGGGCCAGGCACGGATCTGTGGCGGAGGGACTCTGACCACGGAGCCTGCTCTCCTGCCTGGTGGCCACACCACCTCTCAGAGCCGAGGCACGGCCTGGATTTACAAGCTTGATGGCCTAGGTGCCGATGTTCTGGCCACCACTTGCAGGCTGGGTCCCACCGTGCTGGGGCCCTTGTTTCTTATCTGTTCAAGGAGGCAGGGACAGAACCCCCACAGAGGTTCTATAGGGGTTTAAGCCGAGAACACCCATGATGTGCTCAGGACAAGCTGCTGCCGCCTTTACCACCTTCCGGGGCTGCGCGATCACAGTGGACGCTCTCCTCCCACTCTGGTCATGGGGCGCGTAGCACAAGAGCAGGGGTGGGGCCAGAGGCCGGTGTTCCCCGCCCCCAGACCCATTCTGGTGCGTCCCCCAAGGCAGCTCCTGCCATCCTCCTCAGTGCCCCACATTTATCCAGGATCTTTAAAATGAAAGCTGCAGGGGAGGGTAATTAAGTTTAATAGGAGCCCTGTCGATTTAAAGCCACAGGGGGGAAGTAATTAGATTTAACAGAAGCGGTGGCTTTCTGAACCGAGACACGCAGCGTGGGGGTCCTGGTCTATAAAGCCTTTGAGATGATGTCTTTTTGTAAAGCCTTTCCTGGTGACATTTTCTGCACGCTCGGTCATTAACGCCAGTCACGGACTGGGGTATGAACATGGCCCTTACTCATTGAAATTCATTAGGCCTGGCACTGATTCCTCTCTCTGTGTCTGGACTGCTTGTCCGCCCATTGCCTTTGCGCTGAGACAGCATGACTTTCCCCCAGAACCGATCTCCTGGGCCCCCACACCCAGGAGTTCGGGGGGGTTGGAGAATAAATGAGAAAGAATCAGTGTCCGGCGGAAGGTCCCTGGGAGGACCCTCTCCTTCCCAGCCGGGCTTGTCTGGATGCTTTCCCCCCTTTTCTGAGCATCATCAGAGAAAGTCTGGTTTGCGGGAGCCACTTCACCAAGTGGCCCCAGTTTCCCGGCCTGGCGCCGGCCCCTGCCCAGCAGCGCCCCTCACTGCCGCTCTGGCCCTCCCTGACCTCTCCTCCCGCAGTGTCCCAGGACATCGCGCCCTGGTCCAGGGAAAGAGCTCAGGGACCCAGGGACCGGACCAACGACAAAAGGCACTCAGAAGGGGCTCCCTGCGCTGCGCCTGGCTCGGGCTGGGAAGCCAGAGCTTCCCCGCGTGCAGAAGCAAGCCCGCCTCGCCCCCGCGGAAGGCGCCTGCGGGGTGACCGCCCGTCCCGGCTCCGGCTCCCGCCCCGGCTCCCGCCCCGCCGCGCGCTCTGGCCGGCCTCGAGGCCGAAACCGGGGCGGAAGCGCCATCTAGCGCTCGCCGCGCGCCACTCCTCCATTGTTCCTCCCGGGCCGCGAGCCCGGCCCCCCGTCGGGGGGCAATGGACAGGGGTAAAAGGGGCGGGAGGGGGGCCGGGATCGCGAGAACATAAGACCAGGAAAACGTGAGCTAGTCCGAGCGGCAGGGGGAAATTCTAATGGACGGCTTGGCATCTGGAGATATGACGGTTAGGGCCGTCGTGGGAGGGAGCGGATGCGGGCTTTTAAGGGGAGGGCGCCCCAAAGCCAAGGCGAAGCTTCTCCGTATAGGGGGTGAGGGATGCAAAGGTCGGTGCCCGGGTCTCTGGTCACGGGGTTCCTGCTCCCTGCTCCTGCTAGCGCCTCGCCACGAGCGCATTCCCTGGGGGGGCCGGGGGCGTGGGGGCGGGAACCGGTTGTCTCCTTTATTGCTTTATAAAATCAGACTCTCCCAGCCAAGGAGACCTGGTCCCGGGCCCCTGCGCGGCGGGGAGGAGCTCCCCCGAACCCTCCGGTGAAACGGGGCCTCTCCTCCCCCAGATCTGGGAGGCCTGGGCGGGGTCACCCGGGCGGGGTCCGGGGAGGGGCTGCGGCGGGAGGCGGGGTGTGAGTGGGTGTGTGCGGGGGGCGGAGGGCTGATGCAATCCTGATAAGAAATGCTCGGGTGTCGCGGGCACCCACCCGCCGCGAGGGTAAGACGCGCTATATAAGGCCGCTGGCCGCTCGCCGCCGTGCCGTCGGAGCAGGACCGCTGAGCGCACGGGCGCCCGGAGGCCACTGCTGGCTGGAGGCACCCACCCCGCCGCTGCACCCGCAGTCCTGCTGCCGCCCAGCCTCCCGCACCCTCGCCGTCTGAACTGCGTGCCGAGCCCGAGGGAGGTAACATGCGGAGCGCGCCGAGTCGGTGCGCGGTAACCCGCGCGCTGGTCCTTGCCGGCCTCTGGCTGGCCGCAGCCGGGCGCCCCCTAGCCTTCTCGGACGCGGGGCCGCACGTGCACTACGGCTGGGGTGAGCCCATCCGCCTACGGCACCTGTACACCGCCGGCCCCCACGGCCTCTCCAGCTGCTTCCTGCGCATCCGCACCGACGGCGGGGTTGACTGCGCGCGGGGCCAGAGCGCGCACAGTGAGTGCCCACTCGCCCCGGTGTCCCTTCCCTTTACCTTTTTCGGGAACCCCATGTTTTGGCCCCTGTGCGTTCTGCTCCCTGCCCGGGGCCCCTGACAGCGCGGGGAGCTGAGGGAGGGGGGTGCCGGCACGTGGACCCACTGCACCCATGCCTTATCGCTCGCTTGTCCCCTTTAGTTCTCGCGAACCCCCCATCCCAGGAACTCCAGAGCTTGGCACTTGGGAGTCCCATTCCCTCCCTAGGGTAGACAGCACGAGGAGACGGGGAAGTGGGGAAGGGCCTGGGCCTGCGCGCCCACCGCATCCACGTGTTGGGGGCCCCGCGGGTCCCGGCTACAGCCTTCTGCTTCTCTCGCGCCCAGGTTTGGTGGAGATCCGGGCAGTCGCTTTGCGGACGGTGGCCATCAAGGGCGTGTACAGCGACCGCTATCTCTGCATGGGCGCGGACGGCAGGATGCAAGGGCTGGTAGGTGTCTCCGCGGGGGGATACGAGCTCGGGCGCGGGACGTACGCCTGTCCCCAGGCGGGGCCCCGCAGGGGAGCTGGGCGTGCTGCATCGAATCCAGGCTCTCCTCGCTTTCTGCCCCGGGTCCGGCGTGGGGCTCGGGAGGGAAGACGGCAAAGGGCCAGATTAAGCTGATGTGCGAATTTTTTTTCTACGGAAGTTTACGGTCCCGGCTGGTAGCCAGAGAATGGGTCAGAGCTGCCTTTACATCTCCAGTCGTGCCGAAGGCCGGCCCAGTGGGACGGAGGAAGCGCTGTGCTCGGCTTTCTTTGACATTAAGCAGTGAAAGCCACCTCGGGCCTTTTCAGTCTGGGCGTGCGCGTGTGTGGTCCTCGCCCCCGTTTCCCTCCCTGCGGCATACAGTAAAAGGAAGGCACGAGAAAGGATATTCACAACTTGGATCATTTTTTAAAAGCCAGCCTTCAAACAAGTCAGGAAAAATTACATTTGGGATGGGTTTTTTTCTTCTTCTTCTAATGTACATCTATCGGAAAAGCAGTGTGGTTTTTGCTGACGCGTTGGAAGAATACTCCGGGGGCGTGTTCCTCCTCGTGTCGCGCCCACCTGTACGGTAGATGCTTTGGGGGGGAGGGTGCTGGGGCGGGGGCGGGCTGGGAAGGCCCAGGTAACCATCGAGGTCTCGGGGCAGGAAGTGCGCGGATATCGGGTCTCGGTCTCTGGGAACAAAGACTGGGAGTTCAAAGGGAGCCCGCGCCCCTCCCGCGCCCCCGGGCGCACAGAAGAGGCTGTGTGAGGTCCCGGCCCGGCGCAGGGGCCTCAATGCAGCCCCGCTGGGTCGGGGGCGCGGCGGGAGGAGCCGGGCGGGGCGGGGGGAGGCCGCGCCTCCGGGGATGCCCTCCCCCCCAAGAAAAGATGCAGATGCCGGGCCTCCCCCCGCAGCGCGAATCTTTTTAGTGTCCCAGTTGTTTTGTGTCTCTGAGGCCGGTTTAGCGCATTTATCCAGAGGGTCTGTTTCAGGTTTTATGGCGGAGTCCGCGTGAAAGGACCAGAACGAAGGGAAAGAAAGGAGGTGGTCGGCTTGCTGAAAGCTGACACCCAAGGCCGCCCCAAACCCACAGTTGCAACTGTTGTTGTGACATTTACTTGGGGCGGAGGGGAGGAAGGTCTGGAGGACCCGCGGGCTCAGAGGGGTCCAACCCACCATTCTAGTCCAGATTCTGGGGTGGAGGGTGTCCCTTCCCCAAAATCCTGCTCTGCTACTTGATCCCTTGGGTATGGTTTAGCCAAGACAGAGGTTTTTTTGTGTGTGTTTTTGTTTTTTAAATAAATCCCATTTTCTCCAAGCTACTGGATGGAAGTCAGTTGCTTTCCTGTTTGGAGAAGAGAACGGGGGTGCTCGTTTGTCCCAGAGGACCGGGAGAGTGCGATGCTGCCCCCATTTGCTTTCTCTTCCCTTGTGTGTTTATGGCTTTGCATTTCCCCCGCTGTCTGGTGGCCGCGTTCCCGCTTCGGGAGCGGGGCTGGCTGTTGCTTCATGCCCAAGCCTTATCAGTGCCTTATCAGCACAGCGCTCACCCACCTGCAGTTCAGCGACCTTTGTAGGCTTGGGCACAGACGCGGCTGGGTGCCTCCCGGGGATGTTTACCGCCCAGCCCTCCCTGGCTCCCCGCCCTCTGTGTCCCCCACGGGGTAATGACCTTCCTCTGTTTGGCACAGGACTTGGCCCACAGGTACCTGTCTGGCTACCAGCGTTCTGGGACCCCAGGGGCTGCTTTTCCGCCCTTCGGCTTGCATTTCCCGCCACCCCGCTGGGTGCAGGCTCTGTCCTGGGCCTGGGGGGAGGGGGCCGGCTTTATCTTGATAATCCTGGCAAGTTGCCTGGAAGGCTCTGGGCCACAGAAGGAAGGACCCCGTGGGGGCCTAGGTTGCCTACATGGGCCCCAGAAAAAAGGCCTCAGAATGGCCCACCGCTCATTGAACGCAGGTCTGAATGGGGAATAGGTGCTTTAATCCGGTTCCCAGATGGGATCAGAGCACACCTAGTTCAGCGGTGTCTCCCCAGGTGTCGGTGGCCGCCAGGGACTTTTCCATGTCGCTAGTCCTGTGTCCTGTGTTTCCTATAAGGGTGGGGATCAGGGACTCAGACACGCGTGTTGCATGGCTGATTTTATGCCTCTGTTGCTCAGAACAAGACTAAACTGAAGAAGTGGTGTGATTTAGGCAGAGAGAGAGAGAAGACACGCAGACAATCTGTATAGACAGATACTGGGCCCCTACGTAAACCACACGTGAATTACACACCTGAGCGTGTGCACAAAGGTTATAAAGGTATATAAAGCAGGTTTATGTAAAGTTTTATATGAGTTTACAAAGCAGTACAAGTTTATATTGAAGTATATTTATTATGTCGTACTTCACGTTTCATATGATAATTTATCGTGTTCATATTCGTATACGCTCAGGGTGTGTATTAATGTAATGCATACTTTTCTAGAAGCATGAATGTACACGCAAAAGCACGTACTTTAAGTGTAACTCCACACACGCATTCGTAGGACTGATCACGTGGACCCACACGGGAGTCTGTAGCTCAGATGGCCCCCTGTGCCCAGCCTCTCTGCTGCTTCTGGTGATGTCACCCCACGGGGCCCCCACTGGTACTCATGGCCCTCCCCTTTTCTCCCTAGCCTCAGTACTCTGCCGGAGACTGTGCTTTCGAGGAGGAGATCCGCCCCGACGGCTACAACGTGTACCGGTCCAAGAAGCACCGTCTCCCCGTCTCCCTGAGCAGTGCGAAACAAAGGCAGCTGTACAAGGATCGGGGCTTTCTGCCCCTGTCCCATTTCTTGCCCATGCTGCCCGGGAGCCTGGCAGAGCCCAGGGACCTCCAGGACCACGTGGAGGCTGATGGGTTTTCTGCCCCCCTAGAAACAGACAGCATGGACCCTTTTGGGATTGCCACCAAAATGGGACTAGTGAAAAGTCCTAGCTTCCAAAAATGAGTGGGACTGTGGCCTCGCCCTGTGCCCACACCACCCTTAGAGGCCAGGACCGTAGCAGACCTGTGGCGCTTGCAAAGCGGGTTCTGGCCGCTTCTACGAGTACAATCCTGGGCTCGTGCTCCAGTTAGCTTTAGGAAGAACCATCTAGAACTTGTACATACACAGAGTCGGACATTGGCTGTCCCAGTTCCTAGCGGATAGACTTGTATGCTCGTGAAATCGTAAGCCCCTCCCCACTCCTTGGCCCTTGCCGGACAGTTGCTGTGCTGCCCTGATCCCGCTCGAATACCTCCACTGACCGGGAGCTCACTACCTTTGGGAAAGCTGTTGGGCCAAGCTGACGTGTTCTACAGTTCTCTATCCCGTCATTTCCAGCAGGGGCGGCCAGAAGAAAAGCGGTCAATTTAAACTCATACAGGTGATCAGCTTTGTGGAACCCTGGGTAAATGCGACTCTGACGTAGGAGAATTGATCGAGCTCTCCGCTGCAGAGAGGAGCGCTGGCTCTCCCCTAACCCTTCCAGGACAGAACTGACCTGGCACAGGCACGGCCAAGCAGGCTTCGGGAGCAGGGGGAGCCCAGAGGCCTTCTCCAGCCTGGGTAACCCTTAAGAACTCCCCACTACGGCTGCTTCTGGGAGGGATAACCTTCACCGGACTACTTGGCAGTCTGCCCAGGGCACATCGGGGAATTCACTTGCCTCTCCCCTTGACCTCCAGCGCCCGGCACATAGCCAACACTTGCAGGGCTCTGTCTGGTCGACCAGCCCTGAGTGAACGACCACTTGCTCGGAGGGACAGGACACAAGGACAAACACAGCAGCGCTTCTTCCCTGGGATCCCGTCGGCTCTGGGCATGTGGGCGCCCCTCTGGACAGAGCCCCGTGGGTCTCTGCCTCTGGCATGTTCCCTCCTTTCTCTGCAGCTGTGCAGAGGAGCAGACACAGCCTGTGGGGCTGTTTCCCCATTGCCAGCCTTTTTGCCAGGCGGTGGGACTTGGCAGCCTCCCCCCCTTAGGGAGACCTGCACGTCCGGTTCAGAAGCCGGGAGAGCTTGGGTTTGGAAGCTGCCGGTCTTGCCAGTGACTTGCAGAAGCAGCGGGGAGAGGGGCCCTTCCCCAGCACTTAGTTGCCAACGTGGTATTTATGCGTAATTTATTTTGTTCGATGTACACCTCTCTATTTTCTTACTTTATTTATACCCCCCGTGTTGTATTTATGATGTACATGAGTTTTGTTTTCTACATTAAAGCACAATTTGTACCAAAGGTCGCCTTTCCTTACCCAGCTGGGATGCCAGCGAGAGCGGGAAGGGGAGGGAAGAGAAGCAGAGCCTGGTGTTGAGCTCAGAGGAGACACTGGTGTGTTTGCTCTTTAAAACTGCACTTTCTACAGAAGCTCCTGGTCATCGCAGCCTCCTTGGAGGCCGGGGCTCAGATGGGTCGAATACGAATAGTTTAACTCAGCAGTGGAGGCCGTGCGGGCCTGGGTGCCCGTTTCCTCCCACGCTCCGCTAGGATCTGCGTGGTGAGGGCAGTCTTGGCAGGGGCGGGGTGGGGGGGGGGGAATTGCAAGTGTTAGCGGGGATGATGAACAGCGACCCCCGCCTCTCCGTCCACTAGACCTCCGTCCACTAGATGCCAGTGGTAACCAGTGGTCACGACTACTAAAAAGTGTGAAGAAGTTGCTGTGTTTCTTAGGACAAAACTTCCCCGCCAGCTGTTCGTTCTGGAGCAAATCATCAACCTCTCGAGCCTCAGTGTCCTCACCTGTAAAACGGGAGCAGGATGGAGAGGGCGGTGAGGCGTGGAGCTGCTGCTCCGTGCCTGGCGCGGGCAAGGGTCCAGGTCACCCCGTCGGCTGGGAGTCCGCCAAAGATCAAAGTTAGTCTCCCGAGGCCATTTCGTGAGGTGTTTCCCATGCCCCACAAGGACTCCCCACTTTATACTGGCACGCACCCCCACTGCCGCAGACATGCCCAGAGCCGACCCCTCCCCCCTGCTCCCGCCCCAGGTGGCAGTGCGGGGTGAGCGACACCTGCTGACCGGCGTCCTCTAGCCCTTGCCCGGGTGAGGGAGTCCAGGACCGCAGAGGGAAGGCACGGACCCCAAGCTGCACCCCGAGCTGCGTCGCGCGGAAGCAGTACGGCGGGAGGGCTGTGGGGTCAGGCAGTGAATCCCCCCACGCCCGCTAACGGTGCCGCCTTGAGTAAGTGAGTCACTCTGAGTCTGTGTCCTCGTGCGGACGCAAGGTGTGCATTGAGCGACTGTGGGGAGAGTCGCATGGAATTCTGTCTGCGAGGTGGTTGGGACCGAGTGGGCTCCCCGACGGCAGCCCTCACCAGCACTAGAACTCGTGGCCGGGAACAGTTACTTCCACTGGTTCTTAAATTTGGTCGCACGGCGGAGTCACCCAGGGAGAAATCCGGTCCCGGGAGATGGGGTCTAATTAGGCTGGATGTGGCCTGGACAGCTAAGATTTTGTGACACTCCGCAGTGACTCACACGTGGAGCCCAGGTCGACAGCCACGCGACACCTGTTCACTTGTGAGCTTCTGTGCCCTGCAGACAAGCACTTCAGGGGAAAGTGAAGTGGCGTGTCCTCCCCACAGCACAGCCCATAGTAATGAGTAGATGCGCATCTTTGTGGACTAATTCACACTAGAGTGTTGATGGTTAATACTTTTTCACTCTAGGTCACGTTTTCACTTGACCTGGCAGCCAAAAAGCTGGGATGACAGTTTCTGTGGCTGACGTGGGTCCTCTGGCAGGAGACGGGGAAGAGTCTTCAAGGCTGGGCCTTGCATTCACCCCGTTGACGGGCCTCTACTCCTCACAGGAAGGTGGGCTTGCCCTCTTGCTGTATCTCCCCCCGCCTTCGACAGTTGTCAAGTCTAGCAAATAGAAACACGACAGCCCCGTTACATCAGAATCTTGGAGAAGCAGCACGCTTTTTAGGAGAAGTCTATCCCATGAAATATGAGATATACTTATGTTCAGAAATTATTTATCGTTCATCTGAACGTCAGACTTAACCGGGTGTCCTCTATTTTGTCTGGCTGTCCCGGCTTCAGATGCACAGCACCGACGTGGGGTCAAATAAGGAGAAAGTACCAGGGGCAGGAAGTGACTCGGTTGGTTAAGCCTGTCCAGGGGAGAGGTCCCCGAAGCAAAATGCAAAAGAATTCTTTCTTTGGGCTGTTTCTCCACCTGTGATGTGAGAATCCTTACACTGCCTCAAGGCGGTCACCCTGTGTGTGTGGAGGGGGTGGGCTGGGGGGGTTGGTTCACCTTCCTAAAAGGTCAGGTGTGCCTGGCTTCGGGCACGCTGTGGAGCTTGGGGTGGCGGGACAGCCCCAGAGTCTCTCTTTGCATCTTCTCCCCTCGAAATGACACATGGTCCCCAGCAGCTGTGGCTTCTCTTCCATCCACCTGCAGCCTCGGCGGGGGTGGCAGACGGTCCTTTCCCACCAACGGCTCCTACAGGTGTCCCAGAACCCTTCTCCTGCCTCCCGTTAATTCCCTGCCGGATTTGCGCAGCCAGGGGCCGAGATGCTCTGATTGGCCAGCCTCGGGTCACCCGCTCCATGCTGGCAGGAGTCAGCCCCGGGAAGCTCAGGGGTTGAGAGCAAGGGTGCTTCCCCAGAGGAAAGCCCCAGCGGACAGAATTCTCCCGAAATGCCTACGTCAGTGGATTCCCATCCAGCGCGCTAAATTGGTCGAGTTTCCCTCCTCTGGATCAGGAAACGCCACCTGGAAATGATCCAAAAGATAGAGAAGTAGAAGGGGGTGGTGGGCACAAGGCCTCCCTGGACCCAGAAACTGGTCATCCAGTTACAGAGGGCAGGACAGCCGTGGCTGCGGCCTGGGCTTCAGGGCACCGTCAAGGTCATGAGAAGGGAGTCTCAGCTGGGGATGGGGAGAGGAGAGAAGGGGTGTCTTTTGCAACTGGGAACAGAGGGAGAGAGACGGAGAGACAGACAGAGCTGTATTAAACATCCCATCACATATGACAATTTTGCCTCTACGGTCAAATATGATTTTAAAACGCTCATGAGAAGGGTCGTCTGACAGATTTGCCCCGGGTTTTCCCAGTCCGGTGCTGGTCGTTCCTTCCCGAGATTCCAAGCCCTTTCTTGTTACAATGTCTTCCTCTTCGGAGAACTTTGGTTCCCATTCTTGAGAGGCAGGGCAGCGGCAACACCTTCTCCCCGCTCTCCCTCCACCTGAGAATGGCTGTTTCTCCCTCCTTCAGGCCAGTCTGGTCTGCAGACGGAGACAGAGTTCAACGGCTTTCTCCTTCCTCCTCCCTCCCTTCGTCCCCCAGCACCCCAGAACGTGACCATCTTTGGAGATGGGGCCTTTCAAGGGCTGATGAAGGTACCGTGAGTTCACCAGGACTCGTGTCCTCTTCAGAAGGGAGGGAGGACTGGGACACACCGAGAAGACCCATCTGCTGCAAGCCAAGGAGAGAGGCCTCCCTACGGAGCAGCCAAACTGCGAGCTTCCAGCCTCTAGACCTGAGACGATAGATGCGTGTTGGGACTTCAGGCGCGGCGCTCTCGGCAAGCTCCTGCCTGTCTCCAGATGGTCTGTTGGTGATGAGAAGAGAAAGTTTGAGCCTGCGTCCCCTCGGGCTCAGGGAAGGCTGTGGAAGGAGTGGGTGCCCTGCCTGGTTTGCTGGCAGGAGACTCGCAAGTCCCCGGGGGTGCTGTGAGTGCCCTGGGGAGCAGGCTCTGTGTCCCTGTCTCCTGGAGGGCTCCGTTCGCTGGCGGGGCAGGGGCGGGGGGCACCCCGGCGAGGCGGGCTCCTTCTGGCCAAGGGAGAAGATGCGCTTCATTCCGCAGGCCACAGGGGTCATGGGGGTTACCCAGCACAGGGATGCAGGTCCCTGGGAAGCTCCATCTGCCATGGGGTGTAGCATGGAATGGGGGACACATCACCGGAGTCCCCTAGGCCGTGTGGGTGGGGTGCAGTCCCTGTGGCAGGAGGGGCTCAAGGACACCTGGGGGAAAGGGGGAGCCCGGGAGGAGTCCCCACCAGCCCCAGCTCTCACACCAGCCGCAGAACCCTTGGCCCTCTGGGGGCCTCCACCTTCCGGCCTGTTGTATGGGCGTCTTTGGATTCTGCGTGAGGTTCCTTTTCAAGGGATGTGTATTTAATCAGACTATGCATGAGTTACTCTCCTTGTGAAAAAGCCAACTATGGGCAGAGATGAAGTCCCTCCTAGTGCACCCCATCCCTGTCCCCGTCCCTGTCCCCTGTCAGGGCTGCTGTGTATTGCCCACATACTTGCCTGCCTCTGTGGTTCCAGGCGCCCCACACTCCCCTCTGCACCCCTCTGCCCTCGCTGTCCTTGTCTCCTGCCTCCCCTATCTACCTTCTGGCCTCCTCGTAGCTTCTCCACGCCGACCACTCACTGTGGAATCTTTAGTCCTCACGGCCGGGACCCATCCTGCCCGTCCTGCCTGTCTCTTCCATTAGTCTTTCCCGGCCACACCGGCTAAGCTAGCCCACCTCGACCGGCACAGGATCCCAGCTGCAGAGGACAGGGTGCTCGGCGCCTCGGCCTGGCCTGGCCGAGGCTCTGGGTCGCCGCTCTGTCCCCTCTTCCCAGCAGCACTCCTCAGACATCCTGCGTTCATTTCCTAGCGCTCCCATCACTCATTACAAAGAACCAGGAAGCTTAGAACAAGAAAAATTTATTCTCTCCTTCTGGAGGCCAGAAGTCCAAAATCAAGGTATGAGTGGGCCTCACTCCCTCTGGAGGTGCTGGGGAAGGGTCCTTCCTGCCTCCTCCAGCTTCAGGGGGGCCCAGGCATCCTGGCCTGTGGCCGTGCCCCTCCGGTGTCTGCCTCCGTCTTCATGTGGCCCCTCTGTGTGTCTGCTTTTCCGTGTTATAATGTGACACATGTCACTGGTTGGTGGGCCCAGGTAGGTAAAGTGGAATGATCTCGTCTCGAGACCTTTACTTCTGCAAAGAAACGTTTCCCAACCAAGGTCACGTTCTCTGGTTCTGGGGGTGAAGACTTGGCCACATCTTTTGGGGGGCGCCCTTCAACCCACGACAGAGTGAGTAGGGTTGCTTTGTTGGAAAGCGTATGCACGCTACAGATCTTTCCAGACGCTTCCGGATTGCACAGTCAATTATCAGGGACTAACTGTAACGCTCACTAGAGCAGTCAGGCCCCACAACCGCCCTGAGTTTACCACAGGGAAGACTGGGAGCTGATGGGGAGGGCGCCAGGCTGGGGTTTCACCCCCCGCTGACACCAGGCGGGGCACTGCTGAGGCCCTGGCAGGTGGGTGGGGAGAGCCCCAGGGAGGCGGGGGGTCAGCTCCTGGTCAGCTGCCCTGCCCTCTGGCTCCTGGGCCTCAGGTGGAGTCGGGGGCGGGGGAGCCCAGGCCCAGGCGAAGCCTGGATCCAACACCAGCCCTCGGTGAGGAGTCTGAGAGCTGCGGGCAGCTGGCCCAGACCAAAGCAGGCTGATGGGGGAAAGCCCTTCCTGGGAGACCTGGACGCAGGTTCCACGACCGTGGTCCTCCGTCAGAGCGGGTGATGCCAGTTGGCCCCGGGCGTGTGTCCTCCATATGTGATCTGCGGCCTCAGAGCTGGACACGGGCAGTGGGCCCTGCCCTGCCTGCTCTCATGGGGGCTGGGTGGGTAGAGGCTGGGGCAGGTGGTAATGGACAGAGGCCTGTGGTCTGGGGTGGCCAACCCTGGGAGGGCTTTAACATCGGTCTGGCAGAAGCCAAGTAGCCCCCCACCCCCGGGCTCAGTGTCCACCCTGAGTATCGCTGATGACATCCCGCTCCAAGGCGCGTTTTTAAGAATTACAGGTGATAGGGGTGTCTGGGTGGCTCAGTGGGTCAAGCCTCTGTCTTCGGCTCAGGTCATGGTCTCAAAGTCCTGGGATGGAGCCCCGCATCAGGCTCTCTGCTCAGCAGGGAGCCTGCTTCCTCCTCTCTCTGCCTGCCTCTCTGCCTACTCGTGATCTCTCCCTGTCAAATAAATAAATAAATGAATATATAAAGAAATAAAATAAGAAAAAAAGGGAATTACAGGTGATAACCTGAGAAAGGGTCTGACACACAGATGAGCGGGTCTTTATCATCGTTATTCCAGCCCGGCTGGGGGGATGGAAGTCCGGGATAAGACCGGTCCCGCCGCGGGGGATTGCCCGAGCCCAGGCGGCAGGTGGCCGGCAGCGCGCGGGGAGGAGCGGCCGGAGGCGCAATGGCGCCCCCCAGTGGCGGGTGCCCCGGCACGGTCTCCGCCTCCCGCCGACTCGGGGCCGGAGGAACCTCGGATGCTGGACCCCAGGAGCGCTCGGAAGGGGGGAAGGCGCCTCCCCGTCCGCGCCCCACCGTTAGATATACACCAGGACGTTGTCGTGTTGCCAGTAGTGACTAACATGGTTACGCACCTCCGGCCGGCCAGGCACTCGTTCTCTTACCAACCCCGCAGGTGCGTACCTGTATTCCTCCCATATTACAGATGAGCACACTGAGCCCCGCGGTGGGGAGAGCTGAATTCCACTGAGGCCCGCAAAAGCCGGTTTCCTCCGGCAGCACCACACTCTGAGCAGAGGAGAAGTGGGAAAAGAGGGTTGGTCTTTACTGTTGCAGACCCCATATTGGGTGTCTTCCTCCACCACCCAAGGCTTATGGGGAGCCCCAGCCTTGCCTTCTAAGGGCTGGGGCCCCTCTAAAGAAAGGAAGGGGTGTGTCACACCGCAGAGACCCTCTACAGCCTCTGCTGGGGTTCATGAGCCCTCACGGCTCCTCTCCAGTGACAGCAGGTTGGGGGGGGGCAGGGCTGGGTGCTGCCTTCACCGCCCCACGCAGCCTCAACAGGACCACTCCCTCTCCGAGGGGCCACCATGGAAGGCCACCCTCTACGGGGATGACCTCGCACACCGTGATCAAACAGGCCAGGCAAACAGCCCGCTGGCCTCTGGCCCCTCCTCCCTCCTCTGGCCCCCGGGGGGTCCTTCCCAGCCACCTGCCACCATCCACAGGGCGTCCACTCTGTCACGGGGCCTTTGCAAAGTGAGGTTCACAAGCGTGGCATCTGCTTATATTCAGACATTCATAGTTTCTTTTAGAACTGTATTCACTTTGAAAATCACGGTTTTGGGGACCCCCCCCAATGCCCAACCCGCCCAGCCCGTACTGAACTCTGTGTTAGCGGGAATGAGCCCTTCCTGGCAGAAGCCACGGAGACGTTGGGTTGTGTGTTTGGGACTGCGGCACAGCGAAGCCCGGGGGAGCACAAGCGTGTGAGGGAGAAGTTGGTCTCCTCTTGGCAAAGGGACCGCTGCCAGGTCTCTGTGCTACTTCCCCCCATAGTCTCTGCTTCCGTGTAAGCATAGAACTCCCCTGAGGCCCACGGTTCTTTAAGGAAATCTGGTGGGGCCTCCCTGCCCAAACTCCTCTTTTCTCCTTCTTGCACTTGGAAGCCTTGGCTGTGTCCCTGTGGGTCCCATTGCCATTGGGATGCTGGAGTGATTAGAAGCTTGGGCGGGGGTGGGGGGGAGTTGGGGTCACCAGCTCTGGCCCAAATCTCAGAGGTTGTCCCACGGGTGGAGGCTGGTCCCTGCTGGCCGGGGCCCTTCTGTGGGTGTGAGGGCTCTGAGAGGTCTCTTGGTCACTGGTCACAACACCAGACCCCCAGTCCCCACTGCAGGTCTCCCGTCATTTGGCTCCAAGAGATTCCTGAGCAGGCAGGTAGAAAGTGGCCCTCCCAGGAAGGCGCACTGGATAACAGAATGGAGCTTCCTGCTCGAGAAGCTACAGATACAACTGCCCTGTGATCCAGCAATCGCACTCCTGGGTGTTTACCCCCCAAATAGGAAAATGCCAATTCAAAGGGACATAGGCACCCGGACACTTATAGCCCCATTATCTACACCAGCCAAACTACGGAAGCAGCCCCAGTGTCCAAGAAGAGGTGGTATATATACACAATGGAATATTACTCAGCCATAAAAAAGAATGAAATATTGCCGTTTGCCGGGTGTGTGGCGGGCTCAGTCAGTTAAGCGTTGGCCTTCGGCTCAGGCCATGATCCCGGGGTCCTCACTGAGCTCACGAGGAGCTCCCGGCTCAGCAGGGAATGTGCTTCTCCCTCTCCCTCTGCCCCTGCTCCTGTGCTCGCTCACTCACTCACTCTTTCTCTCAAATAAATAAACAAAAACGAAATAAAATATTAAAAAGAAATCTTCCCATTTGCGATGTGGATGGAGCTAGAGAGTATTAAGCAAAGTGAAGTCAGTCACAGACAGACAAGTACTATAGGATCTCACTCGTTTTTAAAAAAGATTTTATTTATTTATTTGAGAGAGAGAGAGCACAGAGGGAGAGGGAGAAGCAGACTGCCTGCGGAGCAGAGAGCCCGACGCAGGGCTCCAACCCAGGACCCTGAGATCACGACCTGAGCCAAAGTCTGAACTAACGGAGCCACACAGGTGCCCCATATAGGACGTCACTCACATGTGGAATTTAAGAAACAAAACAAATGAGCAAAGAAAAAGAAGGGAGAGACAAAGAAACTGAATCTTCACCACAGAGAACACACTGACGGTAACCAGAGGGGAGGTGGTGGGGGGTTGTGGGAAGTAGGTAATGCGGACGAAGGAGGGCACCTGTTGTGATGAGCACGGGGCATGGTGTGGGATGATGTAGGCAAGGGTTGAATTTCTATATGGTACACCTGAAACTAATATTATACCGTATGTTCACTATATTGGAAATAAAAAACTTAATTAAAATTGTGGATTAAAAAGGAAGAGAAAAAAAGAAAGTAGCCCTTCTTTGCAGGCTCCCAGAGCTCCACTTGGGGAGGAATGGAGGGGAATTAGCCCCAGAGCCTGCAAGGGACCCAATCCTTGGATTCTCTCCCTTCCCAGGGAGTCACACTGGGATGTTAAAGCTCCCAGATGCCTCTTTTTTTTTTTTTTTTTTTCCAGTTGTGTTGTCATTTATTTTTGGTGAGTATGGACTGAGAGGAAGAGTTATTTCCTGGAAGTAAGTTGTCATCTAACGACTTCCTTTTAAGAATTTGAAATCACTTCTTTTTTTTTTCTTTTTCTTTTTTTTTAAAGATTTTATTTATTTACTTGACAGAGAGATCACAAGTAGGCAGAGAGGCAGGCAGAGAGAGGAGGAAAGCAGGCTTCCCGCTGAGCAGAGAGCCCGATGCAGGGCTCCATCCCAGGACCCTGAGATCATGACGTGAGCCGAAGGCAGAGGCTTTAACCCACTGAGCCACCCAGGGGCCCCTGAAATCACTTCTTTTTTTTCCCCTTCTGATTATGAAAGGCATTTTTCCTCCATAATTAAAGGAAAAAATCAAACACAGAAACACTTACAGGAGAAGAAAGATTACTTATAATCTCATCAGTCCATTAGCCAGAAATGAGCCCTCCAGCTCCGTAGCTAAGAGCAGAATTAATCTGCGTCAGGATAGGGCACCACCATTGCAGATTATTATTACTATTTTTAAAAGATTTTATCTATTTATTTGACAGATGGAGATCACAAGTAGGCAGAGAGGCAGGCAGAGAGAGAGGAGGAAGCACGCTCCCTGCTGAGCAGAGAGCCGGATGCAGGGCTCGATCTCAGAACCCTGGGATCATGACCTGAGCCGAAGGCAGAGGCTTAACCCACCCAGGCGCCCCCTTTGCATATTATTTTTAAACGTATATCAAATATGTTTAAATTCTGAGAGACCCGCAGTTTTCTTCTTCAACTATCACAGGAAAAAACGGCACATTTTGGTTTTAGCTCGCTAATAAAATGGGTGTGATTCTGTGTTGGCTGTATAGATTGACACGTACAGGTTTGGTTTTTTTGCAGGCCGCTGAGTGTTTGGTGGTGGAGGCATGTAAAATTAAAAAAAAAAGATCAATTCCATAAGTGAATACTTCTCAATGAACTTTGAGGAATTTTGTTTTTCACTTGAGTTATGTTGATTTGGTTCTCTTTGAACTTGAACAAGGATACATGAAACATTACAGTTTTCTGAAGTGTATTCTATTTGATATGGTTAATTCCCAGGAGCTGATTATATCATCCCCTTTTTACCTTTTGTTATAAATTAAATATTTAATGTGTATTGAAGTCATTGGAATAGGTGCAATTAAGGCAGCCTTCAGAGATCCTAAATATGGAAACGTAGAAAGCTCTATACCTTTGAAAAACCTTTTTGGCTTCATTATACCTATACAAATTTATCATTTCTTAATTCTATTCAATTAAATGCCAGAATTCCAGTTCCTAAGATCTCTACACAAGCAAATATCAGAACATTTTCTCAAAAAACTAAGATAATAAGGAGAAATACTAATTCAGAGTTTTTCTACCTATTTTTTAATGAATTCATTTGCTAAAAAGGACAATGATTTTGAAACTTATTTAAAGATTTTTGAAATAAATTATATTTGTATGTTAAAATTCCCTTTTCCTACCTTGGAGGCCCTCTTTTTAAAAGTCTGATGCCTATTTGAAAATGAAGCAATTTGTGAACAAGTATTGAAAATCCAAGATAACACAATGAATCTTTTACCCTTCAATGTTAAAAAAATCAGGGTTCAGGGCACCTGGGTGGCTCAGTGGGTTAAGCCTCTGCCTTCAGCTCAGGTCATGATCTCAGGGTCCTGGGATCGAGCCCCACATCGGGCTCTCTGCTCAGCGGGGAGCCTGCTTCCCTCTCTCTCTCTGCCTGCCTCTCTGTCAAATAAATAAATCTTTAAAAAAAAAAATCTGGGTTCAACGTAGAATTTTAGGAACATACCATGTAACACATTGGGGGAAGATCTCTCCAAAGCTTTATTTTTGAAACAATAGTTTGAATCAATACTGTTGGTTTTTGTAGCACATGTAATCTTTCAAAATTTTGCAGTTATTTAAAGTTTGAAATTAAGACTCTACTCTTCTATATACATCTTTATTTTTATTTTTTAAAAGATGTTATTTATTTATTTGATAGAGTGAGAGCACAAGTGGGAGGGAGGAACAGTCTCCCCGCTGAGCAGGGAACCAGACTCAGAGCTCATTCTAGAACCCTGGGATTAAGACCTGAGTGAAGGCAGATACTTAACCAACTGAGCCACCCAGGCGTCCCTGTATATATCTTGATATCCGTGAGTTTTATCCTGTACTGGCCTATTTCTCCACCACACGCTGTACTCCCATGCCGAAAGACATAGCTTGTTTCGTTTTCTTTCAACCGATGAGGTTTATGTTCAAAAAATCTATTTCATATATATAATAACGAGAGAACCATTCCCTTACTTGGGACATTTTTATAATATAATGTTAACTTTCATTAACTCATTAGTAGGCAGGGGTAAGGGTATAAAATTGTACATCTATGATTATTTTTGTGAGAAAATGCAAAGGAAAAAATGTAACAAAACTAGCAAAAATTAATTGGCGGCAGGGCACCTGGGTGTGCAGTTGGTTAAACATTGGGCTCTCTTGGTTTCAGCTCATGTCATAGTCTGGGGGTCCCGGGATGGAGCCCCACATCTGCTCTGTGCTGAGCACTGAGTCAGCTTGGGATTCTCTCTCCGTCTCCCTCTGCCCCACCCCTGCACGCATGTGCTCTCTCGTGCACTCTCTCTCTAATAAATAATCTTGTTAAAAAGAAATATACCGGATCTTTAAAAAAAAAAATTAGTTGGTGGCCAGAGGGGTGGGGAAATGGATTTGTTTGCTTGTTTTGCCCTTTTTCCTACATCCCAAATGTTTTGTGATTTTATCAGCTGATAAAAAAAAAAAAATCTGACCTAAAAACGAAAAGATATTTAACGAATAAAATATACAAAGTCTATTTAATTTCATCTTCTGGGGAAAAGAAATGTCTTATGGGGCTTTTATAAAAAAGAGTAACTTTTTAATAAAAGTTTATAAAAGTTTACTCGTAAGAGTAACTTAGGAGCATAAAACATGGACTACTCAAAAGACATATAAAAGAGGACATTTAAAAATTAATGTAATTCCAAAATCTAGATCTAGTCCCTGTGGACATTTTGGGGTACTTTCATTCTTTTTAAGAGTAATTGTGTAATGTGGTTGGACTGGGAGGATACATAGACTTTCTTCCCTTGAACATCTGGAGCATTTTCCGTGACCTTCCTTTCGCCTCCGACATCATGTTGGGCGCCGCTGGAGTCCGCGGGGTGCGCGTGCAGTCGGTGCTGCAGCGAACGTGGGAGGACGTCCTGGAGGTCAAGTTCCAAGGTCACGGGCACACACACCCGCTTCTCCACTCCGCCTGCCTGACCGTGAATCCCGCACTCCAGACTTTGGCCCATCTCTTCGCCCCTGTTAGGATGCACTCATTGCTCATCCTTTTTATCAAGTTCCCTATAAACCACACACACTATTGCCTTTGTTGTGATATTTAGGACAAACACACCTCCAGATCGTTCCTTGCCTTTTAATGTTATCCCCACTTTGGGCATGCGCGAGTTTGCATTTGCACGTAGTGAAATATATCGGTTTTCCCTTCCTGATTTCCTCCGAGCTCTTCTTGTGGGAGGACTACCCCTGCACGCGCACCTGCACGTCCCACCTGGAATTTCAACACTTTTTTTTTTTTTTGGCAAAGGTGTCTCGCCGTCGCGGGCCCCGCCCCCGGCGCGCATGCGTCCGACCCTCCGCGGCGCCGGCTGGGCCCTCCGGCGCGCCGTTCTTACCCGGCCTGCCCCGCGCCGCCGCCCCCGGAAGTGACTTCGCCTCCGCAGAAGCGGTGAGTGGGAGCTCCGGCCTCGCGGGGGGCGGCGGAGCCCGAGGGGCAGGGCGAGCCGAGCCGGGCCGAGCCGAGCCGGGAGCCGCCATGGCGGGGAGTCAAGACATGTTCGACGCCATCGTGATGGCGGACGAAAGGTGGGTGGCGGGGCCGGGCCGTTGTCTTTCTTCGGTTGCGAAGGCAGCGCGGGCCTGGTGCGGCGCGGGAGCGGGCGTCGGGTGGGGGGCGCCCGGGGCCAGCGGCGGGCATGAAGGCGTGTGGGGCCGAAGTGCCCGAGCCGCTGCTTTCCTCCTCCTCCTCCTC